>NC_022017.1:26664369-26674594 GCF_000317375.1 Microtus ochrogaster | reverse complement strand
CCTTCGCCTTTGTTTTTTCTCCATCTCTCTCTTCTGGCTCTTTTTCCTCACCTTCCCCTTTCTTTCATCTCTCTCATCCCTTAGATTTTTTCCTAGCTTTTTACTTTTTCCTTGCCTACTCCGTGTCCCCCTCCTCTTCCTCTCCTCCAGTTTCTTCCTTCTCCCTTCCCTCCTCTCCCCTCCCCAACCTCCATCAGGGGCTTCTTCTCAATATTTCCTTCATCTCCTCCTTCCCACCTGACCCGCAGCCCCATACCTGCTCCAAGAAAGACTGAAAGACTCCGAGATCAGCAATTGCGTGCAGGGACCCAGCCTCTTTTCTTTCCAGGACAGACCCTAGCCCGGGCAGCCAGTGGCCTTCTGCCCCACCTACTTTGTGCACAACTCCAGGCTCGGGCTGAGAGGTTTATCTTACCAACCAACCCCGGAGCCAGGCAGACAGGGCAGACTTGGTTTGAATTTCCTTGGGTGAAAGCCCTGCTTCCCTAGTCTTCTAGACCTGGGTCTAAGTCTTCACCCTATATCTCTCCCCAGAACACCCCTAGTTTTGACTTTACCCGCATTTCATCTCCCACCTGAAGGGCAAGGAGGTGCTGGACTCCAGCCTCAAGCTCCTGGGCCTATATTTTCCCACTGCCTCAGAAAGTCCTGTGGGTTGCTCATGGTGACCCTGAATTCCTCTCAGGGGACAGCCAGGATGGAATATCTTCACTATTTACTGAAGAAGAATATCCTTTGAGTACTTGGGAAAGCAGACCCCAAGATCCGTTCCTCCAGGGTGTTATTGGCCACATTTTGGGGTCACCTTTGTTTTTGAGACCTCAGTGCAATCTCAAGTAAAACTGACCTAAGCACTACCTGCCTTGAACTTACTTCTTGCCACCTCGCTGAGTGGTTCCATTCCCCTATACTGACAGATAAACACTCAGGATCAGAGGGGTTAGGATAGTACCTCAGAGCCACACAGTCCACAAGGGGTGAATGGGACCCAAAGTGAAGCCCAAGAACCTCACTCTTCTCTCCTGGTGGAGAGATCCTTCCAGAACAGACCCTTCCCCCTCCACTGTAGAACAGACTGAACTTTCTCCAGGCTCTAGAAAGAGCGTCATGGCATGCTGGAACCTGCCTGGCACTTATGCTTTTGAGGCTAGGGGACCCCAAGAGGTGCCAGATGGGAAGAACCAGCACTGTCTTTCACCCAAGCCTGTATCGGTGAAGGCCTTGGTTTCCATCCGTGCCCTTGTTCTCTTCGTGGATAGAGCCAGGACTGACTCACGGGGCCCACCTAAGACCAGGGCTGCCCATGGGAACTGCTGCAGCAATGGCCAGGGCACCAAAGCTGCCCAGGCTAGGTGAGGCCAGGCTCTGGATAGGGCCTGGGAGGCGAAGCCTCCTTGGTAACAGGAGGGTACAGAAGGGAAGGCCTCCCCAGCACTCCGGGTTTTGGACACAAACCAAGGTAACTCTGTATTCTTTCTTGATGCCATAGCCCTTGGTTGGCACAAACTTCTCCTTCCAAAGAGCAAAGAGGAAGTTGAGGAAGACCCTACTTCAGCTGAGGTCGAAGACAGGAGGAGGCTCTTTGAGCTCTCTGACCATTCCATATCAGCATGGGGACCAGCAGGATTGAGGCAACTGCAGGTCCTGGTAGCTAAAGGACTACGTAAGATTTGAGCTCTCTGGCTCCATTGAGACCCTGGCCTCAAATTCTCAGTAATGGAGACTGAGACCAGAGGTACTCCCATGTGTACAGCAAGGGAGCAGGGCATGGTGGAAGAGCAGGGGGGAGCATGTGATACACTGTGTGGGATGCTCATGACTGATATGTCATAATGTGTGTTAGGTGTGGGTATTGTGCAGTATATGTTGTGTGTGCTGTGACTGTGTGTATATATATATATATATATACATACATACATACATATATATTTGCATGTGTGTTATATGGTATGGTGTAGGGTATTTTCATATGTGGTGTGGTGTTAGGTTGATACAATGTGTGTATGGTGTATGTAGTGTGTACAGGGGGCTGGACATAGCATATTTTTATGTGTATATGTGTGATATGTGTTGGGTGAGGTGCATGTGTCATGGTGTAAATAGTACCCGGGGGAGATGTACAACAGATATTTGGGGTGAGTGGGATGAATAGGGCATCTCATTTTGCCAGACACTCCCATGTGGTCCCTAGGTATGGCATGCCTGGGGGTGCAGGCTGCCTGGGATGAAAGCAATCTGTGTATGGTACATTCTGGATGGAGGTGCCCTCTTCCTGCCTCCCACATTGATGTGGAACAGGCTCACGTCGCAATGAGTGTAGGTACCTGGAGATATGTGGGACTCACTGAACCTCACAGGTTGTGGTGACAGCTGATGTCCAGCCTCTTGTCAGCCCAGTTCAACAGGACACAACCCAGGCCCCTGTCTTCACCCCTTGACCACTTCCTCTGCAGTCAGCCTGTGCCAGCTACACTGAGGCCATCATGGGCACAAAGAGGTCCCTCCACACACACACCCCCGCCCCGTTATACAGATTTCTCTACCTTGAACAAAATCCCTTAGTCCCCCTGAGCCTTATTTCCTCATCTGTGAGGTAGAATAACCACCAGGACCAGTGGGAAGATTACTGACAGACCACATCACCTCAGCCCTGTATCTCAACAAGCCAGCACTGACTTAGTAGGTTCTAGGTCCTGCCAGTGTCCTCTTGTCCTTTAGAGAGAAGGAGGTTTTGTTCTCTGCCTGGCCCCACCCCATTTCACTGTCGCTTGCCTCTGCATCCCAGGACCTTGTGGTTGCTATACCAATGACCACACACAAAGCAGCTTCACGTGTCACACATCTATCCCATGCCCTGCAGTTCTGAAGTCTAAGTCAAAAGTTCTGCTGGCCCTGGACCAAGGTGTCCAAATAAGAGGGGCTATATTTTCCTGGGGGCTTCGGGAGAGAGCCTTTCCTGCACCTTCAGTCCAGGTGACCCCAGTATCTGTCACTGGTGGGTGTATTGCTTCAGCCTGCACCAGGGGCTCCCCCAACAATCCCTGTCAACTTCCTGTCTCAGCATCTTTAACCCCATCACATGCAAACCTATTTCTTCTTTTCTTTTTCCTTCTTTTAAACAGGGTTCCAAATATCCCAGGCTGGTCTCAGACTTCCAAGGGTGAATTTGGACTTCCTGACCCTCCTGTTTTCACTCCCCAAGGGCTAGGACTGCGGGCATGCACCACCATGCACAGTGTGTATTGCTGGGGATGGAATCTAAATGTGTGTGCTAGGCACATGCTCTACCAGCTGAGCCACAACCTGGCCTCCATTTCTCTCCATTTTATTGACTTATTTTGTGTGTGTGTATGCACACACACACACACACACACACACACACACACACACACTCATGTGCCATGGTGTGCATGTGGAGGTCAGAGGAGGACTTTCAAGAATCAGTTATCTCCTCCCACTATATGGGTCCCAGGGATTAAACACAGGTCTGTTGGGCTTGGTAGGAAGGCTTTTACCCATTGAGCCATCTTGCTATCCCTTGAGGGACCAACAACAGACTCAGGAATGGGGCTGGGGTGCCAAGGGGGAAGAGGAGTGATGCTCAGCTTTCTTCCCCTTTGAATCTGCAGAGCAGGGAGCTGGGAGGACCAGGAGAGGCAGGCAGCTCACTGGTCATCTATAGAGCCATCAATGCATCTAGTCCCCTCCTCCACCAGTGAGCGAGTGAGCAGGGAAGTGGGTTTGGTGTCTTCAGAGCTGACCGAACAGCTGCTCTCACCCCATCTCGGCACCTGCAGTGGGGAGCCCTGCTCTGAACCCCAGCACCACCCTCATCCCCCAGCCTTATTTACTATTTCTCAGCCTTCGGGAGGCCTGCTCCCCCGCAAAAGCAACTGCTCACCGGGCAGGCAGGCAGGCGACCGGCAGGCAGGCCGGCCTGGCGATGACTCATGCTCTCTCTGAGAGTGCAGCCTTTTCAAAGGGCTGGCTGGGGAGGAAGCTAAATTTAAAGCCAGGCTTCCCGAGAAGATCACCTGCCACGTCAAAATCGTTGCCATTTAATTAGAAGTTGGGGGCATAAGGCTTCCCACCCTGATCTCTCTGGAATCCTCCTGGGGAAGGCTGAGGGGGAGGCACAGCCCCCAGGGGGCAAGAACCAGCTGACTCCCCAGCTGTGACATGTCTCTCCCAGACTTCCTTCAGGGAGTGGCCCCCACCTTCCAGGGACCATTAGCTCCTTCCTTCCACCCCTTCAAGCTTTTAGGGTTCTATCCTTGGGCCCCAGTTCCCCAGTGTACAATACACGTCGAAGAACAGAGCTCAAGAAGTCTAGAGGTCCCTGATCCCCCAAATAAGGATAAGGCTGGACCAGGCCTCAGTTCTGTCTTTAGATACATGCTGGGCCATGGGACTTTTCAATCCTTGGATTGGGGATGTAGGCTAGCTTGCTTGCATTGGGGACCCTGCTAGCTTGCTTGTTCACAAAGAATGAGAGATCTTTGCTAAAACAAGTATTTGGAAACGCCCTGGAGGACTGCCTGGTGGAGACAGGGACCCCTGAGGTAAAAGTCACCCAGGCGAAGCCCTTCTGTCTTGGTCAGAAGGTGAGACCCAGCTGCGTGTTTCCCAGGATCTTCTGGAGCCACAGAACAAAGTATGGCCTCGGCTTCCTCATGCTGTAGGAGCAGGCCTGTCAAAGCCAGGCTGCTCAGGGGTTTAGGAAGCCAGCTACGGTATCAGCCCTGAGCCATGCTCTCCAGTGAGGCTTCCAGGGCTGCATGTGCCCTGGGTCTCACTGCACATGTCAGGGAGGTCCATGTAGCTAACTAACCGGGTCAGACATACTGAACTGAGCAGGATACATGTGCCACAGTCATCTTGGGGACTTGGGAGCTCAGACTTGGAGAACTGACCCAGGGGTTCAGAAAAGCTCCCCGGTCACATGCTCTGCAGAATGACCAAAGGCCTGATTGTCTACACTGGAACTCCTTCGAGATTCCCAATCCTCCCCTCTGTCCTAGCCTGCTCCCTCTTGACTGCAGCTGCCATAACCACTTCCCCTGCTAATTCTGAAGAAGGAGAGGAAGGACAGCTTGCATTTCTCACAGCTAAGGCAGGCACCGTAGCTCGCCCAGGTTCAAGATGGCCCCAGCAGCTGGTCTGTGACTTTGCAGCAAGGCAGAGAGGGAGGAAGGTGCAGACATTACAAAGAATGTTGAGGGTAGGACGAGGAAGTTATGAGGTGTGATGACTGTACCCCTTGAGCCCTTAGAAACAAAGACTATTCCCAGCGCCCCAGTGTGGGAGGGGTTGGGATGCTGATAAGGTTCTCCAGGCAAGGAAGGGAAAGGCTGAGGGCATTCTGGTCTCAGTAGGAGACAGAACCCTCTAAGTGCCAGGGCCTGGGTTCTACTTGAAGATACCATTATGACAGCCTGTGAGGCCAGAGCAAAGGAACCCCAGAGGCCGGTTGGATGTCTGCCACTGACCATGAGGGCCACAAAGGGATGCTGGTGGTAAGCCAAGATAGCTTTCTAGCCAGTGTACCCAAGAAGGGCTCGTGCCTGTGGCTTCTGAAGACATTTTGCCTGATAGCTCATCTGTCCCATTGCAACAGAACCGAGTCAGCACAGCTCTGACCTGCTACCCCTCTGCTTTGCAGACCTGTGGTCTAGCCTGCCGAGTGGAGTGGGCCTGGTCTGGTGTTTATCTTGAGAAGACATAGGCCTGCCACCATGAGATACAGTAGCAAGGGCCCTCGGGCTCCCAATTTACTGAGTTGCCTAAGTCAGACTCTGCTATGTAGGACATCAGGCTACCAGGGGCTGTCTGCCTCTAGTGTCAAGAAGGAACCAGGGATAGGTCACCCACTTCACTGCTTAAAACTGGAAAATAAGAGCCCCGGGGGGGTTAGTGTCATGCCTCAGTTTCCCCATCTGTACCTTCACTAATAATCCTCCATCTCCTCCCAACATACACCCAGGAAGCACCAGGCTTCAGGCTCCATTCTCAGGGTAGAAGGCACACAAAATTGTAACACATCCAGGGGATGTGATGTTACAACCTGTCCTCACAAACAGCTTCCTAGGTGACAAGCTGACAATCGAGGTGACAAGCCAAGGTGTGGGCTTCCATTCAGGCTTCAGTGACGCTCTCAACCCTGGGCCTCAGCCCCAGTTCACCCTGTGCTAGCTGGTGACCCAGCCAGAGGGTCTCCCAAAGCTCATTCACAACAGAAAGAGCTGGTGCTGACAGAGGGAGAGGCATGCCCAGGCCTTGGGGACATCGTTTATATGGGTTATTTTACTCCTCCATTTGGCCCACTTGGGTTTAGATTCTCCACAGCTGGTGGCCCTCACAACTCACCTCATCTTCCCATGGAAGCAGCATAGACATAAACCAGAGGCCGCAAAGATGAACAGGGCATATATCAGTTGGCTGGATGAGAACCCAAGCCACAGGCCTGACTGCCACCCAGCCCTGACTCTCCTCAGCAGACCTGAAAACCTGGTGCCAACATGAGGCTAATTATGGCCCTGGCACAAACAGAAGCCTTCCTGGCTCACCAAGTGTCCTTGAGAAGTACAGGGAGCAGGGCCAGGGCAACCCTTGTGTTTAGGTTGTGGGAAGGGGGCTCGGAGAAATGGTCTAACTGGCCCCAGGACACACAGCTCGGATACTGGGAAGGAAGAGCCCTCTGAGGACTCCCATTGGCCTGGGCTATCCCTTCGTGGGGGAGGGGTCTCCAAATTGGAAGGTTAGTGTGATGGACTTTGCTGCACAAGCCTGTTGTCTTAAGTGTTCAAGGGCCAAGCAAGGCATCCCTGGCCGGAACAGGAGCCTTGGCTTGTCTGTGTGACTTCATGTCACAGGCTGACACTCTGCCTCTCTCTCTGACCTGCTTGTTGGGACTGAAGATTGCCCTCTAGGGTTAACTGAAAGGATGGGTGTAATAGTGTGTCTGTTTAACCAAAAACCAGGTAGGGGGCGTCACCCACCCCAGCACCACTCAGATGCCCCTCAAATCTTCACAGCTGTCTCGGAAGTCGCTTCTGAGCTCCTGTTAAAGAACAGAGCAAGCCCAGAGATGTTAAGTGACTTACACAGCTTCACACAGCTGGGACCACCACTCTCTCCAGGCTGCTACTCTTGGCAGAGTAGAAGGCCCTGGAATGGGGGCATGTCTCTCTGCCTTCTAGGCCTCAGTTTCCCAGCTTGCTCCATGCTTACTGCCAGGCAGTAGTGCAAGGCTCTGGTAAGCTCAGCCTTGCTGGCTTCTGGATGACTCTGTCCAAGCATGGGGATGCAGGCTATCCAGGGTTCAATGTCTCAAGTGTAGGAACCCCATGGGGTTCCAAGTCTCTTTATCACCCTAGACTGTTAACCTGGCCTCCCCAGCGACCTTTAACACTAAAAAAGAAAAAAAGAAAGATAAATTAAAAAAAAAATGTTTCTGTACAGCTCAAGGAGCAAAGGGCTTGAATTCTATTCTGGAGAGACTTCCAATAGAGAGGAAGCCATGGACTGACCACTGGCCAGTTAACTAACAACTGGTCAGCCACAGTGGCTCACATATGTGAAGATTCCAAGCTTCCAAAAGGCCTGGTGGGGTGTGGAGTGGAAGACTGAGGGAGGGTGTGTGGTGGCTAAGGGCCTAGAGACACCCAGAAGCCCTGTCAGGGGTTTCCTTGCTGATTTACCAGGCAGGCCTCAGTTCCTCTGGACCAGAGCAATGAGTGTAGATACTGATGTTCAGAACCTGGGTTCACACACCTTAGGCTGAGTCTTACCAGCCCACCACGAGCAAGGTATTCGTCGTATTTAGCAAAGGCTAGGGAGGATCAGAGAGGTTAAGTTTCTCTTTCGAGGTCACACAGCTGGTAATTGGAAGATGATGCCTCTGCCATATTGATCACAGCAGCACTGTTTGTGTAGAGAAAAAGCAGACCCCAACTTCAGAGGCTGAGAGGTACCCTTGCCTAGCCCTCCCCACCCAAGCCACACGAGGGGCCAGAGCTGTGCCAACAGACTCGTTCATGGCTGGCTTCCAGTCTCCCTTGACTACTGGATCCTAGACAAAGGAGACAGGCTGCCTTCTGCCCCAAAGCACTGTGGGAACCCTGGGAACCACCTGCCAAGATGGAACCCAGAGTCACAGCCCACCAGGGACTCTAGGAAAGACGAGAGTAACTGCAAGTGGGGGATCTTGAGATGAGAGCTTGGGTACTCGTCCCAGGCTACCCTGCTCTGCGCCTCCATGCAACCTTCATGTCCCTTCCACATGTGACAAAGTAAAACCCAGGCTGGGTCTGCTGCTTACCAGAAACCTGTCACTCGGGACAAGTCGCTTTCCTCCTCCGTGGCCTCGTCTCAGAACGAGACCCATCATTTCTCCTTCCCCTAGACCCTGAGATGTGGTTGTATCCACCGAGACCTTGGCAGGACATGGGGCAACCACAGGCCCGCACCATCCCCAGCCCTCTAGAGACACAGGCCTGGAGCTTGGCACTTCATTTGCATCGGGTCCCCTGTGTGGTGGGCTCCCAGCTACGTGCTGGCATTGCTGTTGGTGACAATATGGTCACATGATGTCACTGAGAACAAGGACATGAGGAAACCATGTCACAGTGCAGATGTCCTATAGTAGGACCGCCGGCTGCTCCCAGGATCACGATGAGCAAATTCATACCAGGGTGACTCGAGCGTAAGGTAAAATGATGGCATTAAGAGATGCGGTCAGCACAGAAAGGACAAGGCTATGGCTGCCCGGGCATAGCAGGCTCCTGTTAACTTCTCCCTGGTGAGCACAGAGTACACAATCCAAAAAAACAATATCAAGTCAGGCAGTGCTGGTTACACAGCTAGTCACAGCGACTAGCCAGTGCCCAGAACCCATTACACATTGGCCATGCCTATGGTCTCTACCCTAGTACCACAGATGTACAGGGACCTCACTGCCTGCAGTGCACTAGACAATAGAAGCTTCCCCACTGGTATAATCCTCCACGGTGGCTGCTGCCGTTGAACAAATGTCCTTGTTTTATTTGTGGTCACAGCCAAAGCTGCTATTTGTGCCACGTATTGGGTAACAGCGTTCTAGCAGGGGTCAGATGTCGCCAGCCCTACTGTGATAGGTGACTGCCATCATGGCCAACCTTCCCCCTCCCCCCCCAAACAAATCAAGGATAAGAAGCAGTATGCTTAGGGACCAGAGCCTGGAGTCCTTTCTTGTCATGATCAGTGCCCAACAAAAGCAACCCAAGGAAGAGAATGGGAGCCAACCTTGAATGAGTCTGTCTGCACACCTTTGGCCCCTTGCTCACAGTCTGAGGGCACAACCCAGGAAGGAACATAGAGACAGGAACATGAGGCTGCTGCTCACTTTGTGCCTAGGCGAAGCAAAGGGAAATAAGCGCTAGTGTTCATTTCCATCTTCTTGTCATTCAGCCCAGAAGCCCAGCCCAGGCAGTGGTGATGCTCACATTCAAGATGGGTACTCCTCCATCAGTTTCCTCTCTGGAAACACTCCAAGTGACAAACTCAGGGGTGCGCTTCCATGGCGATTCTAGATGCAGCCGAGTTGATGATGGAACTGAGAGGTTGCGACTCCGTCCCTCACAAACTTGACACAAGCATCACCTAAACTCGCACCATCCCATCCTGTCCCAGAGGGTCTCTCTTCCATCTCATTAAGATGCATTTAGCTCATCTCTGAAAGTCCCCATTGCCTTTAAACGTCTAAAACACTGCTCAAAAGCCTGATCTGAGGGGCTTTCTGGAATCTCCAAAGGTTTTATAACACATTTGCTTTGCATCTTTCATGCCTGTAAAAACATCAGCTGCAGAGGCAGTCTGGCCTCTTTGGACCACAGCGGAGATGACCTCTGAGCATCTTCGAGCCTGACTCTGCAGTAGGGATCCCTGTAATGACAACCTCAGCTCAGGTTCTCCCCTTCCGAATGAATTTGCATTTCTACTGGAGCCTTTAATTGGTGAAGCTTTGGTGGTGTTAATCTCTGTAACAGTGATATCTGCTCCTTCTGAGCCCTCTTATCTCCACTGTGAGCTCTCTCATTCTCTCCCCTTGGCCAATCCTAGGGTTTCCAACACCTTTCTCTTTTCTTTGTTACTTTCTGTTACTACGGCCTAGATAGAAGCGGTGAGCAGCAATCATGCCGCACAGCCCAGGCAGCAAAAACAAATCTGCCCTGCCGGGCGATGGTGG
>NC_022017.1:26630482-26663779 GCF_000317375.1 Microtus ochrogaster | reverse complement strand
GATGGGGAAGGCATGGTGGCAGGAGTATGAAGCAGTGGGTCACCTTGCATCTGTAGTCGGGAAGCAGAGGTGAGGGGAACACTGGTACTCAGGGGGCTTCTCCTTCACTCTGGGACCAGACCCCTGAGTTGGAGCCTCTCCACATTCAGGTTGGGTATTCTTGGTGAAGTCTTTGGGAAACCCTTACAGTCACAGCCAGGGCTGCTCTTTGGCATCGTTCTGCCATTCTAAGGCAGTCAGGTCAACACTGAAGATCACCTGTTGCAGCTATAGGGCCAGCATCTTACCGTCCCTGTGAGAGACACCTCAGCCAGCTTGGGGGCTCTGCAGCAATGCCTGCATAGCAGAAGGGACAGCAGAAGCAGGTGGGTGAGGGGTGGGGATGCCTGGGACCCCCCCCATGGGTATCAGCAAGGCTGAGGAGCCTTCCCAAGGCCCCTTCCCAGAACTGGAGTTGGAACTCATGGTAGAAGGTCTGCGCAGTGGCGTGAGGGCTGGCTGGTCTGACAATGACAAGAAGAGCCCCCCTTTGCCACCACGGGCTTGCTAACCCTTCCCAGACAGGCCCCCATCACCAGCATGCTGGCCTCACTGAGCAACATTCTTTTCGTCAGGCCTCCAGCTCTCACCTCTCAGCTGCTACTTCCACATACTCCTCTTGATACCCACAGGTGCCCCTTGGCCCACACCTCACTCTCCCCCACATGGACTTGGGCGATAGTCATCAAGTTTCACCCCAGCTCCATTCTCTGGCCCTGAGTTTTCAATTAACTACAACCTGAAGATGTATATGAAACTTCAGTTCCAAGTGTCTCTCCCCTGTGCACAACCTTGCTCTGGCTCCTTACTGCTCTCAGCTAAACGCTGCAGTGTACCTGCCATCTGGGTACCAGAAGGCAGCTCATTTTGCCAGCCTTGCTATAGATGGGTCCTACAGGCCACAGGAGCCAGCGCTGTGTCCTTCCCTAAGCGTCTTCTCCAGTACTTGTTAGGTTCAGGCTACTGCAGCCATTTGTTTCCTGCAGGGTCCCTGCATCCCTTGGGCCTTCTGCCTGTCCCAGCCCTTAGCGTGGAGTCTGTCTGTGCTTAAACGTCACCACCAGAAGTTCCTTGGGGACTCAGCTCAGTGTCCCCAGTGTTACCTGTGTCACAGGGCTCCATTGTGTTAGGCTTCACGGTGTCCTCACAGGTCTGGGCTCTGACTCCTCCCAAGAGAAAGAACAGGTAACAGTACTCAGAGCTCCCGGAATGTCACTGTGCAACTTAACACTGGTGGTTTATTAGTGAGCACAATTGCTACTGGCATCACACCTCCCTCCATTCCTTTTGAGTGTATCCCCAAGTTTAATCACTTCTTCCCATACCCTAAATGCAGAGACTCTCCCCACAGCAGATAATGACATGTGAAGTCATATATGTGTGTGTATGTGTGTGTGTGTGTGTGTGTGTTGTCATCAGTTTTACACACTTTGGATTCTCCCTTCAGCCTTCTGGCCTCCCCACAAATCCACAGGAAGACTGGAGGTTCTATTGGAGTGTCAGTGTACTGTTATGATGTATTGTTACAAACCAGTGCAAGAGGTCTCTGCTTCCAGCTCTCTGCAGTGTCACTAGGAAGACAGCAAAATAATTTGGGCCGGCCACCCAATGGAGTTTCTGCAGGTCACTGGTTCAGCTCAGAGGACAATGGAAACTCAAAGTTTCCCTGCTCCAGGAAGCCTACCAGGCCTGGTCAGTTCACTTAAGGTGGCCTTGAACTTTGCAGCTTCCTTCCGTCCGGACTTCCCTGACTACACTGAGAAACCTCACCACGGATTCAAGTTTGTCTGTGCATCCTGAGGATGGTAAGTGGGTGATGTGTATCCGGAAGGTGATGTGAAGGTAGGTGGATACAGGATTGAGTAAATGAGAATAATTAGAAAGATGGATGTGTGGGTAGATGGATGAATAGCTGCGTGGGTAGGTGGGTGGGTGAGGAAGGGATAGAAAGGTAAGTGGATGTGTGGGTGGGCGGATGGGTGGATGGGTAGGTGAATTGGTGGATAGGTGGGTGAATGGGTAGATGGATGGATGGATGGATGGATGGATGGATGGATGGATGGATGGATGGACAGATGTATAGAAAGGTAGGTAGGTAGATGAATAAGTAAGTAAATGGATTAGTATAAAAGTGGGTGGGTGGTGAATGGGTGGGTAGGCTTGTAGGTAGGTGGGTGGGTGGTGGATGGGTGGGTAGACTGGTAGGCAGGTGAGTGGGCCTATGCCTTGCTACTCATCCTTGCACTTCTTAGAACTCTGAGTGTCAACACCCCAACTTAATCCCCTCAAACTCTTGCTGGATTTTGTTCCCACCCTCCTCAGCTGTTTCTTACACGCTTCCCAACTGTGGCAGCTAAAGGGGCCTTGCTAGCCAACTTCATTTTGCTGCCTCCCTGCCCCAAGCCCCACTCTGTTCTGCCCCAGGCAACACATATCTAGTGGGCGCAGTTTCCAGAGGACTGGACCACCATCCAGCTATGCCAGAGCCCAGCCCACCCCCCTCCATCTCCTAGCATGGCCACCATCACCATCTAAAAGTCAACATGGCCTCTCTTCTACCCAGGGTCTGTGACCAAGACTTGGTGGTAACCCTGGCCTCTTCTGTGGTTTTGAAGCTGGCCCACACAGGAGGGTGGGAATGATGCCAGCTCATGTCTCGTCACGGGGACTAAGAAGAGATCTGGCAGCCTGCATTTTGTTACTATTATCACAGTACTGGCATCCAAAGCCAGAGTCTCACACATGCTAAGAAAATGTTTCACCATGAGCTACACCACTCTCTGGCCTTGTTTTTACTTTTTATTTGGAAACAGAATCTCACAAAATCCCTCAGATTGACCTTCAGCTCACTGTATTCCAGGGTGACTTCGAACTTGCCACTCTCTGTCTCAGCCACTTTCTTGAGTAGCTGGCATTATAGGTCCACACCAAGCAGCATCTGCACTGGACTGTGATAGGTCTGCCTGCCCCCACCAAAGGGTAGGCTTCTGGAAAATAAAATCCCCAGTTTCCCAGGGATGCACAGTTAAATCTGAGAAGTATTTACTGGATGCCTAGTGGGTTGACACCTCACTGAGTATTGGCTACTCCAACACATGGTCCAGGCCCTTGCCATCTATTGAGGAACAGTGACCAAATGGTGGGATTATGAATCTATCTAAATGATAGCAAATGGGACAAGACACAGGGCCTAGTGAGTCCTGCCCTCACCTGCCTGTTCACCTATGCCAGTTGCTAGGCCTTGAGTATGCTCCCTTCTGCCTGGGCAAACACACTGCTAGGTCCTCCATCAGAGTGTCTCAGCCAAAGTCAATTTCCTCCCAGTGATAGAAGGTGACTTTTTTACTTCTACAGTTCAAGGATCTGAGACGCCTGAGACACAGCAGTTCCATTGCCCACCCCTGCTGTGTGCCGTGCTCCCCCGCAGTGTGGACAGCTGTTGCTGGTATCTCTAGGCACATGGCTAAGCCCTGCCAGCTGTTGGAGAACAGAAAAGGTACCTGGGTGGGGAGAATTTTCACCTTCAAATGTGCTGAGCCAGCACCTGGCTGTCATTCCTGTTACTGAAGTCTCTGTAGGATGAGGACATCCCTCTGCCACTTACCAAGGAGTGACCTTAAGCCTGCTGCCCAGAAGAACCTGGCCTTGCCTGGCCTAAAGGTTTGGGGGTAGCTCCCTATGACCCTGATTCTGCTCCCATTGAGTGACCTGAAGACAGCGGGCCCCTGCTTGGCCTCCATCTAGCCCCTCAGCTCCCCAGTCTTGCTAACTGCCCACTTGGCCTCAATTGCCCACATCCACTTGCAGAAGCAGGAAAGAGTAATAGCCGAGTGTTTCCCCAAGGCTTACATCCAGAGCAAAGCTCAGGCCAGGCACTCCGGGACTTAGTGACCCTGAGGGAGTCCCTGCACCTCTCCCAACCTACCATCCGTATCACATGGACCTAGTGACACTGGGGGAGTCCCTGCACCTCTCCCAACTTACCATCCTGTATCACATGGACCTAGTGACACTGGGGGAGTCCCTGCACCTCTCCCAACTTACCATCCTGTATCACATGGACCTAGTTAGTGACCGTGGGGGAGTCCCTGCAGCTCTCCTAACTTACCATCCTGTATCTAACAGGGATGTGCCTGTGTATGGCACACACTAGGAGCCTCCAATGCTTCTTGCTTTCTTGTAGAACATTTGCTTTCGTGATGGCATTCAGAGAACAAAGAGCAGCCCTGCTCACTGTGTCTGAGGGCAGGGGGATCCTGGGGACATCCCATATAGAACAAGAGCCCCAACAGTTACTTTCTGAGCTGGAAAAGTGGCATGGGTTGCCACTCCTAGTAGGATACTTCCCACTTCTAGAGGCTATCAAGTACCCTTTGGGGCTAGGGACAGCACATCATGCGTGGGTCAGGGACCATCCCTGGATTTCACGACCCTGTGGGTGTTGTAGCCCCACAGGCAGCAGATTCAGACTAAATAGACCCTACAGGGTCCCTCTGTCCCCTGATGGAGCTCTGTGTCCAATTGCAAATCATAGAAGACTAGCGATGTAGGCCCCACCGGGACCGTCCTCCCTGCCTGCTGTTTGGGTACTGGGGCTCAGCTGAAGACTGGACAGTGTTTAGGTTTGGACTTTAGAAGAGTCTACTGACAAAACAGAGAGAAAAGGTCAGCCTGCTAAACAGAAGCAGGAAGAATTCCTCCCTCATGCTGCCCTGATCATAGCCCTGCCCACTGCATCCTTGCTCAAGCAGAAACCAGCCCTGGTACATCAGCCTGTAACAAAACACTCCAGAGGCTTCTGGGAATGAGGAGGCCCAGGAATGCTGATGGGGGGAACATGGAGGACCAATGGGTGGGCTACCTGGAAGCCGGCTACATTGATGATGGCAAGTCACAGCCAGCAGAGGTCATAGGGTAAGGGACTTCTGAAGTCAGTGTTTCTAACTGGCCACTAGGAATGTTATGGGGTGGTGGTAGTGGCCAAAGAAAAGGTATTACAGAGATGGTACACTGGGTTCCTCAGCCCTCCATGTCCCCTGTGTGGCACCAACCTGGCCCACAGGCCGCTCTTTCTGAAACATCCCAATACAGGGCTATCTGGATTGGCTCATAGGAGCCTTCCCAAGTGCCAGCATCTCACCAGGTCCCTGGCCCAGCTTACCCACCCCTGGATGCTCCTCCATCTTTTCCTTTTCTATTGTTGTCTCTTGTTTAGTCCAATGGCCTCCAAGCCCTCAGGCAGCTTGCTTTTTATCCTTGTTACAAAGTCATTCCTTTGATCTTGGTTTGATCTCCAGAGTGGGCAGGCACTGGTGGCTCTACGTGGGCCTCCCATAGGCCTTAGGGACAAGCTGCCAGATGAATGGATGCACCCTAGGGTACCACTTTGAGGGCAGCAATTGCCTGTGGTTCTGAAAACTGGGGTGGGTGGGAGCCTGGGAAGATCTCTCTCGCTCGAGCACTGGAATTCTCTCTTTTCATTTATCAGAACCCAGGAATCTAACACGTTAGGAGGAGAGGGATGCTTGGTGGCAGTTCAGGTGAGGCCAGAGGACACTGGGAAGTCTGCCGGTTTCTTTGTGGTTTTTCTAGAGAGGGGGATCTGATTCCCACGCAGCTGTGGGCTTTGTTTAATTATTTCTGGGGCTTTCTTCAGCTCTCTGCCCACGGGTTACACGATATCATTACATAAAGCGATCTCAATAATGAAGCTCAGGAGACTACTCACTTCTTGCCGGTATAGAACAGGCTCAGTACACACAGAGAACAGCAGCTGGGATTAGAATGTGACCTGGGATAGGGATTTTGGTAAAGAGGCTTCTCTTGGCACCAGGGACAGGAAGTAGACAGGATTGGGCTCTGGAAAAACCAAGACCTGGACTGGGATGGGACCCAGAGTGACAACCACCCTGGGTCCTTTGTATTCAGCTCTGTGGGCCTTCAGCTAAGTAGTCTCCTGCCTCAGGACCTTTGAATTCGCTTCTCTCCCTCTCTTCGCAGGGAAGTCTTTCTGACGTACCTACATCCAACATTTCTCAGGGAAGTCTTTCTGACTTACCTACATCCAACACTTCACTCTCCTCCTTCTGGCTACCATTCTCTCCTCACCACCCCGACGTACACAATTATGGAGAGTGAGCAACTGGATTCCGGAATTCTGCAGAATAAGTGAGAGTGAAGGTAGTGGCGCGACCCCCCCACCTAGTTTCTGGTCCGAGGGAATGAGGTGTAGGTAAAGCCATTTGCCCTATGAAGAGTTCCTGAGACAGTACTAGCCCAGCAAGCTCAGGTTTCCACATGTGCCCAGGGGTCTCAGTGTCCCATGGTCCCCCCTCCATCTCGTCTATAGCTAGCTACACCCAGTAACTGACCTAACTGAAACAGGCTCCAGACCTTAGCACAACTGACTCCATGATGGAAGTGCCATCCTGGCTATAAAACTCAGCACACTGACAGAAGCATCACATGCCATAATGAAAACAAAGACCCGATCCATCCAAGTTCATAGTTCTGGGGAAGTCTCTAAGTGTGCTAACCTTGATTTTTGACTTCGGTAGTTCTGCTTCTGGCTAACTGTTCTTCTGAACTGAAGTATGTCCACCCAGGATCTGGTTTTGTGCTTTGAAGCTCACCCTGAGAAAGGCTCCAGGCTACAGTGGGAGACTGAACATCCAGTGTAGTCATTGACTGGCTAGTAAAGACTTTCTATTGGCTTAAACCTATGCCTGAGTAGTTTTTTTCTGGCGGCTACGCTACAACGCTAACCAGCTTCCCAGGGCTGCAACTGGTTTCCTGCAATGCTTGGGTGCTGCTGCCTAGAGCTGAACTAGCTCCAGATCCCTAGGAAAAGGCCAAGCCCTGGGCCTCAGAGTGCAACTTCATGAAGAGGGAAGCGCCTGTCCTGTAACTGATTGAGAGGAAAATGTGCCAGTGATTCCCTGACTCCGGGAACAGGAACAGCCATGCTAGAAAAGCCCTGCATGCTAGTAAAGACAGGGTGGTGTGACTACAGGACCCAGAGGGCAACGGCAGATGCTGAAGGAAGCCTAGATGGTTGCCTTCTCCATGCCACAGGAGGAACTTCCCCAGCCCACGCTTCGGTCATTGCTTGTGGATGCCATATTGTACATCCCTCAGTCAGTGGCACCTGTGAAGACAGCCTTAGGAAGTCAATGGCGTCACCATGTTGAACCGGCCTGTACCTGTTCTTCAACCTTCTTCCCTCCACTGTCCAGACGGTTCTCTGTGCACTTCGGACACGTGTGGGGGTCCCAGGAAGCCTCGAGTAGATGTGTAAGGAACATTGGAAGTCTTGAGTAAATGTGTTTTGTTGGCAGCCGTGTCAACAACCAAATGCATCAGACCCACGGGAATGGCAACGTCTTCCCCCGGGTCAGGCTCAGAGGGACGGCAAAGCTTCCCTCTGATCCGAATGCAAATGTTGACAGTGCTTGCAAAAGCTGGCAGCCTCTGCTTTCTCCTCTCAGAATCTAGAAGAAATCTAGGAGGAATCTAGGACCTTAATGAATGCAACCCGAGATGTCCCACCTCCAGAGACCTCCTACAGAAGCCCCATTCCCCCATGCCCTGCCCCACCCAACCCCACTCCTGCACACACATGTACATAATAAATGTGCTAGGGTTCTGGGTTGTTATGATGATTCGGCACCATCAGAATGCATGCAACTCATTCAGCCTCAATTTTTCTGTACTTGTGTCTGTATATCTGTCCTTTTTATCTTTCCTTTCTTCCTCAGCCAGGTCAAATCTAAAGCCATGCAGGACATGGTGGATACACACACCAGCGTCCATGTCTTTACTGCCCCTCTGCCAGCTCATTGACACCAGCCTCTAAGGATGGAGTGACGCCCAAAGGTAGCTGAGATGATCAGGGCTCTGGGGCTATGACCTCGGGGGCTTTGAAGGCTCAGGGGAATCCTGACCCAATCTATTCAAGAAAGTGCCACAGAAGAGGTGGTCTTGGATGTTTCCTGATAGAAACGAAACGGGAATTTCCAAGTCACCCATCCCCCTGGGAAAGGCCCAGAGAAGGCACACTTGTTGAGCCTCAGCTCTTAAGGTCAATTGATATAAGGACACGTGTCACCTGTGAGCCACTCAGGCAAGGTAAGACTGGCTGTACTGACTTCACAGTTAGAGCCCAGAGCTGCATGCCTGAGGATAAGAAAAGACCCCTGTCCAGCTGCTTAGCACTCCCTAACAAAAAACAGAGCCCATCTGGAGGGAGACCTATGCCCAGCGCCACCACTGCCAACGGCCTCCCGCTCTGGTGAACAAGGCTGGCCACCCACCCGTCCTTTTGTTGGCTGAAAGGGAGGGCTAAATGGGGAAGCTGGCAGATGTGGCCGGCTCTGAGAGATGCCACCTGGGATTTTGCTTTTTTTTCCCATTGAAGACAGAAAGCCTCAGCGACACACAGTCTCTCTTTGCTGGCAGGTTTAAGGGCTTCATGTAAACAGGAGCTGGAGAAAGAAAAAGAGCCTTGCCAAGGCCCGTTCCTGGCCAGGCGCTGGGCTCTGCGTGTGGTTTCTTCATTCCGCCATGATCTGACAGAAGACAGTGAAGGCGCAGGGGCTGAGCCCACTCAGGAGGGTCATGGTTTAGGTGTGGCTTGAGCGTGCGCCCCATGAGGCTCAGGTGTCAAGAGATCCGTCTCTAGTGTGGGTGTGTAAGAGGCAACCAGACCTTTAAGAGACGGGGCCTCGTGGAAGCATGCCCACTTTGATGGGATCTCTGGACTCATTCAAGCCTGAGCCCAGGCACACTTGTTTCCTCCTTCTTCTTCTCCTGCACTCACTCCCTCCTTCTGCCTCACAACTTTTGCTAAAGCCAGCCTGATGCTGTTTGGACTTCCAGCCTCCAAAACAGCAACTTAAATAAACCTTTCCCCCCACCCTTTGTAAAACAATCTGCCTTGAGTATTTTACTGTATAAACAGAAAACAGACTAAGACAGGGTGCTGGGTAGTAAAGTCACACCTCTGAATGTCAGGCCCCAGTTAAACCTAGTCCTGAACTAGTTTCAGGGACTTTCAGTAGGAATGTTGCTGGGGGCTCAGGGTATGTACGTGGAAGAGGAATTGCATCAGGTGCTGGTTAAAATGGACAGTTCAAGGATTGGGAGGATCGGGAGGTTTGGGAATTCAAGTTCAGCCTCAGGGACATAGCAAGTAGATTCAGGACTGGTGAGAAGGAATCTTGCTGAGGGGCTGACAACTTGGACTGCAAGGGTGGGAAACAAGGAAGCTAACTGAAAATGGGGATCCCCCAAGTTAGAGCAGGGCTCTAAGTGGCCTGGAGCAGCCTCCTAGAGAGCTAGGGCAGCTGTGTGAGCTTGGGGTCAGGTTCACGGGGATGCTTGACAGAAATATGACAGAGTGTGACCAGCCAAGACCCCCACACATTTGACAAGACTCAGCAGCATCTTAGGCAGAGTATGGGTGTCCAAGATCAGAAGGAAGATAATTAAGGCCATACTGTAGACCTATAACAGTACTGGGGCCCAGAACTTGGGGCCCCTGTGGGTCCTGACAGAGCTGGGGTTTCCAGCCAGGTTTGTGGAAGGAGTTGGGGGTTGGGGTGATAGCCTGGGGTGAGTTAGCAGTGGGAAGGCAGTGGACTCAGGGCTGGTATGGACTCAGTTTCCCATGGCATCAGAGGGGCAGTCCTTGCCTATAGTTGAGAGCACTTCTCAGGCAGGTGGGTGGTGGGCCAGGCCACTGCCAGGCAATTATCTCCCATTTCCTGCTAGCAGAACACAGTTTGGTCAGATAGCCATATGCCCAGTCTTATATGGAAAAACCAGCACAAAAGATCTGTCTGGGGGATGGGTCAGGGCCCCCGCCTGCTACCCAGGGTCTCTAGTGAGGTCAACAGTCAGTGTTGACAGAGGTTATTGTCCTGCCTGGTCCCACAGCCATTCAGTCCCAAAGAAAAGCACAGATGTCTCCATTAATCATAAACTGGTTGGCCTATTAGCTTAGGCTTCTTATTAACTAATTCTTACATCTTATATTAGCCCATAATTCTTGTCTGTGTTAGCCACGTGGCTTGGTACCTTTATCAGCAAGGCATTCTTATCTTGTGTCTTCTGCGTCTGAGTGATGATTGCAGACTGAGCCTTTCCTCTTCACAGAATTCTCCTGTTCTGGTCACCCCGCCTCTGTTTCCTACCTGGTCGCCACCTATACTTCCTGCCTGGCTACTGGCCAATCGGCATTTTATTAAAACAATACAATATAAGTGACAGGGTAAGAGACCATTGTCCCACAACAAGTCAGGGTCCTTGTGACTATAGAGACTCATTCAGCTTATCCATGTCCAGGCAGGGAGAATGCAATATTGGTTGGTACAGCTCCAATTCCATGGCTGGCAAACCCATAACCAGGGTACCTGCTCCCTGGCGACTATCATGAGGTTTACATTGACCTTGCTCGGGCCCAGGTGGTGACTTCATGATAATGAAGAAATAACTTACACTCTGGGCTCATGCTGGGCAAGCCTGGCTGATACATTAAGTCCTTCTTCTGTGGGGCTGTATGGGAGCTTGTGCAATGGGCCGGGGGAAGTTGGGTGAAGCATCCTTTGACACTTTCTTGTTAGAAAGCCGTTCCCTCCTGGTTCTCATCCATCTTCCCATGACCCTTGGCAGGACCACGCTCACCAACCATCCCTCTACATTCAACAGAGGAAGAGACTGAGCAGGTACAGGAAGGTGACTGCCTAGGCTTGCCCCTGAAGAAGAAGAGTGCACTTTGCGACCTAACAGGGGCTTCCCTGTCCCCAGCAGGGGCTGATGTGGGCTGAAAAAGAACAACTCCGAGGAAGCAGGAAGAGCTGGGACCTACAAACTAGGGGGAAATGTGAGAAACAGCATCCAGAACATTCTCTGATTGCCCTCCAAATGTTACAATCCCCCAAACAAAACCTAACTCTATCCCTTCCTGGGGCAGAGCCTGCGTGGTTGAGCTGAACTTCTGATGCAGGATTTTGACCGCCTAAGTGGTGTCTAGGGGCACCTTGTACACACAAAAGGGATCCTGTCATATGTCCCCTGCTGGTCCTCCTCTGCCCAGTAGCTCGGGTTTTGCAAATTGACTGTTCACAGGGCAGGTCCACCACATGCAATACAATCTGGAAAGAAAATTCTCAGCGGGAGGCAGGCACACATTCTTCACTACCGCAGCTTCATGCCCTGCAGTGGCTTGGGCTGGTGACAGCTGGCAGGGCCTGGGGACCAAAGTGGAGGAATTCAGGGCTGGGGCCAGCACGGCATGTCCTTCCAGCCAAGACGTGTCCCTAATGCATATTTCTGGTGGTGTGTCAAGTGGTTCCATCCGCCTGGTGAGGAAGGTGCAGAAGGAACATATGGGGGCCAGATTTCCCTGGGGAAGGAATCGCCTTCTTAGTGACTCAGTGAGGCTTTGGGCAGAGCCAATGTGGGGCCACACTAGAATCTGGCCCCGATTCTCAGTCATCCTTGGTGTCCAGTGTGACTAGCCAACCAGCCACATGGAGGACAGTGTACACTTCTCAGGACTGGAAACTAGCACTGTCAACCACAGGTTCAACCAGCAGCTTCCAGGCAGCAGCCATCGAGAAGAAGTGTGCCAGGCTCCCCATCCTACCTGCCACCAGTGCATTCCTGTCAAAGCCACTGCAGGTGATTTAGGAAGCTGGGCTGCTTGGTAGTGAGACAGTAGGGTCCGGTGGGATGGCCTCATGGTGCAGTCATGGGTCTTACTGGGTGGCACTGCTGGGACCTGAGTAATTGGTGTTTCATAAGCGCTAGAATCCTGATAAACCCTGTGGCCGGGATCATCCTGTGCTCCTCTCTCAGTGAAATTCAGCCCCCAGCTCCTGAAGAAGCGATGATGTTGGAGACAGAGTTTTAAAGAAGTGACTGAGTCAGAAAGAGGTGGTTAGCGTAGATGGGGGTGGGGGAGGGGAATCCTTACAGGACGGGGTCAGAACACTGACCAACACAGACAACCTGATGAGGACAAAGACAAGGGGGTTTCTACAACAGAGAGGGGCTCCTGGCCATGCCTTGATCTTGAACTTGGGGCCTGCAGAATAAGGTAGTGAAATATGTCTGTCACTTAACTCAAGCAGGTAAACTCGGGAGGCGGCAGATAATTGAGTACCACAATAGTGAGGGGATTGGGTACCACAATGGGGAGGGGATTGGGTACCACAGTGGGGAGGGGATTGGGTACCACAGTGGGGAGGGGATTGGGTACCACAGAGGGGAGGGGGCCGGGTACCACAGTGGGGAGGGGATTGGGTACCACGATGGTGAGGAGAGGAGGGTCAGAGCCTCTGGTGATCACCTTGGAGTCTCCCTGACATCAGCCAGCTCCACTTGCACCCTGAGATTCCAGGCTGGGATGCCACAGAGCAGCAGAAGCCTGTCCACTGTGTGTGAGGCTCCAGAGCCCATTCCGAGCCATGCAAAATGAGAAACAGCTCGAGGCATACAGTTGTTCATGGTGACGTCATCCTGCTCACAAAACCACTGAGGAAATGGGGTGCACTGATACAGTTTGTACCAGCTCAAACCTGACTGATCTACAAATTATGTTTGAGGAGGAAGGGCTGGGGACCTAAGGTACTTACTGCATGGCCTCCCAAGGGGTTGCTGGCTCCCAATTCACCTTTTATTATATGTGTTTTCTTATCAATTGAGGACAGCGGGTATTTTCATCCTGGCTTAACTCTCCAGGCTGAAGAGCGACACCCCAGAGCTTGTAGCAGTTAGTCTCAGTGCTGGGATGAATTCACTGACCTCAGGAAACAGATTTAATGCAGGCACAGGGGAAGCAGGGTGAATCTCGTTGTGATATCCTGGCCAGGAGAGGGTGGTGGGATTTGGGGGGCTTTCTTTTCCAAACACCACCAGAAAAGACAGAGCAAGAGGGCTCAGTGCAATGTCTCCATGAGACCGCTGTCATCCAGGCTCACACCGTCTTCTGAACTGGCCAAAGCTTTGTCTGCCAGTTTCCTGGGCATCACAAAGGCATCCCCCATGTCCCTGCAACCGCCTTCCCCAAAAGTTCCATGGCAGAAAAACACTGAGCAGCAAACACTGGGCACTACCCTAATCCAGTGTCCACTGTGGCCAGGCCCATTTTGCAGATTTGCAGATGGAGTCCAGAGATGCAAGCAACCCTCACAAGGTAATCACTCAAAACATAACTAGAAGTCGTGCAGCGATGGCACACTTTAATCCTAGCAGTCGGGAAACAGAGACAGGTGGGTCTCTGAGAATTTGAGGACAGCCTGGTCTACAGAGTGAGTTCTAGGACAGCCAGGGCTACACAGAGAAACCTGGCCTCAAAAAAGTAAAAAAAAAAAAAAAAGTGTCAGAACTTTAGTGTATGTGTGAGCCCATTGGTTCCTGACTCTCAGCACCTGGTTGCTGTGTGACTCCGTGAGCATGTGGCTCTGGAGCTGAATAGCTACAAGGTCTGTGCAATAAATAAATAAATAAACAAACGAATAAATAAATAAATAGGTTTCTCTGTCTGTCCCCACCAGAGCACCCTCAGGGTACTGTGAGGACATCTGACAGGAACTTGTCTAAATGGAAACAGATTTCCATTGTGTGAGCAGCAGACTTTGAAGCAGAGGCTGGTGGCCCTGCAAGCCCACCTGTGACTTGGAAGCCGGGACAAAAGCAGGCTCAGACTTTCAGGTATGGTGTCCCTCGGCTCCTTTGGTCCCTATGCAGTTCCAGATCGGCTCGAGAAACCTCCAATGTGACCATCTGCTTACCAGCAAGTCCTAGTGGCTTTGAAGGCCAGACAGGCTTACTTCCAAGCTTGAGGCCGTGGTGACCATACCCTGTCCCTCTGCCCAGGACAGCCCTGACCCTGATGACTTCCAGCACTCCAGAAGGAGAGAGCCTCTCCCACTGGATCTGGGGTGCTGGCAGGTGAAGAAAGGGCTCCCTTTGAATGAGAAAGGTTTCATCAGCGGATGGTGTGACCTGGACAGTGTTCAGAGCCTTCCCAGGGCATTCCGGGAATCCCGTCCTGGCTCAGTCTGATGAGGCTGGAGTTGGGGTTGAAACCAGCTGGCTCTGAGCTGACCCAGAGATGGGAAAGAGTACAGAAAGAGGCCACAGCCCTGATGTAGAACCTCCGATTTCACTGATGAAAAGATCAAGACCTCAGGCCTGCCTTTTGTCCGTCATTAACACCCCTCCTCCTCCTGATACACAAAAGGTAGAGCCCGTATGATAGAACTACCTGAATCCCATCTTCTGCTACTGGGGACTCACTTAGCCCTGGGAAGACAAGAGCTTTGTGTGTGGGAAGAAGACCCTCTAAGATCCACATAAGAAGCCAGAGCCAAGGCTGGGACACTCTCAGCAACCCACCTCTCGCCCATGCTCCACAAGCCAAGCTGGGTCTGGTCCCCATTCTCAAGGAATTTTGGCTTGTTCACACACTAGCTGAAGCCCTCAGTTGTCTATGAACCCCTTAATCACTGGCGCCAAGTCCTATCCAGGAAGGTTTCTTTTCCTTGAGACTTTGTGTAGTAACGTGGTTATCTCTCAGTACCATGGGAAGGTATGACCAGGTGAGTTTGGGAGGGGAGGCATTTTGAGTCGGCAGTTCATTCAGAGATGAGCAACCCTGTATGACTGGCCCTTCCAGGGTCTCTGACTGATATAACTCAGGCAGAAGCCACAACCAGTGACTACCTGAAACATTCAGCAGGGGCCGTGGGCTGTGATGGGGCTGGGTTTGGCTGCTTGTCCAGCTGAACCATGGTGAGGCTAGAGGAAGGGCCTGGCTGTGTTTGTCCACATCTGAAGTAAGTTTTTGAAACCATGTAGGAGGGTGGGAACAACAAGCTACTCAAGAGCTACATGCCATGGTGGCCAGGAGCTGCGATGTTCTAGAAGCCACTAGACAAGGGGACTCAGTCCAGTCTTTAATCAGTGTGGATTTGGGGAAAGCCAGTAGATCCTGGAAAGCTGAGGAGAAGGGGTGCATTGGCTACCAGGGGCCAGAAGAGAAGGTCACCAAAGAAAAAAGGAGGGAAGAGAAGAAAACCCCAGTCAGTTCTTGCTGTCTCTCTGATCCCATATGAGGGCTCCAGGGAAAGATGGTCCCTGGGGACAGAAGAGGACAGACAGACATCTGGCCTGATGGCTCTAGCTCTCCAGAGCCAGTGTCTGGGGTACCCATGTTCACCTGTGGAGGTCCTCACATCCCTAGGCTGATCGAAGAGTGGGTTCCCCAGCATGAGAAGTTACAGCAGAGGTGGAGCTGGTGACTCTCTGTGAGCTGGAAATGTGTCCCCTTGCCCAAGGCAGTCACCCATTACCACAGCCTGGTACACAGCAGGGCTGTGTTAGTCAGGCAGGTCCCTGGATTTCCAGGAAATCAACTGAGACTAGGGGCTGGGGCACTGCAGAGCAAAGACTGTGGCCACAGAAGAGCCAGCCCGTGTCCCAGGAGACCAAAAGCCCAGCTTAACCACGGTCAGCTGGGGTCGGCAGAGCCATCTCAGCAGAGTGACTCTTTCTTCCCCATCATCTGAGTGTCCCACACTTCCTGAGCTGTGCCTTTATGACAGGCCTTTCCATCTAAGCCAGGGACACTGAAAAGAGACTCTGGTCTTCAAAAGCATTTTGAATCAAGTACATCTTTTCGCAGCATAAATGACAGTTTGAAGAAGCCAAATCTGGGCTTCAGCTCTGATCTATTCGTAGGTTCTTTGTACAGAGGAAGGGGTGGCTATTCAACACACACACACCACACACACACATGTACGCATGCACACACTCAGGCTCACACATGCACATATATGCTCATATATGCTCTCACATACATACATACTCAGTCATACTTACATGCACATATACACCTGTATATTTGTTCTACATATGCTTATACGCTGACACACATGCATAAACATATTAGCATGCATGTGCACATACACACAGAGACACATGTGCTATAGGATAATCCTTCTGTACACTGTGAATATGTAGTCCTCTCATTGGTTAATAATCAAGCTGAATAGTCCTATAGCCAGCCAGAATAAGGAGAGGTGCGAAGGCCAAATGGAAATACAGGGAGAAAGAAGGGCAGAGTCAAAAGAGATGTGAGCCAGCCACCAGAGGAACAAGATGTGCTAGAGGACAGGTAAAGCCACAAAGCCATGTGGCAAAATGTAGATTTATAGACATGGGTTAATTTAAGTTGCAAGAGCCAGTTAAAATAAGCCTGAGCTATAGGCCAAACATTTCACAATTAACATAATCTTTTGTGTGATTATTTGGAACCAGGCAGCCATTACAAAAAAAAAGCTCCACCTCCATTTACACACATGTACACACATGGGCACATGTACACACATGCATGTTTACATACAGATACCCACACATGCACTAACTCTTACCTGAGGCACATGGTCACAGAAGCAGCTACAAAGGGAAGAGCAGCATCTGTAGGGCAGCTCTCAATGACCTGCACCAGCCTAAGCAAAGAGCCTCAGAGTTGAGGGGGCTGGTCAGGGATTAGCAGCTTGGTGGAAAGGCCAGGCTGGGAGAAGCCTGTGCAAAGGCCCTGAGGCAGGAGAGAAAGACGCAGGGTGGCCCAAACAAGGCCGAGGAGCTTTGTGAATTCCATTGAGATGTTTTTCTTGAGATTTAGGAGTGCTTGGCAGTTTCTTGTGGAGGATGTCACCAGGCCCTTTGGCTCTCACTTAGCCCTTGTGGCCTTTCTCCAGCAGCACTCAAACCAGATGCCATTGGCATCATTAATGAAGTGTTGATGCTTGAGCATCAGGAACCAGTTTCCTGGTTGAAGGTGGGAACTGACTACAGCTGCCCCTGGCAAGAACAGTCCTAAGTACAGGATCCCACAAGGTGGCCTTGGGGAAAGTGACCTGGCTCTGGTTCTGGAGGAATTGGCTGGAGCTGGTGGCCCAGGGCAGGACCCTGTGTGGAAGGTGTGATGGTTCCTTTGGCAGTTATGTGTGACAGCACACTTCCTTTGGCTCCCTGGTGAACACCCACAAGGCTCTTGTATGAGGTGAAGGGTGTCCCAAAGCCACCTGGGAGCTCAGTGTGAGCGTGCATGGTGCTCTCACCTCTCACTTCCTTTCTGCCATGGTGACAAACACTGTGACTAAAACTTCTTAGGGGAGAAAACTGTTTGTGTCTTTCACTTCTAAGCCGCAGGTCATTATTGAGGGAAGCCAAAACTGGGGCGCAAGGCAGTCCCGCTTGCGCTCCACACAGCGCTACCTACAGCCAAGAGACTCAGAGCTGAAGACAGGCGTCAGGAATCACAGCTGTGCTCAGCTAGCTTTCTTACAGAGTTCAGAGCCACCTGTCTAGGGAATGCTGCCACCTACAGTGGGCTGTGCCCTCCTATGCCATTTAGCAGTTGAGACAATGCTCCACAGACACACACGGGCCAGTCTGGTCTGGACAATCACCTACAGCTCCCTTCTCAAGTGATTCTAGGTTGTGTTACGTTGGCAGTTAAAGCCACCTAAGAACTTGGAAACAGGCTCTTGGCATGTGTGGTTCATCAAAATGCTGGATTTGGGGAGCCCTGGGCCCATGGAAGAGATATAAAGTCAATGGCAAGACAAAGACTGGAGCAACACAGAGGCACGGCAGCCACTAGGGCCTAGAAGGGACAGGACATCTAGAAGATTCTCCCTGGGGCCTTTGGAGGGGGCCGGTTCTACTGACACTTGGATCTTGGTTTCCAAGTCCAACACCATGAGAAGATGAAAGTCTGTCATTTCCAGCCTCAGGTATGAGGTCACCTGTTCCCGCAGCTCTAGACAATGGCTATAGGCTCCAACCCATAGGGATGCCTGCGTTACTGTGACAAGACACCTCTGCCTGGGTGACTTCAGTTGTCTGCCAGATGATTTGAGGCCATGAGGCACCTGAGCCCTTTCCTGTTGTGGGGAGCCCACTATCATAAGCCTTTTCTCTTTTACTAGAAATGTCTCATCAGGAGATGGTGATCATGTAATCAGCTTAGCCAATCAGAGGCATAGAAAGAGACCCCCTGGGAACTCCTGGGGAGATGAGACCATCAGTGGGTAGCGCTTGCAGAACATCCAGGGGTCCAATAACTAGACTTGCCTAGGTCCTAGGCTACCAGGAGCCACCAAGTGGTTCCTGCCCCTTTCCTGGTCAGGGACACCTTCTAAGTGTAATGGGGCTGGAGAGATACATCAGCAGTTAAGAGCACTTTCTGCTCTTACAGAAGCCCAGGGTTCGATTCCCACCACCCACATGGTGGTTCACAACTATCTGTAACTCCAGTTCTAAGGGATCTGTTACCCACTTACAGTCTCTACGGGCAACAAGCATACACATGATATATAGAAGTGCACACAGGCAGACATACACATAAAATAAAATTAACTCTTTTTTTTTGGGGGGGGGGCTGTTTCGAGACAGAGTTTCTCTGTAGCTTTTGAGCCTGTCTTGGATACTAGCTCTGACTGACAAGGCTGGCCTTAAATGCACAGAGATCCACCTGCAAATAAACCCTTTTTAAAAAGAGATTGAAGTCAGATGGTGATGGTGCATGCCTTTAATCCCAGCATTTGAAAGGCAGGCGGATCTCTGTGAGTTCTAGGCCAGCCTGATCTACAAGAGCTAGTTCTAGGACAGGCTCCAAAGCTACAGCAAAACCCTATCTCAAATATAAATAAACAAATAAATAAAAGAGCGAGCGAGCAAGAGATACAGATACAACTTTCTTAAGCTAAAAAAAAAAAAAATTGGCTTTGTCTGTAAGCAACCCCTGATGCTACCTTTCACTGGGCTCTGTCCACTCATGATAGATACAGAAACCTGAATATGACCTATTTTGGGTACCATGGGGCCCCCAGAAAGTGTACCTTTGTTACCATCAGAGGAGAGAGACTGGGGGAACCCACCCAGGGTGTTGCTGGATGGACCCAGTTTCTGCTGGTGGCTCTTCCCTTCCCCTGTTGCCTGAAGCCTGCCTCCTCCTTCCCAGCCCTCCAGGAACAGAAGCTCTGAACATGACCAGTGTTGGGGATAGGATGGGGTATGGGACAGGGATATGATAGGTGTGGGATGAGGGTGGAATGGGACGGGGAAGGGATGGGGATGGGATGGGGGATGGGATGGGATGGGATGGGAAGGCATGTAATGGGCATGGGATGAGGGTGGAATGGGATGGGGAAGGGATGGGGATGGGATGTGATGGGATGGAGGTGGCATGGGATGTGATGGAATGGGACGGGGATGAGGATGGGCATGGGAGGGGATGAGGATGTGATGAGATGTGATGGGATAGGAATGGAGATGTGATGAGATGGGATGGGATAGGGTGGGGTGGGGGTGGCATGGGAGGAAATGTGATGCAACGTGATGTGATGGGGATGGGGATGTGAATGGGATGGGATGAGATGGGATGAGGATAAAGATGTGATGAAGCTGTGATGGATATGTAGTGGGGATGTGATGGCAGCTTCCAAGATCTGAGAGGTCGAAAGAGTCCACAATCATGGCCTAGAAGTTATAGGAAGTGATTAGCAGCTTAGCTGTGAGCCAAGAATCTTCTGGAACTTTAGAAGAATCAACTATCCTGAATCGAGCCCTTATGCCTCAGTCCACATTGCCCTACATATCCCTTCTTCCAGTTCCTCCTCAGAACCCAAACCCACCACAGGTCCCCAGAAAGTCTTCATATGATACCTCTGAGTGGGCCCTAGTGAAGGAGTCTTCAGTGGGCGACTTTGCATTGCTTCTTCTCTCCAGCCCTGTGCACTCTGTGTCCTTCAACACCCTCTGTGCTGGAGCCCACTCCACAGGTGACCCCAGCCCACGTTCCCTGTCACAAGTAGTGACAGCTGCCTTCCCGATTTCTCAGAGTGCTGTTAACACAGGCTCCCCCTAGTCCCTCCAACTTATGTGTGGGAAAAGGCTTGGCCCAGAATACTTGGAGGCTGGGGACAGATCAAAGCCAAGGGAGTAGCAGAGCAATAGGCTTGGGACTCAGTGGCCCAGTTAGAGCTGGGTCCAGGCAAGCCAGCTGCCTAGGGGACAGATGGTACAGGGCCTGGGGACCATCTAACTTCACCATGCCACTCAAGCCTGGGTAGGCTACAGAGCAATGTTTCAGGAGCCTCGTGTCTCAGCACAGCTCATCAAATCCTCACATCTTTAACCAGTTAATCGCTGGTGGTGATTGGGGCTGATTGACTATTTGGAGCATGAAGAAGGGTGATTAAGCCAAGCTCCCAGCAGCTGGCAAAGAGATAGACAAGGACACACACAACGGATGCTTGGAATGGCCAGAGCTGTGTAGGGTGCTCAAGGAGGAGGCTAGGGGCCCTGCTGAGCTGGGGAGGGACACTTGATGGTATAAACCTAGCGTCTCAAAGAGATAGAGGACACATTTTCACTCTGAATTCCTTTCTCATCTGGTAAATCCCCAGGGAGAGTTGCCCCCTCTCTCCTTCCCCCTCACTAGTAGACACAATTTTAAAATTTAAATCTCTTACAATAGCATCAGAAACACAGAACACCCAAGGATGCATCTAAAGAAGGCGGTGTGTCATCGTCCAGAAGCATCAGAAAATTACCAAGGAAAGGAAACAAGGCTTAAGAGCAGCAGAGAGAGACATCCACAACGAGATTGGGCCCTGTGAAGATCCTCATCCCACCTGTGGTGACCTGTGCATGCCACACTCTCCCAAACCCAGCAGGCTTTGCGGTGTGCATTTAGAAATCGATAAATTCCCCCAATAAAGCTTGCAGAGAAACAAAGTGTCCTGTTATGTTCAAAACAGCACAAAATTGGGTATCATAGCCCCGGACCTGAGTCTTCTCAGTGAGTCCAGCACGCATTGCTTTAAGCGTGGAGGGCCAGGCAAAACAGACAGCAGGGGTGCAGAGAGAGCAGCCAGTAAGGGCAGGTACTGGGGGGGGGGGTGACAAGGACAGCTCCTGTTTTCTTGATGCCACAGAGAGAACACATCATAAATTCATGCACGAATGGTCTGTGGGATCTCTTGACAGCCCATTTCATAGGTAAGTAAACTGAGAGAGTGAAGCTCAGAGAGTTACAAATCACTCACCCCAAGTCACTCAAGACTGGGATTCTCACAGATCAAACGCAATAGACTGGGCCCAGGCCAGAGAAGAACCCCTGGGTGATCAGGGAACAGCCACACTGATGGGCCTGCGTCCTTTCTCAGAGTCAAGACCCTTTGGAGAGGTGAGAACAGTGTGTCTGAGCTGTCTTCACTGTGTGACTCCTGTCAGCAGGTCATGGGCTCCAGCAGCCTCTGCTGCTGGGTGACACTTAGCTCGGGTGGCTTCTGTCTGTGCCTTCTAGATCTGGGAGGGAGGTGAGCTGGAAGAGGCAGAGAGGAAGAGGAAGAAGGAGGAGGAGACTCCTTGGAGCAGGTGAGCAAGGCAAGAATGGACCCCTTGCTGTGCAACCGAGTTCAGCCATGGCAGGGAGACCCTAATAAAGATCACCTGAGCACCTGCTCCCCAAGAAGAGGGAAAAGGAGCCATGAATTGCCCAGCACAGCACCAGTGCCTGCAGATCGTAAGGTGTATCCTCTGCTCTTGTTGGTGCTGTTACCATAGGGTTTGTGCAATGGAGGGCGCAAAGGGGTAGACAGGGTTGCCAGGGTGAGGCAGGCTCACTACTGCAGAGAAGAATCATCCTACCTGGTGTCTCTGTGTTCCCCTTATCCACACCCTCTGTGCACACCATGAGGTCTCAGGAGAAGAATGAGCCCACAGTGTGATTGGAGCCATGAGGAATGTATAGCCCACACCATTACGGCCTCTGGAACCAGGTGTGTGAGAAGGAGATACAGGCAGAGACGGAAAGAGGCCTGGTCAGGTGTAACGCCTTCGCCATCACCCACAGACAACCAGCGGCACCAGGATAGTGAAGACTGGCAGTGAGCACCCCATTATTCAGGGTGCGCATGCACAAGCTGGGTGTGTGGGAGGGGGGCTCCTGGGCTGGAGGTGCCTCTGATCTTCCGTATCCACATGGGATGGTATGACACATGGGATGGCTCCCAGTCTGTCGGGTTGCTGTAAGTGCAGAGTACACCCTCATTTGCAAAGCTGAGGCAGGTCGCTGGTGGTCAGGGACATCAGCTGGGTCCACCATCCTGTGCGTGTGGGATCTAGGTAGATAGCAATTCAACCTGCTGCCTGACTCCTCCAGACGTTAAAGCACTGGGAAGTGGGCGGGGGTGGGGAAAGCGGCTGGGCCTGGGGACCGACACTCAGCTTGGCTGGCCCTCAGAGCATTCATCTTGATCCCAGATCTCAATTAGTGTTGCTAGACCGCAGGGCGGCTTTATGGAGTGGAAAAAATCCATTAAGGGTTTTAAAGCAAAGCTCAGGACATCATCGCCTCATTGCCAGGGCTTCCATGAGCTGCAGTCTCGGCCAGCTCTCAGGAGGCCCTCGTCCTCCATCCACCTGGATCAGGTGTGGGCTGTGCCATGGGGCAGCTAAGGGAGCCAGGCCCTTAGGAGTGGACCCCCACGACGGTCACACTCACAAAGGAGGGGGGTGAACCTTTTGGAGCTGTCCTCTGCACAGAAATTCAGTCAGCCGGCTCTCCTCCCCCGCCTCCCACCGGAACAGCCTGGGACAGTTCAGACCTGATGCTATCTTTCCCCTGCCTGACATCCAGCTATTGTACCCAGGTTTCCTCTGCTAGATGCCTTCCCTGCCACCCATCAGTGGTCATCTAACCTCTCTGAACCTCTGCACTCTCCCTGCCCCCATCTGTACTGTGATGGGATCAGAGGAACTGCGGGGTGGGCGAGGAGTTGCTAAGGAAACAGGTGAGGTGAAGGTGCAGTGGTCAGCACAGGTGACAGCCACCTCCTCTGCCTCTCTGCCTCCACCTCTGCCATGGGTTAGCTCTGTGTCTTTACAAAGACTGTTCCCCGTTCCGGGCCTGGTTGCTGTGCAGGCTTGGTCAATCTTTGTCTCCAGACAGCCCTCCCTGGTTACCTAGGACAGTCCAGCTTTCCCACCCCAGTGCGGAGCACATAAGAGGTGGAAGTGCTTGAGTTTTGCATGGTCAGCTTTGCTGAGGCAAGGCCCAGGTTGAGGCCCCAGTACTGGATGTGTCTCAGAGATCCCAGAAGCCTCTGACACAGCCTAGGGCCTGGCCAAGCCCTCCTTAGCTTTGTCTCTCTGCTGTGGGTTCACAGACCCCAGTGCCCTCCCTTCCTTTCCCTACCTAGATTCTGTGCAACTCTTATTCCTCCTCCTTTTACCCAGGCTAGCCCTCTGCCCACTCCTCCTGCCCTGGCTTTCCATCCAGGCTTACAGAATCCAAACCTACCTGCTGCAGGAAGCTACCAGCTCCTGTCACCTTCAGTCAATCCCCACCCCCACCCCACTTTTGCTGTTGGCCCCAGACACAGTCATGTAGACACCCCACTTTGAAAGCAGCAATGAACACAGAAGACTGAACCCAAGCGATGTCCCATAGCCCATCTACACAATCTTGTGTCCCTGAGACTGGCTTAGCCTGGAGCTGTTTAGGGTCATACACTAGGAGCGCAATGTGACCTCATTCAGTGCAACTCTGTCTCCTTCCTGACTCAGACAGACCCTACCTCCAGCTCCCTCCGCCCTCAGAGCTGAGTCCCCCTTGGCCAAGGCTCATGGTGCTAGGCTGAGTGCAGAGAGGAGCCTGTGGGCCCTAGAGAGAGATGAAGTGCACTTGCTTGGAATTAATGGGGGGAGCAGAGAGCGCCTCCCTAATTGCCCTCCTTTCCAATGTTTACAATCACTGATTTCCCCTGGCTCCAGGCTGCCCATCTGTGGGGCCAATAACGCAAACCCCCAGGTTCTCCTGAGATTCTGGGCTTGACCTCTCTCAGGTATGCCAGCAGGTAGAAGGATGAGAACAGTCTGCCTTGAAGGGAACAAGGGGGTGGGGGTGCCTTCTAGGACCCAGAAACAGCCAAACAAGCTTGAGGAAGAGCTAGGGACCCCAGTGGCTGGGTCCTGTTGGGGTGTGGGGTGGGGAGAGAGGAGTAAGAAAGTCCTCAGGCTGAGCTCCTGTGCCCCCCACTCCTGCTGCTAACAGCTAGATGACTGTGACCCTGCAGATAAGGTCTAACTCAGAGGCAGGTGTGAGCAGACCTGTCTTATACACTGTAAAGTGCTAATCCCCACAGTGAGTGATGTCAGAGGCTTTTCACAGTACAGTCAAGGACGTCTGGCCAGCTCCCAGACCTTTAGGGTCCGCTTCCTGGTCAGTGACATTGTGGTCTTCACTGCTCATGCTCACTGTAAAGTGTTGTCAATGGTATATGTACCTGAATCCCCAGAAGCTGTGAGTGTGGATCACCCACCATGGGCAGCCATGGGCTTTCTCTCTTCCTCACTAGGGTATAAGGCCCTGGCCAGCAGGAACTGCATGTCATCATAACATGGCCTGGGGGGACCTGTGACTGACCCCTCTATGACAAAGGGACTTTCCAACTAGATTGAGGGAGGAGCCTCTTGGCGGAAAACCCGAGCAGCCTACCCAAGGCGATCAGGAACCAAGAAGGAGGGTGACGTGGAAAGATAGGCAGATGTGACCTCCACTGTGGGCCCAGACACTATGGCAGGGACGGGGAGAAAGTAGTGAGCTGGGGACCACAGGTTCCTCCTGGAAGCCGAGAAGAGTTCTCTGCCTTCATCCAGCAAGGAGTACAGTGGACCCAGTCCTCCACCTTAAAGAGCAGATTTCTCCAGAACCCCTGAATTTCCAGAAGCTCCACAGAGGAATGCAGCTGCTTATGCCTTCAGCTGGGAGAAGAGGTAGTTCTGGGGCTGGTTTTTTTGTTTGTTTGTTTGTTTGTTTGTTTGTTTGTTTGGAGTGAGTGGCCCAAGTGTAGAACCTAGGGCCTCACATGGGTTAGGCAAGCATTCTGTCCCTGAACCATCCTCCGGCAGAAAGGGATGTTTAAACCCCTGAGTTTGTAGCTGTTTGGGGCACAACAAAAGGAAAACAATCCACCTTAAAATTCCTTCAGGAAGGCACTGCCTGGGAGCTGGGGGCGGGGGGTGGTCCTCACTGGCTGCTGGCAGACCCTGAGTACAAAAATCCTCAGGGCAAAGAGTCAAGGAAATGAAGGAGACCAGAGTCCCAGATAGTGGAAAAATGACAGGCTCACCCAAGTCCTTATGACAGGTGGTTTCACAGGGGCAGCAACCAAAAGGTAGGCAGGGACCATAAAGCCCTCGTCTCCTGCTTGAGTGCTGCCCAACAGCGGTGGGTCTACAGCAAGACTACCCTGATGGCCACAGTGTGCTTCCCTGGGTTGTCTCTGGAGACAGAGCTGCCTGAGCAGGAAAGATCCAGGGAGGTGGGCCGAACCTAGAACTACGCACGGCCGAGGCACATCAGCCGATCCCCACTTCTTTTCCCACTCGCTTTAACCTCACATGGCATCTCCTGAGGTCTTGCGTCTGTTGTCACCCGGCATTCCTGGAGGGCAGGGATGCACTGGTGCCCATGTGTCTCCTCTGCCCTGTTTGTCAATGCACACGCAATAAACACCCAATAGGCCAGACTCTGGGCTGCAGGAGTTGCCAGGAAGGGGCCTCTCATGAGGGCCACTCAGGCCTGAGTGATGAGGATGGGGAGACTGACATATGTACCAATGGGTAGGATAGCATATGGGGGAGACACAAGTGATGGATGGGCATGAAGATGTGGTGAGAGAGGTGCAGTGCTGGGGGGACTAGCAGGGGCTTCCTGTAGAAACTGAGGCAGTGTGGAAAACATGTAGGAGCTAAACAGGGGAGAAAGGGGGTGTCCCAGGTGTTAGGAACAGCGTGGGCCAAGGGAGAGTCACTGGAGGATGGCGGAGTGACTGCGGGAGTCAGAGAGAGGCACCTGGGTACAGCAGCAGATCCCAGGCCTTCAAAGGAGCTGAGGTTTTGGTGTGACTAACTGGAGGATAAGGGAAGGGCTCTAGGGAGAGGGGCCCGGGCAGGTTTATGTCTTAGAAACTAGCTCTGCTCTCACCCCAAGCATTCTGCCAGCACTGTTGGCAGAGGCAGCTGGCCAGCCCTGCTGGGGAGGTGGGACAGGAGGGGCTGAGCCCGGGGCTCCATCAGAGCAGGAGATTCCAGCAGGCCTAGCTCTTTCCTGGGCTGCCTACAGCATCTCCCTGACAAGTTGTCTAAAAATGTTCTTGATTAAAAGCAGAACACCGAGTGACAGAATTCAAACAGCCTGTCCGTCCATCCCTTCTCAGGATTGGCTGCCGGGAACTAATGATTTTTATTAGCGCCGTCGGCTGTCACACGTCTGATTACAATGACCACAGCCCGTGGTCTCTCCTCAGGACTGGAGGGACATTAATCATACTAGATGATTACCTCTGAATGCTGACGGGCTGAGCTCAGGGCCCACGGCCAGTGGCAGAGACTAGCAGGATGGCGATGGTGATGGACTCTTGCCAACTACCAACTCGGCCACAGATGAGCCGCCTTCCCTTCTTGGACTCTGGTCTCATTTGTCACCCCTTGAGCCCACACTGTCACTCCCGGCAGAGGGGATATAATATGTGCAAGAGCTGTGTAGTTCAGAGAGGTTTTGTAGCTTTCCAAAGGTCACACAGCATGATAGCTCTCAGTTGTATAGTCAAAGTCTGGGAATACCGGGTCACATCTCATCTTCCTTCCTGGTTATTCTCAGGAAGCAGATCAGACAGGGATAATTCCCACTAGAGAGAAGAGGGCATAGAAAGGAAGACAAGAGGAAGTAGCGGGCGTCCTCTGTGATATCCACTTAAGGGGACCACACACGAGTCCTAGGTGCTGGCTGAGGCCTGTGTTATCTCCATGCAACGACACAAATTTCATGCCAATCTCCCCACACAACGTGGGGTTTCTATGTTAATGTGAAGTGACGCTTTGAGTCCCTCCCGGTGCCCAGTCCTGGTCCATGGGCCTCAGAGCAAGCCAGTAAGCAGCAGTCCTCCATGGTCTCTGTTTCAGCTCCTGCTTCCAGATTCCTGCATTGAATTCCTGCCCTGGCTTCCCTGTTTGATGGACTGTAACCCATAAGTGGAAACAAACCCTTTCCCCTGCCGACTGCTTTTGGTCATGGTGTTTATCACAGCAACTAGGGCAGTTGGTAGAAGCCCAAGAAAATGAAGGAAACTGAGGCAGGGGTGGTGCTGCTTGGTGGGGCAGACACAGGACACACAGAGGCATCGAGACGGGAGGGGTGTCAGGGCAGAATGAGTTCAGCGGATGTCCCAGGCTCAGGTCAGCTGGGCACAGGACCCTGGGGATTTGGAGTCCAGCCTTGACCAGAGGTGTTGTTTGAGGGTGCTGGAAAGTTTGAAGCAGGGAACGGCCCTTGACGTTACAAGCACCATCTGGCTGATGGAGGCCACAGGAAGAGGAGGATGGCAGAATTAGGAGGTGACCTTTGGAGTCAGGCAGGCCTAAATGGCCTAGATTTGAGATCATGGAAACAATTAGAGTTGGTAAGGGAAGAAAACGCCATGAGGGGGAGGAACAGGAGATGAGGGGGGATCAGGGCATGGAGAGAGTCACACTAAAGAGCAGGGGACCCAGGTGTGATGCCGAGCTGGTAAGATGTGTGGACGTGCATTGTTAAAGGTATGAAGAGAACAGACAGGATTCAAAGCTCAAACTGACAAGAGCCTTAGGCTGAGGGAGAGAGCCTGGGTGGAGGATGGGAGCAGTTGGGGGAGGCTGGCACACTCTATTTTACACTATCTGTGAGATTTACACATATAATTCTCATGGCCATGTTCAGGTGTAACTTTTTAAATTAAAAGAGAGGGGAGTTGAGAAGCTAGTAAGGTGTAGCCTGGACTCCCTTCTGTAGGAGTCAAGTTACCAAGACCAACCCTCTGAGGGAGGAGATGACGTGGTTAGTAGTGTGACCTTGAGACACCGCTGTGACCCTGAAGCAGCTGGAAAGAGGAAACCCATCCAGGAAGCCTGGAGCCTAAAGGATGTGGAAGCATTGATTGGTGAATCTTGGGGAGGTGGGAGGTGTGGTAGGCAGAGAAGCTGTGAGGATGTGGGAGACTGCCCTGTCACGTGGAGCAGGTAAGGAGGTGAGGCAGGAGAATGCTCTGACCCGGGATTGGACGGCATCCATGGATGCTTGGTGACAAGCCTGGCACTATTTGTAACTCATGGCTGTGTCTGATGGTCGCTATAGGCAGATGCTCTCTGCATTATGCCCACACCAAGCATGGGACACTGGCTGTTCCCTGACTCCTTGAAATGGGCCTGTACAATTGTGTCCATTGTGTTTAACCAAGTGGAGGTTCTGAGGGGGACATTAGCTCACCCAAGGTCAGAGGACATGTGAACAGCAGAACTAGGACCGGAACTAGGTTGCTGGCTTTTCATGGGCAGCCCTTGTTGCTTCCATCAGGAAATAGGTCACTTCTTACAGTCTCCTCTTGCAGGCAGGTGACAAAGGCAGAAGTATAAGCCCATCCCCACAAGGGTGGCAGTGGCACCAACCGAGTCCAGGACTTCATCGGAAATAGAAGGCAGTTCACTTGTAAATACATCAAAACAGCATCAGAAGCCTTGGGTCTCTGGAGACCCCCAGAGCACAGAGGTAGGTGACAACAGCCAGTCCTGCTTCCTATTCAGTAGCCCAGATCTCAGACTAAGTGTCCCTGGCTCCCTGGGCTGGAGATGCTGGGGTTCTGAAGGAAGCATACTCAAAGCTGGGGCCTTGAGTCTCTGGGACAGAGCAGGGCAGGAGGCAGATGTCAGAAGGAGCTGCATAAGCAAGAAAGGCCCAGAAGGGTGGGAGAGGCTTTGTGGTGGGCATGAGGGCAGCCGATGGACCAGAAACACAGGCTACAGAGTGTGGGATGTACCAGAGTGAAAAAAGGCCAGGGAGGAACTGCCCCCAGTTCTGTGCTGTGTTGGGTAGGCGAAGGGAGAGATTTTACACTGTAAACCTTCTTATAGACCTGGTACTTTCAGGTCATAGAGCGATCACACAGTCATACAGCCAAGACAGTCTTCATTCAAAGCTTATCCTCCTGCCTCCTGAGCTGTACCTCCCTTGAGAGACCACAGAGCTCCTGGGACCAACACCACGTGCTCATTAACACATACGAGTTCTAGAAACTTCCTTTGCTGTCAGCGCAGCACTATAGACAACCAAACATCTGGCCGTGTCATCGCATGAGATCTGGACAGCAGCCTGGCAATCAGAGCTTCTCCTGCTTCCGGAGAAGAGGGATGGACCTGCCTGGGTCCATGATGAGCCAGAGTTGCCTGTCATTTAGCAGCTGCTTACTAAGGGCTGTCACTGCTGACTGTGTTGGCCTCTTAGACCATGTCAACCATCCCAGTAGACCCACAGGCCAGACATTCTGCAGCCCCTGTTCTGTGTCCCCTCGGTGCTGGAATTATAGATTTTTGATACCACTCTCAGCTTCTATGGCTCTGATCACAGGTTGGCAAGGTCTGGAGTCACTCACCAAGATCCTAAGACACCGAGTGGGACATGGTCCCATTCCCACCTCAGCCCCAGACTTCTCTCAGCACCCTGCTGTGAGAGCCCAGATTTGACAGCAAGATGAAGCCAGCCACTTTGGGTCCCCTTGGCCCTGGTTCCCTTGGTCCACCCTTGAAACCCTGACCTCAGCCCCAGAACATCAACAGCCACAGCAGTGCTCAGAATCCTTGGTGAAGTGGCCTTTGTGGGGAACAGAGGTGAGAACCAGGAGGCGCAGTGACCCTAATTGCCTTCCAGGCTTTCATCGTGGGCGGCATTCTCTCGAAGGATCTACAGGGCTAATTGGCAGGCTAGTGGAGCTTGCCAGTTGCAGCTCTTCCCTCCGAGTGACTGATCTCGAGGAGATCAGAAAGCTGGGAGTCACCCTGTGAGGAAGCTCAAAGCGGGCTTGGTGACAGGACCGCACAGTGCTGGGGCTCACTGCAGGATGATGGCACGGGGCTCCTGCACAGAATTAGTGAAAGGACTTCTGACTTGGGGCTACCAGCTGAGGCTCAGGGAGCTGGACTCTGAGGTAAGTTGGCTAGCAGGGATTGGGTCTTGACTCTAGAGTGACAGTTAGGGCACAGTAGAGATTGACAGCCACCAGGCAGGGCAATTTCTGAAGCTTCTCTATATTACCTAATCCCAAATAATTGCCAGCTGTCTATCCAGACTCTGTGCTGGGCCCCAGCCAAGGAAACAGCATAGGACCAGGAGGGGCCACAGCAGATTCTACCCTTGGGTTGATGTTCTCAAAGAACCAGAGGGACCAAGTTCCTCTCTACCCAGCCTGCAGATTTGTAGATCTTCCAGAATCTCTCATGCTCTGGCCAGACTCTGTAACTAGACAGACAAACACATACATACATACATACATGCACACATACATACATGCATGCATGCATGCATGCATACATACATACTATCCACTTCTAGCAGCTGTCTCAGACCCCCTTGCCTATTCAGGCTCATTTGCATATCATTTGAATACCACCTCAACCCTCCTCAACGATTTTCTACCTTTCTCTTTACTTTACTAACTGAGGAGACTCAGCCACACAGAGAGGAAGGCTCCAGAATGGACCCAGCTCTTCCCTTTCCCTTGGTTCAGTCCTATTACCCACAGTTTCTCTTCAAATTCTGTGTCTCAGAGATCTAGGGACCAGGAGGCCTCAGGACTGTGCTGGGATTGAAGGGCCGACACAACTGTATGGGGAAAGTGGATGATCAGGGTTCCTGCGCTGTGGACCCGGTGCTGCCGGGGTTCATGGCCCAGGCTACCTGCTCATCAGGTTCCATGCCACAGTCCCCATCAGTCACTGCTCCTGCCCTCAGGCAACAATTGAATGGGGGTCTAATTATTTACCAGAAAGATGGTGTCCTTGGATCAGGAATAGCAGGGTCAACGGAAGGACCAAGGAACAGCCGAGGGAGACGAAAGACTGGCTTTGTAGTGTCTGGGTATGGGCTGCTCTTTCTGGGTCAGCACAACACATGCTGGGTCCCTTTAGTTGCTGCCACGAACTGAGTGGCCAGTGAGGTCCTTTCATCCTTGGTCCTCTTCTTCTGAAGGGAAAAGAGCAGGTGCTATATTCTGGAAGGAAGAAGCTAGGAGAAGAAGGTGACCAGTAAGACCCCCAGACCTGACAGAGTCACCTGCATCTGAGACCCTAACAGTCATTCTGCCCTAGTGTACCAGGGCAGGGCTCCACAGGACAGAGGAGGGGGAGGTCCACGCTACAGATGCCCAGCTATGGGCCTCTGAAAAAGGTGACAAGGATAAGCATTGTGTGTCCCTCACCATCATCACCAGCATTGCCATCACTTGATGACAAGGAGAAACCGAGGCGGGACCTTCAGACACGGCAGGGCAGGTTCCCAGCATTAAATACCTCTTGCCGGGGAGGATAGGCATAAATGACGGAGGGCCAGAGGCCTCGCGGGGAGGGCTGAGGACAACTCAATTAGCTCAGGCGAGTGGTTTTTATTGCACATTTGTGAGACAGGAGAAGAAAAAAAATGCCCCACTCAGCCATATTTCAAATCAAGAAGGGAAAACATGCCCTGCTTTTGAATCTCTGAAGAAACCACTTGAGATGAGAGAGGGAGAAGAGAGAGAGGGGTCAGCAGAGAAGAAGGCAGGTAGAGGAGAGAAGAGAGTAAAGGTGACCCACACAGGGGGCCATCTGCTCCTGTCTCCAGGAACTCAGAGGTACCTCAGGAGGACCCCAATTGACCCATCTGCCCACACAAGTCTGGGAGCTTGTCAGCCTTCCTGTCCCCCTGGCATAGCTCAGGGTGTGTGTCTAAAGCAGAGCCCAGGGAAAGCTGGGAAGGGAGGAAAGGGACCCAGGAAGGTCCTGGGCCCTTTGTCCCCTCCGACTGTCTGCTGCCCCAGAGTCAAATGGGCTTCCTGGAAGACACAGACTCAGTGAGGAGTCGCCATACTGCCTCTAACCAAGAGTTCAGTGGGTGGTTGCCACATGGAGAAGCTGGCCCCACACCATCCCACAAGCAGACTATTCCCTTAGAAGAGATGGTATTTGAAAACCCACCAAAGGGAAGCTGAGCCTCATCACACTACAGACCACCATACCCAAAGTGAAGCCATGTTTATCCAAGATCCCGAGACTGTCCTGCCCCCTAGGAGCTGCTATGAATGGGACATTGCTGCCTAGGACTAGGGGGAGGGATCCTGAGTGCCAAGATCTCACATAACCCAGGCTAGTCTTAGACTCACTTTGTAGCTGAGGATTGCCTTGAGCTCCTGATCCCCCTGCCTCTACCTTCAGAGTGCTGGGATCACAACCAGGGCTTCACAAATGCCAGGTAAGCACACTCCCAATTAATCCACAACTCCTGTTCTGCATGTTCACTTTGAGCGGCGATATAGGTGTTGCTGCCATGAGAGCCCTGAGAGGTAGTGACCACGAGCTCTCATGGTGACAAGGAGCAGTCTAGGGCTATGCCCAGACCTGACTCCAGAGTCCCACACTTTCTGAACACATGATAACTACAGATATGAAGCCACCAAGTTCCTGTCCCTTCTCTCTCTGTGCCCCCAAGGGACACCCTCTATATTTCCCCTCACTCACCCTTGTCCCCACTCTCCCTGTGGCTTACTTCTTCACTCCTCCGAACTCTCTCTGCCCTCCTGGAGAATGGACCCAAGCAGAGAACATCAGCCCATTCCACATATGTTGCGGAAGGTCCTTCCGCTCCTCCAGCCTATAGCCACTGAGATACCAGCCCATTGGGGCGTGGTCTCTCTTCCTTTAAAAAAGTGGCCACTTCCCTCTCTCTCTCTCTTCACTTCCTGCTCTGCCGGCTACTAGGCTCCCTTCCTGGTTGCACAGAGGGCTGATGGTGATCTGTAAGTTTTTTCCCCTTTAAATAAATACCACCTATTAATCATAATTCCAAACTGCTGTGGCATTGTTTGTGACTTACGCCTTCACACATAAGGATAAACAGAGGCTCTGGGGGGCTGTAAACATGCCAAGAATATACCCTCACCAGACACAAGGACCCTGGGCTCCTACCTCTTGGGTCTCACCAGAAGGCGTGTGTGAGAAAGAGGTACCTCACAGAAATGCCTTGGTCTTAGATTTATGTCCAGTGTCAACTCTCTGCCTGGAACTTGAGGTCTCGGGGGACCAGAGAGTATTTAGCCAGGAAGAATAAGTCTT
>NC_022017.1:26628580-26630382 GCF_000317375.1 Microtus ochrogaster | reverse complement strand
GTCTTGGGTACTTCTAGCAGGAGCCATGTGCCTACTAGCCCTGCCCTCAGTCCCAGCCCCAGCACCAGTGTGGGCTGCCTGCCATTTCTCTGTGGCCTTGGTCTTAGATTTATGTCCAGTGTCAACTCTCTGCCTGGAACTTGAGGTCTCGGGGGACCAGAGAGTATTTAGCCAGGAAGAATAAGTCTTAGCCGTCTGCACTGACTGGCATTTAAACACCTTCGTTGATTAAGGACACGGAGCCATGGATTCTTTATGTTGCCGATGAATGTGGAGCAGAGCTGGTGAATGACCTTTAGAACTACGGGTCTCTCTTTACTCATCGGGCTGGCTGACTCTCCAGAGCTCAGTCGCTGCCTCTGAGGCTGCATTGGTATGAGCAATTGAAGAGGGGGCAATTCCAGTTCTAGAATCAGCATCTCAGGGTCCTGGCACTGCATCCAGGACTGGAGCCAGATGGCTCACAGCAGTTCTGAGGGAGCAGGTCCAGCCAGTGGCACAGACTCTGATGGGGTCCCAGGGATGGCCCCTCTGCAGAGTCCATACTGGAGAGAGATGAGCTTACTCAGCATGAAGCAGCAAAACCACCAGATTACAGACAGCCTTCCTGCTCATGCTGGTCCTCCCTTCTGCCTGCTGAGACCCAGGCATCTTGCCATTGTGGGGACACCTCCCTGGAAAGAGTCTCCTGTCCTCTCCAGCACCCTCAGATGCTTGCTGGTCTCCATTGCTCCTCTTGGACACTGTGCACTAGGAGGAATGTTTCTGTCTGGTGGTGTCTTTGAACGTGACTTTGCTCTTTGTCGTCATAAGGAAGGGGAGGATTATTTAGGTGTCAGCTCCAGGGTACAGTCCATCACGGCAGGGAAGGCATAGTGGGAGTGGATGAGGCAGGCTGGCTACATTGCATCCACAGTCAGAAGCAGAGGGAGATGTACGCTGGGGTTCAAGAGTCCAGGACCCCAGACCACTGCCCGCTATTTACAGGGGTCCTCCTTCTTTAGTTAACCTAATCTAGAACCCCCTCATAGGCGTGTCTGCAGCTTGTTCCTAGGTGACTCTAGATCCTGATAAGTTATTGATATTAACCACCACACTTGTTGACCTCTGCAACCACAGCTTAGGACATCTCTGCTCTGTCCCCCTGCCCTGCCACCATGGGCAAAGTGGCATGGGCAGACCTGCCTTCGAGGAGTCACGGCAAAGACAGAGGGGGTAGATGAATCAGAGAGCAGAAGAAGGTGAAGGTGGTGTGGAGGATGGGGTCCTCTCTGTCTGTCCTCTACTCTCTCTACCCTTTGACCTTGCAGGGTGTCCAGGAGAGCAAAGGAACTCAGTGACCTGTGGTGTAGCCCTATGAGTGAGTGCTGTGAGCAGGCCTTCAGTGGGCTAGTGGAGTTTGCTTTGGTCTCTTTGCCATTGCCAAGAGAGGCGTTGGCCCCCCTAATGCCTGAAATTCAACATCCCTGCCTAAGGCATCCACAACACAGTGAGAAGGAGTGAGAAGAAGTCAGGTGTGCTTTTGTGAGCCACAGGGGCTGTTCATTACACAGCACTATTGCCTCAAGAGCTGACCGATGTAGTGGAGATGTATGTGGACCAAAGGAAGGTTCCTTCTTCCCTGGGCAGTTAATGCAAATGAACGGTGCAGTAGTGAACCAGGACACAATTATGGGCACAATTCACCTTCTGTTGGGCAGCCATGCCCCCACCCCAAGATCTCATCAAAGGCAGCCCACACGGCAGCATTTGGGTCTGGCGTGCTCACACTGGAGTGCAAGTGGAATCAGATTATGCCTCAG
>NC_022017.1:26627713-26628480 GCF_000317375.1 Microtus ochrogaster | reverse complement strand
TTTCTTTCCATCAGGGAGAAGCAGGCTGTCACTGAGACTCTAGGACCTTGCTTTGGTTTCCAGGCATCCTTTACAAAGCCTGCCTGACTGTGGCCTGGGCTGTTCTGACTCCATGCCATCTCCGACTCCTCAACCTCCAAGGAAAATCGGACACAGAACTCCATCCAGTCCCATGCAGGTATAAGAGCAGCCTTAGGGGACAGGCTAGACCCAGAGGCACAAGGGGAAGGCTAGACCCAGAGGCACAAGGGGAAGGGATGTGACTCCAAACCTTCATTAGGTAGGAAACTAAGTGGCCAACATAAAGCACTGTTCCCAGGATAGAGACCCCGTGGTTAATAAACTGGCAGTGGCTTCTGGACTGAGCCTCAACGTGAATATTCTCCCATAGAAAGGAGATGTGCAGGGACCAACTGGGTGGACCCTGAGGGCAGAAACAGAGGAAGGAGGGGTGGGGGGCTGCCTCCAGGCCATCTGCCTGACCAGGTGAGTTTGCTGTGAAAGTTGATGTCAAGGAGACAAAGCCTGGGCCACCTAGCCTGTGTGTGCGTTTGCATGTCTGTGTGACGTGTGTATGTGAATGTGCATGGTTGCCAGGTTCTGCTGCAGCCCATGACGTGCTGAGAAGCATTGGCCCTGGAGGCACAGACTTTAATCAGAAGACAGAAGCCATCACTGCAGCAGCTGAGACAAGAGGATTACCACGAGGTCAATGCCAGCCTGAGCTACGTCACAAGTTCTAATGCATCCCGGCTTACAGAGTCAGA
>NC_022017.1:26621217-26627583 GCF_000317375.1 Microtus ochrogaster | reverse complement strand
CAAGAGCAAGTTCCAGGACAGGCTCCAAAACTACAGAGAAACCCTGTCTCGGAAAAAAAAAAAACAAAAAAAAAAAGTCTAAAAGAATAGAAGACTGTGACATGTACACAGTATGCTCCTTCCCAGGCACGTCCCCAAGGGTAGGACACAAAGAGGAAAGTACACAAGGCAAGCTCCTCCCTGGGTGTGACCCCACACGCTCTACTTCCCTTCCTGCTTCCTCTCCCTGAGCTGCTAATCTTCTGGCTCCTTGAGAAGAAGAAGGCCTCACTCCGTTTTTACTGCTGAGAAGACAGTGTTCCTGAGGGACCAAGGGCATTATCAAGCTTACAGAGCCAAGGTGTGCTGGTTCCAGGAACAAGTTCGTGCTGGAATTTTAGCTAAGATGATAGTCACACAGGTCACATACCAAGACTGAGCATTGTGTGGGAGCTGGGAATCGGGATAGGTGGACTGGGATAGAGTCAGAGGCCAGGGCCACTAAGCAGATTGTCCAGGACCAGCCAGATAGCAGGAGCCAGCCCTTATATGACAGGGAGAGGGCAGCAAGGGAGGTGTGCGTGGGCCATGGGAGTCTTGGGTACTTCTAGCAGGAGCCATGTGCCTACTAGCCCTGCCCTCAGTCCCAGCCCCAGCACCAGTGTGGGCTGCCTGCCATTTCTCTGTGGAACACCTCCCTCCCAGGCCCATGCCCCTTCTTGAAGCCAAACAACTTCTGAAGGCCCCTCACCACCACTCCTGTCTCACCAGCCTGACTGGAGGCGGCTGTGGCAATTGCCAGCTCTTTCCCAACAAGGAAAACCATCACAGCTCATTCTTCCCTGAGATCCACTGAGTCCCATTCCAGGCCCCTCAGGCCTGCCGACGGTACTTGCACCCACAGAGCCCATCAGCACTAATAGCTTCACCATTGGGGGAAGATGCTGTGTGCCCAGGGACAAGGCACAGAAAGTCAGGGAGGCAGAAAGCCCACACTGACAGCCCTTCTGAGCTCCCAATGCATGATGGCTCATGTGCTTTCCCATCAGCCCCCTTGGACCTAGCTTAGCACCCAAAGCAGACCCCGCCAAAAACTACTACAGAGTCAGAAAACAGGAGACTCAGGCCCAGAATGGCCTCTGTCACTTTGGGGATCAGTAGCTGTCCCCCAGCAGAACAGATCCTCAGCCAGACTTGACCTACTCGCCCTTCAGAGCAAGGAGTTGCTGTGCTCCCGAAGGCCCAGGCCACTTGTCCCCCCAGTACAGCATCTCTTCTGAAGATGTACCGCCACACCAGCCACACATCCGCAGAAGGGGACAAGACTGTGATGCCTGGGTGGTAGCCAGGAGTCGTGAAAGACAGGATATTAAGCAGGTCCCCTACCAGGAGCCGGAATTTTATATTTGTCTTCCCTGTTAAAGCAGAGCCAACATTGAAACTATACAAAGCTAGCTAGCTGCTACTCCAGCCTCCCTTTTGAGCCCCTTTTATCCCAGGGCGGCAGGCAGCCCCTTCCCGAGGGAGCAATTCCTCACTTCTTACCTTACTGAGAAGCTGGTCGCTGTCCAGCAGAAGGGGAAGGTGGACTCTCTGAGCTACTCAGGCGTTCCAGGGCCAGGCCACATCTTTCCTCAAAGCAGCCCCCAGTCACTCTCCCAAGGCCTGCACATCTTATGCTGGGTCATTTATGAGCAGGTGACTGTGGTGGTGTTCAGAGCCCAGGGAAGATATTCCTAGAGGTCATAGCCACTAGCTCACCCCAGGGGCCACTACCCCAGAGCAGGGCTTCACAGCCAGACAGGGGCCACTGTCATCTGTGTAAGTGTCAGGCACTGTGTTCAGACTCCAGTTACGCCGGCCGCTCTCAGGCTGAGACTAGGTTTATTTTTAGAGCCCGGCCCTTTCCCAGACGCCAGGATCCCAGCTGAGATTTCCAACCACTCAAACTAGCCCATTATGGGTAGCGCTGTCCCTGATTGGGAATGTTCTAGAAGGGAGTGATCAAATCTTAAAGGATTTGATCCTACATATCCTTATGAAAAAATTTAGGGCTGGGTCAGGGTCCCAGGGTCCTTCTGACAATTGGCTGGCAAAGCCTGGGATGAACTAAGACGGGGAGTTCCCTTCTCTGACCCGCCTGCCTCAGTTTCCTCTTCCCAAAGGTGAACCTGATCAGACCAGCCTGTCCAGAGAACATCTGGGCTGGTGTCACCTGCAATTCCTATTCCATGCTTTCCCCCACTGAGGTTACACCGAGGCCCCATGACATCCTCCCTTGCCCACATCATAAAAGTACTGGGCAATCTTTAGTAAATCTGGAGCACTAACTTCAGTCCCATATATCCCGGCACAGGTCTGACTGACGGATTCCAAGGTTTGGAAGGGCAAGGGACTTGCGCAGGACTCCACCAAATGGTGGCAGCATGGGGCTCTCAATGACAGAAATTTCCTAATCTTTGCAAACTGGACTCAGCTAGCTTTGACCTCAGCGTAGTAACAAAGCATTCTCTCTGCAGGTGCTTGAACCTGAGCTGAGGAAGCTGGACCTTGATGGCCTGTCCACTCCTGGGCAGGTATTGCCCCAAAGCCTAGGAAATCTCTCCTCTTCCTTCCCTACCTGGAGGATGCCTCAGAGCCTGCAGGATGATTCTACTACCCCTGCTCTTTGTGTTCTTAGGGTCCCAGAGGGCTAAGGTCCGGCATTCTGGTCCTCTGCTACCCTCTTACGGAAACAGAAGATTGACTGACTAGGTCAGGAAGAGCAGGGTAGGGGGATCAGGCTGAGACTTCCTGTAAGCCTCGCCCCTGGAGACCTCAGGTCGCCAGGCTCCTAGACTACTCTGACTGGTCTGACCCACTGAGGCACACAGGCAGCCAGATCCACCACCACCTCCCCACTCCCTCACCCTCCACCCTTGCCTGAGGAGCTCTACCAGCTAGGCCCCACCCCTGAGGAGCTTCAATGGTCAGGCCCTACCCTACAGGAAAAAAAAAATATCCCACCAATTCCTGTGCTTGCCTCAGATCAGACCACATAATCCCTTCATTCCCAGACTGTCCTGGAAAGTTCTGGGTGCCCCCCACTTTATATAAACCTTGTCTTCTGCTCAGTTCTCCGCTGCTTCTCACCCAAGCAGAGGCAGTCACTGTCCTGGGATCCTGCGCCCCTCCCCCCCCATAGATCACTTGCTTGAGATTTGTTGTGTGGTATGATTTTTTGGTATTCCTTGGCTCCTACAGCCAGGACACCTTTCCATCCCAGCCGAAACAGTCAGCCCACTGGGGGCTTTCCATCTTTGCATCGGGATCCCCTCCCCCCATGCCTCAACCATGGCTGTGCATTCGAGGATGGCTCACCAGGCTCACTCCTGACCGTGTTACAGAGATGCCTGGGGAGGCAGTGGCCTGTCCATCTCCCCTCACCCCGGAAGAGCCAGGACCTCCCCCACCTCACAGAAGTAGGCCGGTGCCAGCCAGCCTGCCCTGCAGGAGCTACTGCTGATGTCCTGACTTGACTCCTCACACTGCTCCCCCACAACAGCGTACCCATCCCCCCTCCCCCCCGCAGGCAGGACTGCAACCTCCAAGTACCCCAACACCTGCAATTCCAGTTCAAAGGACAGGGTCTCCCAGAGGAAAGGGCAAGAAACGAGGGCCTCCCCATGATGTCATACCACAAGGCCATTTCGAACTGTTTTCTAAAAACTATCTAATATCCTGGGGGATGGTGGTGAGGGAGTAAAGTAGATTACAGGCTGTAAATAGAGAATGATTTCAATGTTGTCTAAGGCATGTATTTATAGTGGGATACAGGAGCTGGTGCAGCTCTCAGCACCAACCCGGCAGGGAGTGCTGCGCCAGGACACTTCCCTCTTCCTCTTGAAGTTTTGGTGGGTTTTCCTTATTTTTCACCCTGAAGAGGGTTTAATCAAGGTTCAGAAAAGGACATGAGACATGTTTTAAAGGGGTCTTCTTTGCCCTGCCATCTTTAAACCACCATCCAAATAAATACTCAGTCTCTTGTTTCAGAGGAGTGTGGTTGACGGGTGTGATGGCCATGACAACAACAGTGACCTCTGACCTCTAGGAGACCTGGCTCTCAGTGCCCCCTTAGTTGTGTGCTTCATCCAGGCAAGAAGTGGTGCCTGAGGTCTCTGCCTCTGAGCCCAAGATGCAGGCACAAGTCTTCCCTGACCCAGTGACCCCAGGAAAATGAGAGTCAGGCCCCACCGTGGCTGGTGGAAAAGGGCTAGCCTTGGGAAGCCCCTGGAGACTCATGGGAGGGCTGGGCACTTGGACACCAGGGTCTTCAGGGAAATGATTTGATGCTGTCATTCTGAATCTATGCTCTGAGGAAACAACGCTCCCTGAGGCTAGTCAGATTGGCCCTAGAGGGAGGTGGGTGGGGCAGTGCCTTGATGGACAGATACCCAAAGATGGCTGGGAACGAGGAAAGACAGGGCCAGCCACGGCAAGGGGGAGCTGGCTCTAGAGATGTACAGGCCTGACGGAGTGTGATGCAGGCAGGCCCTCGTTCTTTCCAACCTCAGTTTCCCCATTTGCTCTACAATAGTTTCGGACTGCAGTACCTTTAAGGGCCTGTGCACCTGCCTGCAAGAGGACTTGAAGGCATCATTAGCAGGCGTGCACGCTACCCCTGGCTTGATATAAGATGTTAAGTAGAGGGCTGGGCACTGGTCCACTTGGCACCAGCCAGTCACCTGCCTGGGCAGCTCTTCAGAGTGCTGGGGACAGTGTGGGTCAGCGCTGTGAGGATGCTGTTAGCACATGTTTGCATCCTTCCACAGTGTCGGAATGTATTGATAACAATTCTCATGGTCTGCTGGTTTCAACGGCAGCAACGTGCCTTATGTTCCTGCTCCCCTTGCTGGTGAGGGGAATGCAGACTTTTGCTTCAATTACTAATGTTAACTCTCAAATCACACACTCTGCACCACACAGTGAACCTTACTATAGAATGTGTACATACAGGTTACAGGATGGCTGTCAAGGGCTAACAAGGCAAGGTATTCTGAAGAGGCGTGAGATGTCAAAGCTGTGGGAAAAAATGGGGACGTACGAGTCTCTGTATCGACAGCAAATCGAGCTGAGCTGGAGAGGTTGCCAGCCACTGAGGCAGGCTTCTGAGTCAGAGCTGAGCTGCAGGAGTCAAGTGAAACACAGGACCAGGTCCAGACAAACAAGTGGATGGGTGGCGGGTCCTAACGAGGACTATGAAGATGGACAGATGGTAGCTCCAGGAGGCCATGTCAACAGTGGGGACAGAATCAACCTGAAGCCCTGGGATAGTTAGGAGTTCTCTGCCTTCCAGTCCCTTGGCACATACACTAGGTGGTCAGGTTGACTGGTTGGTGGGGACATCACCACAGCCTGCTCGATGTCTGCATCTCTATGGGTAGAGGTGGGAGAGTTGCAGCCTTTTCTTGATCTACATATGTGATAAGTTCTTGGGTCTGTTTTGCCTGATAAGATTTTAATATGCTCGTGTGTCCCTACAGTCACCCCCAATAAACTTCTAGGGTGACACCCTTTCTATTCTTAGGGATACGTCGTTTGTCGGTATGTGTTACATGGGTGGTGCTAGGTAGATGGGCTGTTCACGTGTCCACTCGCATGGCCCGCCATCCTCCACCCACAAAACAGGTCCAACACTTCTTGTAAAATAGAATCTCTCAGGACAAGGCACAGAAAGACTACTTACTGTCTTACATGGACTGAAGTAACACAGGGCTGGGCACAGCCTGGTGTCAACAGTCAGAGGGAAGTCTGCTCCAAAAGTACTGGAGATGGGCAAGAGGTAAGGGGGCGGGGTGTCTTGAGTAACTACAGGATTATGGGGAGGGGCACAGAGCCAGAGATGAGGAAGAGAGGGATCAAGGGCAAAACAACTTCCCAATGGAGCTGGAAAGATTGCTAAACAGTCGAGAGCACTGGCTGTTCTCCCAGAGGACCCAGGTTCAATCCCAAGCCCCGCATTGCGACTCATAGTAACTCCAGTTGCAGGAGGATTTGATTCCTCTTCTGGCCTCAGCAGACACTAGGCATGCCTGTGGTGTAAATATTCATGCAGGCAAAACACTTCCACACAGAAAAACTGAAAAATTTAAAAAGAGAAATCCCCCAAAGAAAGCTCAGTGCCCCTCTTCACAGAGCGATGAGCAAAGCTCCCGTAAGTGGTTGTCAAGGTTCTGCCATCAAGAGCAGCAAACAGAAGCTACAGACAGGAGGGGTGGCTCAGGACACAGTGCATGACCTTGAGATGAGCAGACTGTCCAGATACCAACAGACCGGTAAACTGAAGACAGGAGGGTAAAGGTCAGGTGACCTGTCTCCTCTCCCCCCCCCCCCACCTGTGGATCAGAA
>NC_022017.1:26604010-26620881 GCF_000317375.1 Microtus ochrogaster | reverse complement strand
CTCTGCAAGAGCAGCCAGTGCTCTAAACCACTGCGCCATCTCTCTAGCTCCTCTCAGACTACTCCTAAGATCCCCTTTATCTCTTCAGTTTTGACAACTTCAATGTGCCAGGAAGGATGGCTTTTTTTAAAAAATATGTATCCCGCTTGGTTTTACAGACTTATCAGTGTTGGAAGTTTTTTTCCTTAATCAAATTAGCATTCAGTTCTTACTTCTTCAAGAGTTTTCTTCTGCAATCCTAGTCTTTACATTACCAACTACATGAAGATTACCTGATGTTGTCTTCCAGGTGTGTGTGTGAAATAAAGAAATAAAAATGGATAACCCCTGTAGACAACACCTGAGGTTGGCTACATCCGTTGCACACACATGTGCATATATGGGGGTGGGGGAAGTGACTGACCTCAGGAGCCGTCTCCAAGTTCCATCTATTTTATTTGTTTATTACTTGAGACAGGGTTTCTTGCTGCCTTGGAGCTCAATGATCCTTTTAGGCTGACTGGCCAGGAAACCAAGGGTGCTCCTGCCTTTATTTCCCAGGGCTAGGATTACAAGTGTGCACCACCAGCCCTGCTGTTTTACATGGATGCTGAGTCTTGACCTCAGGTCCTTAAGCATGCTCAGTAAGCTCATTACCCACGGAGCCCGCTCCCCACCCAGGTCTCTGGTTTTCAGGGTTTTTTTTTTTTTCTGGCAGTTTTGAATTAGCAGAATTTTTACAGAACCAGTGTGAAACTCGTGTCCACCTCAGGCTGTTTCTCTATTGTCACTTGTCACAAGGGAGGGATGGCTCGCCATGCGTGAACGTATTTTACATGGTTGTCAACCAGTGCACGTACTTTATGTGTTTCTGAGAGTCTTTACTGCCCCAGGATCCTGCCAGGAGACCACTTTATAATTTCTTGTCATTAATTTTTTTTTTTTTTTGCTTTTTCATGGTTTTAAAGTGTCTCCGACTTTGTTTCTGATATCTTTATGGGGTGAAGGCTTACTGTGCAGATATTCCATTGGCTGCTCTGTAATTGGGACTTCAATACGGGTTTATTGTGATTAACCTGGGGGTACAAGTTTTGAGGAGGAGGACCACCAGGGTGAGACCACCAGGTGCCAGCCACGGGACAGTTCTCTGTTGGCACTGGCCATGTGACTTGGTCATGGGACTGGTAAAGCAGCTCTCAGTGTCCCCCACAAGGTCGCTCTTCTCATCTGCCCTCCTTGTAGTCTTTGCGGGACAGGCATCATGTTCCTCACCCACTTGTGGAGGGAGGACCTCCCCACACCCTTTCAGCCTGGAGTCCCTACGTGGTTATCTTGGAAGCCCTCAGCCTGAGAGATCTGAATTCTCTTCCACCTCCTGGTGGCTCGCACAGGTGTGGGCTCATGAGTTCTTGCCTTACACTTGACTTTTCATGCACCCCCGCTACTTTATCTTACAGCCCGCATCAGTCTGTCCATCTTTGGCAGCTCTTCCATTGGCTCTGTGTCTTTCATTCCCCCTCACTTCTGGACACAAGGAGATGTCTTAGGCTCAAACTGTGTTTTCTGTCTCAGTCTTGGAATCAGCCAAGGCACCCTGACAGGATAGTGGAAAGTCAGACTTTGGTACTGCGTGTGGGCTTCTCCAGGATATTACTGCCTTTAGTTGGTTACAGCTGGCAAAGTGAGGAGTGTGTGTGTGTGTGTGTGTGTGTGTGTGTGTGTGCACGTGCGCGCACAAGTACATATAGGTGCACACACATTAGTGGAAGCCAGAGGATAACATTAGGTGTCCTTGATCACTCCCTACCTTCTTTTTTTAAAATTAATTACTTTATTCATTTTACATCCTGGCCACAGTTTCCCCTCCCTTCTCTCTTCCCAGTCCCCCTCCCCTCTGCCCCTACCCCCACCCCCCAATCCACTCCTCCATTTCCGTTCAGGAAAGAGCAAGTCTTCCACGGATATCAACAAAACATGGCCTAGCAAACTGCAGTAAGATTAAGCCCCTCCTATTTGTTGAGGCTAGGGAAGGCAACACAGTATGAGGAGTCGGGTCCTGAAAGTCAGCCAAAGAGTCAGAGACGGCCCCCGTTCCCACTGTTAGAAATCCTATAAGAGGGCCACGCTGCACAACTGCCTCACATATGCAGAGGACCACGCTGCACAACTGCCTCACATATGCAGAGGATCACGCTGCACAACCGCCTCACATATGCAGAGGACCATGCTGCATAACTGCCTCACATATGCAGAGGGCCCAAGTCAGTCCCACGTAGGCTCCCTGGTTCTTGGTTCAGCCTTTGTGAGCCCCTATGAACCCGGGGTGGTGGAATCTGTGGGTTTTCTTGTTCTACCTTACTTTTTAAGACAAGTCTCTCTCTCTCGTTGATTCTGGAGCTCCCTGATTTGGTGGGGCTGGCCAGCCTGTGAGTTCCAGGGGTCCTCTTGTCTCCACCTCCCCAGCAGCGAGATTACAGATGTACATGACCACACTGGCTTTTAACATGAGTGTTGGTTATCCCAACTCGGGTCTCAAGTGTTTTACCCACTGAGCCATCTCACTGGCCCCCATAGCTTCTACTGACCATCACAGTAGTACTGCTGTTCTTCACCTTTTCAGTCCCTCCATCCCCTCACCAGGCCTCTTGACGATGAGAATCTGCTGCTCTCCTCTCTGCAGCACGCCTCACTCTCGGAAGCATGCTCAGCTCAGCCTGCTGCACCAACAGGGATGAGCATCCCGATGCCTCACACGGCTTCCTCCTGACAGCTCATCTCTCTCTATGGATGAATGATACTTAGCTGTAAGGACTTGGTACAGTTTAGCCATCCTCCTGCTGGCCAGTATCTGACAAGTGTGAATAACGGTTCTATAAATAGCCGCTGCGGGCTTTTGTACGAGTCTTCAAGTCGGTTAGGTGGATACCGGAGAGCAGTTGCTGCATAGTCAGGTAAGTCAGCGCTGGCTTTGAGAGAAACCCACAAGCTGCATCGCGGGCTGGCCAGGCCGGCTTGCATTCCTTCTAGTCGGGGACAAAGATTCTAGAGTTCCCTTGCTCTGCCTCCTTGCCAGAGCCAGGAGCTGTAAGAAAGCTCAGCTCAAGTCCCAGACCAGGTTGATTTTCTCTACTCTTCTTCAGCAAGTTTTACTTTTTCCTATTTCCCATTTGGGTCCCAGATCTGCTTTGAACCAGTTATCACATAAGGCCGCTTCTTGACTCTTTTTTCCTTTTGTGCATTTGAACATATTGCATATGCCATGTGCAAGTGGTGCTACCATAGGCAGGTGGTGCCTACTACTGTAACACCTTTGGTGCAAAGACCGTTGGCTGCCTTCTTCACTTCTTGTGTTTTCTTTCTGTTCTTGTGTTTGGGTGACTTCTATTGTCTCATCCCCTATCATCTCTGGTACATTGTCAAGCCCACCCAGTGAGTTTATCATTGTTTTATGTCTCAGACTTTCATTTTTTAAACAGTTGGGGTTTTATTTTTTGTTTGTTTGTTTGTTTTTGTTTTTTTGCCAGAGCTTGTGAGATGGCTCAGAGGGTAACAAAGCCTGCTGCCAAGCCTGAGAACTTGAGGAGTTCCATCTCTGAGACCCTCAGAGTGGGAGGAGAGTACTGGCTCCTGCAAGCTGTCCTTGACCTCCACACATGTGCTGTGGCACGTGCATACACAAACACACACACACACACACACACACACACACACACACACACACACAACAATAAATAGAATGTAAAAGAGGCCATCTAGATGACTGACCAGTCCCTGCTGGTGAGAGAAGCACACTGTATCTCGATAGGGTTCCCTGTCCTTAGTTCTGCCTGCATACTTACTATTTCATTTTCCTTGACTGAGCTGCGGCAAGCCCCCCTGCACCTCTTTGCCCTCTGCTCTGCTGGGCCTTCCATTAGCACCCCACCCCCATGCACACACTTTCCCGTTCATTCTTTCCTCCTGCAATAGAACCAGTAGACACCCTATCCTGATAGATCCAGGTCTACCAGAAGCCTCCATCACAGTTCCACATCTGGGACCCAAAAGCATAGCAGGAAGTCCCTGAAACACAGGATGTGAAGAACAGGAAGCAGGGCTCACACTGAGGGCTAGATTCTGAGTCCTCTATCCTGGTATAGATACAGAGCCCCAAGATAGCAGCTGCACGGGCTCAGAGTCCCTACGGGGTGTGGCCCGGAAGAGGAGTTTAAGCACCCTTGGAGACTGATGGAGTTGAGAGCAGGGAGCTCAGCATCTTCCACAGTTTAGTGCTCACGACTCCTGGCAGAACAGGGCATCACACCAGGGCTTTAACCATCAGGCTGGCGAGATGGCTCAGCAGATAAGTGAGCTTTCCCTACAAGCCTGGTACCTGGGTTTGATCCCCAGAACCTGTATAAAGGTGGAAGGAGAAAACCAACCTCACAAAGGTATCCTCCTACCTCCATCCATGCACCACATCCAGTATTCACTCCACAGGCATACATCATAAACACAAACCCAAAGATACGCTGCTGCTACTGTCGGTCCTCACCAGGAGATTCTGAATCCTCACCGGTCAGGGACAGAACTGTGCTTGACACTTGCATACCCCCAGGGGGAGAAGCTGAGTTGCTTGGGAGCCTCAGGGAACAAACATTCTGTCCTGCAGGGCTCCCCCTTGCTCCCTGAGCCAGCAGGCACCAGGGCCCTCGAGATGGCTGACAGGTGCCCCTAGTAGGCTTAATGAACTATTTGTAACTATTGAACTATTTGCAACTAATGAACTATTGTGGTGGCCGAAATCTTTCCAATTGACAGTTCTTCAGTAGTCGGTGTTTGTTTTCCTCTATTTCCAGGGGAGAAGGGAAACAAGGAACAACATATAGTTGCTGAGTCTCACCTGAGTTTAAGACCTTGGGGGATGGGGTGGGGTGGCTCCTCCAATCACAGCTTCTTCTCCTCTTCTGTGAACCCAGGCAGGCCAAAGTAAGGCCTGTGCACTTGGGCACCCAGTGCCAACCACAGAGCCCACATCCTCAAAAAGTATGCCAGGGCTTCATAGAACCCCAAATTCCCAAAACCAGTTTCTAGAAATGTTCTGCAGGACCTGGCCCTGGTGCAGTGGATACCCCCAGGTCTCTTCTCTTGGAGGAGCTGGAGGGTAAGGATGGCACAGAGGATGGGGGACTGTAGCTCCTAGGTTCAGTTCTGCTTATGCCACACAAAGTTGCTCTCTCTGGGAGCTCAGTTCTCCTGACTGTGATGTGGGGGAGGGGTGCTGCAGATCCCAGCTGGGAGGGAGAGGACTCTCACCCTCCTTACCTGTTACCCACTACCCAAGGGAGCCCTTGACGGCTCTGTTGTTCCCCCAACTCACCCGGATTCTACGTGGGTACCACACTCGACACCTCACTGCTCTTGGCATCACAGCAGGGCTTTTGTGCAAAATGACTTTTATCAGCCGTGCAATATTCCATCGCACACTCCTGCTCGATGCTCTTCTTAGTAAACGCTTCTGGCCAGCGGCATCGACTGTTTTCAATGCCCTGTTTAGACAGAGCTGCCTTGTTCCGCACCTCTGAACACATCACCGGTGATTCTTCAACAGAAAGCCCTCCAGGGGAATTTCCGGAAAGAAATAATCAGATTTCCCAAAGCTTATCTCTGGTGTTTCTATTGATTTTACAGTTAGGAGCTATTACCCCCGCTCTGCAGACAGTAAGCGATTTTTCTCCTACCATCTGGAAAAGACTCCCCGTACACCCTTGCCCTCAGCCCGTACTACCTGTCTCTAGACCTCCTTCTAGCCCAAGGCATTCCAATATTGAGCATTTCCCTGGGCCTGTCTGACTTTGGGCTCTGCAATGCACATTCTGAGGCTACAGGTTTTTGTGTGTGTGGGGGGGGGGTCCTTCGCTATCTGGATATGCATGTCTTTATTCTGGGCTGAGAGCAGCATTCAGTGATTGCCTTTTCCGCAGTACCTGCGCCTGCCTCTATGTCTCCCTCTGGGGATTTCTTTCCAGCTGATCGCTGACCCTCATCCACCAGGCTGGGAATATTGAGCATTTCCCTGGGCCTGTCTGACTTTGGGCTCTGCAATGCACATTCTGAGGCTACAGGTTTTTGTGTGTGGGGGGGGGGGGTCCTTCGCTATCTGGATATGCATGTCTTTATTCTGGGCTGAGAGCAGCATTCAGTGATTGCCTTTTCCGCAGTACCTGCGCCTGCCTCTATGTCTCCCTCTGGGGATTTCTTTCCAGCTGATCGCTGACCCTCATCCACCAGGCTGGGAATTAATTACCCATGGTATCTGTCAAAGAACTCAGGAAAACGATTTAAAAAAAAAAAAAAGAAAGAAAGAAAGTCCTTTTCCTTGCCCGGTGGCTTTTGTTGTGGACGCAAGGGATGATTGTGAATTACATCAGAGCTATTCTGGGATATGGGGGCAGGGCAAAAGCCCCAGCTCCCCTCTCTGGGCAGGCACCGGATTTACAGGTACCCGGGATTGTGCCCTAATGTCACCCCAGCAGGGACAAGAGTATCACCCTGAGTTGTTCAGGATCTAGCTGCTGAGTAACCTCAGTGTGGAGGACTGTCATGGGGAACAAGATGCCCCTAATTCCTAAAGAGCATATGGAACAATCTTTTCATTAAGGAACCAGGGACCCTCAAGAAGGGAGAGGTTATTTCTCATTGCAGAAGGAATGCTGGTAGCCTGGGTTCTGTAACCTTCACCCTGTCCCCTTCACCAGGTGACCCCTTAATTTATAAAGCATCACCTTAAGTTGGTTTCCCTGGAAACAGAGATAGAGACTCTGCACAGAAAGCAGCGGTTGGGGTGGGCTGGTCAGTGGGGGAGAACTCTCCATATAGATCAGTGGTTCTCAACCTCCCTAATGCTTTGACCCTTTAACACAGTGCCTCATGTTGTGGCGACCCCTCCCCCCAATTCTAGAATTATTTTTGTTGCTACTTCACAATTTTGCTACTATTATGAACATAATGTAATATGTTCATAATATGCAGGATATCTGATATGTGAGCCCTGTGAATAGGTCATTCAACCCCCAAGGGGTCTCAACCCACAGGTTGAGCAGGGTTGCCATAGATGTTTCCAGTACCCCGAAACCTGAGAACCTGACTTTCTCTGAAAACAAAGTCTCTGCCAATATGTTATGCATCTCAGACTGCAGTTACTTGGGACAATGGGGAAGAGCTGCAAATGCACAGATATGCATCCATATAAAAGAGGAGGAGGAGACATGGAGCAGACAGGTACATACGGCAAAGTCTGAGACTGGAATGATGGGGTCGCAAGAACCCTGCAGCCATAGGGAGCTGAGTAGGGAGGAGGGCCCCGTCGGAGCTGATGTAAGGGAGCATGCTTGGTGGCCAAGATGCCTTCCGGCTTTGAACATCCAAACTAAGGGGCTGTGCATTCTTTTGCCTTAAGCCACTGAACATTGAGTACTCTAGTGTGGCAGCCTCCAGGAGCCAGCATCTTGCATCGGCAGGATGGTGAAGTCAGGGCAGAGGGCTTAGATGAATCCTCTATGGAGCTTGAGGGTTGGGTTGCCTGCTGGGAGGCGTGAGACCCGCCTATGACTCCCTCATCCAAGTCTGAGCCTGGTGCAGTCCAGGTGCAGCAGATTGACGTTATTGCTACAAGGCTACACTGTGACAATACAGTGGGGGACCGTGACTCCTGAAAGGAAAGAAAACAAAAGGAGGCATTGCAAGTTAGAGGGAGCGAAAAGCACGTGCCAGCCCCATAACAAAGGATTTAATCATTTCCTTCTGAGAGTGTGTGAGAAGCAACACCGTCCCCGACAGGGTGAGAACGCCAGTGAAGAGAATAAAAAGCAAACGAATGCCGCCTCGCTAGCAATCAGGAGGCAGAAGGGAGACAATGCCACATTATCCTCCCCCGTCAGGGTGGCTCCTGGCATAGCGAGGGGCGGGGATCTGGTGTTTACTTGGAGAATGGGGTGCTTAGAGGTTCTGCTATTGTGGAAGTCTCAGGAGCTGCACGAGCCCCTTCGCGTAGGCAGGTTTGCGCACTGGAGAATCTCAGATGAGCCGCTCCACAGGTGCACAGAGCACAGGCCAGCCTTGGCTACAGTGCTGTGCTTCACAGAGCAGTGCACGTGGCGCCTTAATGTGTGCAGGCTGGCGCCTAGCACACCAGCTGTGCTGGGGTTCCCAGAGGCATGCATGTAAGCACAGCGTGGAAAGGTCTCCACAAGGACACGCAGTAGGCCAGTTCTAGTGTGACCTTCACGCATGAAGAGGGAACCACACCAGTGGGGATGTGAGCAGACAGCACTCAAGGTCTCTGCTCAGCGGTGACCTGGCTTCTCTCTCTCTAGGAAACATAAACCAGCAGGTGACGCTGACCTGTGCCTTGTCCCCTAACACAGGTGCACATTGCTATCCCCATACAGACCCAGCCATGCCCCTCCTCTCTCATTCATTTTCCCACCAGCACACAGCACCCCTAATGTCCCCCCCCCCCCGAGGTCTCAGGTCACCTCCTGGCATCCTCCCAAAGGCCCCTTCCCTGCCTCCCTGTCTGCCTTGCTGCTAAGCAGCTTGCACACCCTCATGCAATCCCTTCCTCTCTCCTCTTTCCCCCTTTTCTTCCTCTTCTCTTTTTCCTCTCCCCCTCTTCTCCCTCCTCCTTTTCTCCCTGCTTCTCTGCATGTAGAGGCCAGAAAACAACCTCAAGTGTTCTTCAGGCACTGTCTGCCATGTTTTTTTGAGACAGGGTCTCTCATTAGCCCAAGGCTTGCCAACTCAACTGAGATGGCTAGCTAGTAAACCACAGGAGTCCCCATCTCTGCCTCCCTGAGATCTGCCTGGGGTTATGAGTGTGTACCCCAGATCCCAGCCTTTTTTCCTCCTGGGTTCTGGGGATCAAACTCAGGTCTTTGTGTTTGTGAGGAGAGCACCACAGGCTGAGACATCTCTCCAGCCCAAATCTCAATTCTTTTATTTTTAATTTTTAAAATAATTTTATGTATATGGACGTTTGGGCTGCATTTATATCTGTGTACCACATGGGGGACACAAGAGGGAACCAGATTCCCTAGAATTGGAGTTACAAACAATTGTGAGATACTGTGAGGGGCCTGGGGATTGAACTCTAGTCCTCCATAAGAGCAGACTGGCTCTTATCCTTAGAGCCATCTCTCCAGTCCCTCATTTAATTTACTTTTACGGTAAGATATATGTAGCACAAACATTTGGCTTTGAGCATTTTCCTTGCTGGAGTAGTATTGGGTCCTGCATGCATCTGTGCAGCCTCCATGACGTCACCTCCATAATTTCACCTTCAGAAATGTCTTCATTCTGCAAAACCAAGTCACTATCTGTGAACTTGGTAGCTCTAGGGGCCTGGGAATGTAGAATCATTCGGTGTTGGTCCTGTCTTGTGTTCCTCAGTGTGCCCTTGAAGTCACTGTGTAACTGGAGATGATCCGGGGCTTCTGACCGCCCCCCCCCATCCACTTTAACCATGCTTTGGTAACAGGCCTACAGAACCCAGGTCCTCCTGCCTGTTAGGCGGCACTACACATCCAACCATCTTGATTCTTTCATGAAGCATCCGCCTCTCCCTGAAGCTATAGCAGATGCAGGGATCCATTCCCGCTTGGAGGTTGACTCACTCTTGTTCTCCAGCCCGTCAGTTTGGTGTTTGCCAAGGCTCCTCTATCACCAGCATTCTCTATTCCACAAACCCGGCTGAGCATCACAGAGCGTGCCGGGTACCACTGAAGGAGCTTGGGGTACCACTGAGGCGGAGTCTATTCTGTCTGTGGTCCCAGAACCGGAATGGCAGCCAGCAACTTGTTGTAGTACATGAATGAGATAATCTGTGAAGCCTCAACAGGGCTGGACACGGAAGTCACTTCCTAAGTAGCTACACTTATTGTAACACACCCCCACACGCTCTTCGTGCCTGTCGTAGAGTGTGTGCTTTCCGAATGACATCAACTTCTAGGGAGGACAGTCAGCCTCTCCCCCTCCAGGGGGCATCTCCAGGCCCCACCTGGCAGAGGAAGACACCGAGATGAAGAGAAGTGGCCCCACACTGCCACATCTGGCCTCAGTTTTGCAGAATCTCCAGCTTAGGCAACCAAGCTTGGAGCCGCAAGAGGCTCAGGTGTGTGTGGGGGGGGGGGCACAAAACTACCCTATCCCACAATCAGGGCTACCCTTCCCAGATAAGGGAGAATGTGGATGTAAGCCTGGCCTCTGAGGCACAAGCTTTGCTTCTAGAAGTTTCCAGGCCTTGCCCAGGCTTGCAGCTGGATGGGGCTTATCCAGTAGAATCAGAATTGTCCAAGAGTGGGCTTGCCTTGGAGATATGATGGAAATTTTAGCAGGTGAGTGACAGCCATGTGGCCTGCTGGGTATTAGGAGGTGACTGAAAACTTCTGGAAGCCCTTAACCCTTGCGCCATCCAGAGCCAGAGCTCTCAGTCCACTTTGCATTGAAAAAGGCAGAAACTAAGAGAAGTAACCCTGGTGGGGTCGTACAGTGTCTGCAGTCCTGTGCCCAGCATGGCAGGCCAGACTGGCTTCCTCAGTACAGCTTACAGCTGGCAGAAGAGCAAGCCACATTCCTGAGGTGGCTCAGTGGAAGGCAATGGCTTCATGGCAGCGAGACCAGTGGCATCCCTATCCAGGCTATGACTAACTGGAAGTGACAGAGGATGCAGAGCTGGAGCAGGTGGCAATTTACCCGCTCTGTCAGACATCAGATGTGCAGCGAAGACCCCTCAGATCCCCTAGGCCAAGGGACCTTAAGCAAAGGGGCAGGCAGGGCTACATGGAGAGTAGGGCAAGGACATTTAGATGGGCTTAGCTAACAGGGGACTGGCCCCTGGGCTTGGCCTCTGGCTGGCCATCTCATCCCAGCAACTCACTGGGCCTCTCAATCCCGATAATGGATGAAAACCAGCACTGAGTGGATCAAGATGACAGAATCAGTAAGGATGCAGGCTAAGGCCTACTGAGCTCTCTTGGGGATTGCTTGAGGGCTGTCTACCACCACACTAGTGCTCTGTAAAAAAGGGATGGACACCCCTGGGAAAGACCAGCTCTTGGTGAGGACTTAGGGCTCAGCAGAAAAGGAATTAAACTAGAGACATCAAGATTGAGTCCTGAAGTCTGACCCAGACCAGGACTCCTACCTTCCTTGAAGCCTGTATACCACAGTCCCCAAGCTACCCCTATATCTTGACCTCGAACCTCTGACCTCCACTCCTGCCTCACATTGTCTCAGCAGCCATCACTAGCATGTCTCTGCTGTCTTCTTTGCTACTGGGAACTTCAAAGAGTTGTTCACATCCACGGGCAGGTGTGGAGAGAAGGGAATGTGTGATGTGCTCTTGCTTGCTTGAGCTCAGCTGGCTTAACGCACCTAACCCACCATCTTAGTTAGGGTTCCCATGGCTGTGATAAAACACCATGGCCAGAATCAACTTGGAGAATGTGGTGCTTAGTATGGGTTCGCGTGATTTGGGAAGAAGGAACCTCACTTGAAAAAATACCTCCACAAGATTGACCTGTAGGCAAGTCCGTAGAGTCTTGTCTTTATTAGTGACTGATGCAGGAAGGCCCAGATTGGGGGAGCTGTGCTACCCCAGGACCGTGGTCCTGGATGGTAAAAGAAAGAAGGCACAGGGAGCAAGCCAGTAAGTAGCACCTCTCCAAAGGCCTCAACATCGGTTCCTGCGTTTGGGTTCCTGCCTTGAGTTCTTGCCTTGACTTCCCTCAGGGATAAAGTATTACCTGAGGTTTGTAAGCCAGATAAAGCCTTTCCTCCTCAAGCTGCTATTGGCCATGGTATTTTATCACAGCAATAATAAAAAGCACACTAAGGCTGGGACAAAAGGGCAAGTGTCATCTCGCAACTTGTAACATCGTCCAGGGAAGTCACTAGAGGCAGGAACTGAAGCAGAAGGCATGGAAGGGTGCTGCTGCTTACTGGCTTGTTCGTGGCTTGCTTAACCTGCTTTCCTAAACCTCGCAGGACCACCAGCTCCAGGGTGGAACTACCCATGGTGTTCTGGACCCTCACACATCACTCACCAAGCAAAAACACCACAAGCCAAACTGGTGAGGCATCTTCTCATGGAGGTTCCCTCTTCCCAAATGACTCTCGATTGTGTCAGGTTGACATAAAGCTAGCAATCCCACCCATTTACACAGTTCAGGCCCCTCTGCCTAGGGAATGGTGCCTGCCACTCGCAGTGGGCTGGGTCTTGCTGCATCAATTTAAGATAATTTCCCCATGCCATTACGCCCATAGGCTGACTCGATCTATGTAGACCCTCATTGAGAAACTGGGGCAGGGAAGGAGCCTGGTTACCCTGTCCCTCCCCACCACGTACTCCACCCTCCAGCCTCTCCCCTGGGTGCACCAAGGAGCAATCTTTTCAGCAGCCCTTTATTCTCATTGACTTCTCTCACCAACCGTGACTTCTGAGATTTACCGGGATTTTCTGTGACGCGCTTGGCAGTTTAGTTGAGGAATTGGACAGTTTAGCTGCAGGAGTGTGATTTATTCAAGAGTCGTGCTCTGTCCTGAGTCACAAGACTCCTCTTCAGCTAGCTCTGGGGAAGAAGGGTGTTCGCTCTGGCCGCTCTGCCGTTGACAAGCTAAGTGGCTCGGGACTTGGGAGCTGTAACTCAGGTTTCTTCAAAGACACTGGGAAGCACTGGCTGGCGATGTGATTGCTTTCCCATAACTAGGGCTGGGAACCAGAGCTGAAGTAGCCTCAAGAGCCCCAAGCAATTTTGTCAGGAGATAACAGGAGCTGACTGTGGCAGCATCTTGGGGCAGGAGTGGGGGCTCCTATAGAGAGCTTTGACAGCCTTTGCAACCTACAGAAAGAAGCAGGCTAACTAGAAAGGACTTCCACTCCAGCCTACCAACCCCTCGTCCCCTCAAATGCTCACCCCACCCCACCCATTCGGTCCTTCTCTATATCTGGATGCCACCCTTTGGGCCACATGAGCTTCTCTACACATGGGGTCTGAGTGCTTGCCCTGCCTCTGAGGTTGAACATGTTTTCTCAAAATGAGCTAATTGTAAGGCCACCTCCGAGGAAGACCCCCCTGTCTTCCTGGTCCCCTGTTCCTGTTCCTCCTCTGTTCTTCCAGCACCTTTTGCAAGGAACATGCAGTACTGTGTGCATGTGCGTGTGAGTGTGTGTGTGTGTGTGTGTGTATATGTGTGTGTGTGAACTCACATGCTTGTGTTGCATGCAGGTAAGCACCTTCCTCACGAATTCTGACTCACCCACCAGACCAAGAATGAGGACAAGGAGTCTATGCTGGGTTCACTTCCTGCTGGGCCTGTGGGAGACAGATCTCCTACCAACCACCTCCCTGGGTGCTTCTTGGAAACCAGAGCGATTTTGTGAGGCAAGTGACAGGGTGGTGTGGTCACCCAGAGGGCCCTGAGATGACAAGCAGATGGGGTGGTCCCTACAGTCTGGGGAGCTAAAGGAGAGCTGAGTCCTGAGGGAGCAGGTGCCAAGGACTGACATCGCACTTAGCACATGGAGAAGAAGAGAAAAGACAGGGAGGAAGAGGGAGGGAGGGAGGGGTGCAGGGAGGGAGGGGAGAGATGGTGGAGGAGGAGGGAGCAGGGGGAGGGAGAGGAGGTGCAGAAAGGAAGGGGAAGAATGTGGGGGACAGGAAAAAAGGTAGATGAGGTAGGCAGGCAAGGAGATGGAGGGGGTTCTGGGAAAGAAGGAAGAGGAAGGAGAGGCGGTGGAGGAGGAAGAAGAAGAGGGTGGAAAGGGGAGGGGAGGAAGCTAAGAGGAAGGGTGTGAGGAAAGCTTCCAGGGCAGAGGTTGGAAAAGACACTTGACCATTCCTGAAGGCGGCAGCTTCTGTGATGGGGGTCACGAAACTCACTTCCAATCCTGGGGACATAGGGGTTGAGGGAGAAGGTTAGCTCTCTAAACTCTTCTTTCTCTCTTTCAGGGACTGGAGAGGTAGGGTCCAGATTCACAGAAAATTCTAGAGGTTCTCTGGGATAGAAGTCCCTTTGGAAGCCATGAGGTAGAGTAGCACAACCTTGGATGGGCCAAGGTTGCCCTAAACCTACCAGGCCCCTGGCCCCTCGGAGACACAGGGACTCTGGTGGGCCTGAGGCTCAAACGTCAGTCCTGAAAAGGCAAGGTACCTGAAGGGAGACAGCAGCTGCCAAAAGAAGTAAATTCTGAATGCATTTACCTCAGTTCAGATGGGTTTAATGCATGAGGTCCAGCATCAGGCCCTGCACACACACCTATCTGCAAAGGGAGAAAGTATCAGCTGTTCACACAGGCAAACATACACATGTGGTGTGTGTGTGTGTGTGTGTGTGTGTGTGTGTGTGTGTGTGTGTGTGTGTGTGTGAGAGAGAGAGAGAGAGAGAGAGAGAGAGAGAGAGAGAGAGAGAGACATATGGCTGCACTGTGCCTTTTCTGAAGACCCACACAGACAGCCCACCCACCGAGGACAAGACCAGAAGGCGATCCAAGGGTAACCAGCCAATCCGGTTCAGCCTGCCTTTGCCAGCGAGTATGTGACTTCAGACAAGTGTCCTTTCTGGATGTCGGATTCCACAGCTGTGAAATGGAAGTCACAGCAGGACAAAGTGCTCTCCTGAGTCCCCGATGAGATCCTGGAGGTGATGGGTTTACACAGGGCTTGACGTGGCTTCAGCTCTGTGGAAACTTCTGGTACTTTCTCCTCCTTTTCCAGGTTCCTGAAGGCCTGAATGAAGCCAGTGAGCAAAGTGAGCACTGGCGTCTTCATTTCTGATACCTAAGTACAGGCGATAGCTCCCATTAGCCCTCCTGCCCCAGAAAAAAAGCCACAAGATCAATGAACGCAAGTGGCAATCCTCAGGGTGACCAGGGACTACCTGGACCCACCAAGGCTTCTATCACGGCTCCACCTTCATCACCCAGGACCCTGAGCCACAGATGACAGGCTCTCCAGGACAGACAGAGAGACATCCTGTCTGGCAGCAACACACAGCAGCTGCTCCTGACACAGGCCTCCCCGCCTTCCACAGTACCCGGGACATGCGGCTGTGCCAGATGCCAGGATACACCGGTTCTGCCTCCCCAGGCACAGGAAGGAGAGAGGCAGCGAGGTCACAGCAGGATAACATGAGAGATAATTAGTGGTTTTGTCAGTAACATGTTAATCCCACCTCTGCCTGTGCAGCCCAGGCTCCAAGCCAGGCGCCAATGGAGAAAATGAAATTTCCTAACCTGTTCCAAGCACTGGCTCTTCTCACAGCCCTCAGCCTTGCTGCCCACTTAATCCCAACAGAGTGATGAGAGAGGGCCTGTGACCCACTTACAGATGAGCACAGAGGCCAGGAGAGGCTGAACTGTGTGAGCTGCTGTCCCCCCCACATGCCCCATGGAATGCTGGGTAAGTGCTGCCCTCCCAGAGGCCTGGCTAGAAGATCTAGCAGTATGGGGAATGGAATGACCATCTGTCCTGGCAAATTTCCAGGCAGAAATCAGGAAAGGCTTCCTGGAGGAAGGGATACTGGCGCTAAGAGCTGAAGATACAGCAGGAGTGGCCAGGCATCAATTAGAGAAAGCCTTACTGCATTCTGCTGCCTTCACCCTCCCCGTATCTAACACTGAGCAAAGGTAAGTTGATGGCTATGGTGAGGGACACGTTTGCTTCACCAGGAGCCACTGCGTGGCATCTAAGCCAGCTCTGTGGTGAACTGCCCCGTGGTGACTCCAGAGTGTGAATGATAAAACAGAAGCCACCACTACCTCCCCAAAGGCTGAGGTATAGGAGCAAAGAGGGGGGACCCTGGATCTGGCTCTTCATCCCCATGATCTCAGTTCCTGTGTCTGTCAACAGCATGGAATGAGGAGACTGCCAACTTCTAGGACCGCCGTGAATGTCAATGTTGTGTTCACAGCTGCTGCCAAGGTGTTTGGGGCACAGTAGTGCCCAATAAGTAGTGAGCTGTCACCCCTTGATGCCAGCAAATACCTTGTGTCTGTCACTATCTGAGCCTTGGCAACCCTAAGCAGGAGATGGAGTAGCCTGGATCCCTGTGTGCCACCAGGACTTCTGTGACCGTGTGGGGTGAGGAAAGCCCCTAGAACTTGAAGTCACAACAACCCACAAAAGGCCATCAGGCCAGCTCACTTGGTTTGGCTCTGCAACACCTCAGGCCTAGAACTTGGTTTGAAATAGTTTCCTCTGCCTTCTCACAGATAAATGCCAGCTCTCTGGAGGAGCGGGGCAGGCTTTGAGGACTATGAGTGCTAGACAGGCGAGCCGAGCCATTCAACTGGGAAACTGGGCACGTGAGTGAGATCCAGCAAAGCCCCCAGTGGCTGAGCCAAACCCACAGTGTCTGCAGACAGTAGAACTTCTACACAATACATGTAAAATAAACGCTTAACAGGATTATAGAAACATCAAAGGGGGAGGATTAAAAAAATAGGAGCCAGGAGCCAGCGATGGCAGAAACAATCAAACAGATTAGAAAAAGAATAAGGAAATTAATAAGTCAGTAATTGTATAAATTGGTGTAATTACTCTGGGAAGCAATTTGCCGTTATCCAGTAAATATGGGGTGAACAAACCGCCATCCTACTGTCTCCCAGGAGACAGGTGCCAAATTTCTGGGATCCCTGTTTGGGAGGGTTGACTGGTTAGTTGGTTGGTTAGATGGTTGGTTGGTTAGTTGGTTCTTCGTTTGGCTGGCTGGCTGGCAGTTTGGTTGGTTGCTTAGTTGGTTAGTTGACTGACTGGTTGAGTGGTTGGTTGGTTAGTTGACTGGTTGGTTGGTTGGTTGGTTGGTTGGTTGGTTGGTTGGTTGGTTGGTTGGTTGACTGGCTGGCTGGCTGATTA
>NC_022017.1:26584502-26603380 GCF_000317375.1 Microtus ochrogaster | reverse complement strand
GGGAGGGAGGGAGGGAGGGAGGGAGGAGGTTTGTGAAGGCAGAAATGTCTGGTCTGGGGAAGACTTGGTTCACAGGGTAGCTCCTCATCATAGGTAGGAGGGTAAACTGAGGCAGATGACTCCCTGTGAGTCTATTTAAGATTCTCGGAGCTACCTAGCTCTGACACTTCCTGGGACCCCCAGCTTTGCACCCAGCACCAGGGCCCCATGCACAGTGGCATGTGTATGAATGGTGACACACAGGGTCACTGCAGTTGTCGTCTTACTTCATCTGTGGCCCATACACACCCCCATTGCACCAGCTCCCTGGAGCCCTGGTCTGCATGCCTGTCTCCCCAGTCTCTGACTCATGTGTTCTCCGGAACATGGAAGCCGTCCAAGCCTTGGTCTGTCTGACCCTGCAGACGGAGCTGGGCTCCCCGCGTGAGGGGCTGGCTGCCTCTGATTATGCATGCCCAGCCAGACCTGGTCTCTCCAAGCTGCTGCCTGGGGGTGGGGGATGGTGGTGCCCCTCTATAGTCAGACAGTCCTGGGAGTCAGTCTTGTATCCTCTAAGCCTTGTGACCTTGGTGAATGAGTCAAAGTCTCTGAGCCACAACTGCTCATTTGCATAATGGAGAAAACACTAAGGCCCTTGGGGCTGCTGAGCGAGTGGGGGAGCTGTGTGATTTTACAGATTAGAAGACTCTTGACCAAGGGCTCCTACACACCATTCCCGGGGCTCGCTGTGTTACCCCATTTCTCTCACTGCAGCCAAGGCATCTAAGCCAACAGAACTCCACTCCACAAAGGACAAAACCAAGGCCATGAGAGGAAGGGAACACACAGGGGACATCTCAGACCTGAGAAGCCACAGGCTCCAATGTGACCCCTGCTGTACGCTGGAGGACAACCTTTGCCCCCTCAGACTTGTTCCTACTCAGCTAGATTACTCATATCTCTAGGAGGAGCACCCGGCCTTAGGACGTCCTATAGCTTATATCCTGTGATCAGCCAGAAGAAGCCCTACCTGGGATGGCCTGTCCCCAGAACTGTAATCTGAACTCCAGCCACCAAGCAAGGCCAGCTTGGTCAGCTGCATCTCGGTGACCTGCCTCCCCAAATACGAGAATGTCATAGATGCCTGAGTGAGCTGCCCCAGTCAGGTGCCTGCTAAGCTGGCTTACTTCAGTGCCAACTCACTGATGCATGCTCTGAGCTTTGCTCCTTTATCAAACACAGATATAAGGCTCTGCAGAAAGAACGGGCAGCCTGAATATGCTACGCTCACGTGAAGCTCAGTTCCCTTGCAGCATGCCACACAAGCAGTCATCCCACACTGCCAGACCTGCTCTGTCTATCAGCTGGCTGGCTTGTCTCCATGCCCAGGGCCTGGCCCAGCACCACGCATAGGGACAGCATCTGTTCTATATCCGTTTGCACAACGTGGCCCTGACTTTCAGAGTGTTGCTTGGGGCCAGCTTGCTCTTAAACCTGGAATAAACTCTCTGGTGCCTCCTTGTTGCCCCCATGATCCCTGAGGTCACCCCAAGTGGGGAGAAGCAGTTGCTGGCGTTTCCCTTCCACTCACATAGTATTAGCCCCAAAGCCAATGTCCATGCTGGAGACATGTGGCCTTAGCAGAATAGGAAGAAATTGTCTCCAAAACACACGGACAAGAGCAAGGCTGGGCATCTCCTCCTCCCTCCCCCAACATCAGCACACCAGGATGCACTGGTCAGGGAGACAGGCACAGCTAAAGGACCAGAAGAGAGCCAGGAGTCAGGAATGGCACCTGAGATCCTGACCTGGCCTCTCCCCACTGGAGTAACAGGGCACAGCACCCTTGGGAACACAGTGGCAAAGACGACAGGAGCAGAGGTCCCTGTTCATGCCAACCTCTGCCCCTGTAAAACAAGCACACTGAGGTGGCAGAAGGAACTCACACAACCTCTGCCAGGCAGCTGCCTCTCTCCACCCAGGAGAAGTATCTGGGCAGCCAGAATGCTAGCCTCGGTCACGGTGAACGCAGTCTTTCCCAGCTGTCCTGAACCAATCCCAGAACCTGACCATCCTCTCTGGGGACAGGCTGGGACAGATAGTGACAGCAGTGAGTCACACATACAGGAGAGACAGCCTCTCTGTGACCTTTCCTGCTGCAGGGACAATTGAAGCACAATTTCCAAAATTGCAATGACTTCCTGTCTTGGTGAGAATGCTGTGTTTCCGATTCTGTTCTCCAGTCACTGCCAGGCCAGTCACTGCACATTAGACAGGAAGCCAAACCCTTTGAGGGAGTTAAGGTAGAAAAGCGCTCTGTGTCCCTACTGCGTGCCAGGCTCTATAAGCTTGCCACCTGTCCATTGGTTCTTACACAGTAGGTATTGCTGTCCCCATTTCACAGAAGGGCAGACTTGGCTTGGAAGACATGAAACCCCTTGCCCAGGGTCAGGCAGCAGTATGGAACCCAAGACTCCCATTTGGTCATCTGTCAGTTTGTCCATTTGCTGTTCTAGTTCTGTGAAATGGAGTCTTATTATGTAGTCCAGGCTAGCTTTAAGCTTATGATTCTCCTGTTCCAGCCCCCTGGGTGTTAAGATGACATACTCGTGAGCCCATCATCCACTTCTTTATTCACTAGTCCTTGAATGCCTGGCCTTTGCCAAATACTGCAGGACTCGAAATCTTCTACTCAAGCATCCAAGTCATGTCTGGGGCTGTGTGGATGCTGTGTGTGTTGTGGTCCCTTTCTGATTTATCATTGCTCAGACATTAGCTGTTGGTGTTAGGAACATCGCTGCCCAAGCTGTCAAAGTGACTGCCTCAAGGAGAAGTATTCTGTGCATCTGTCTTAGTCTGGGTTTCTATTGTTGTGAAGAGACACTGTGACCATGGCAACTCTTAGAAAGAAAAACATTTAATTGGGGCTGGCTTACTGCTTCAGAGGCTCAGTCCATTATCATAGTGGGACTTGGTGGCCTGTAGGCAGACATGGCTCTGGAGAAGGAGCTGATAATTCTGCATCTTGATCTGCAACAAGGCCACACCTCCTAGTAGTGCCACTCCCTATGGGCCAAGCGTTCAAACACTTGAGTCTATGGGGGACCCATACCTATTCAAACCACCATGCTATCTATTCCTGAACGAACTGCTGCAGCCAGTATCGGTCACCTTCCTGTTGCTATGACAAAAGATGCTGACAACAGGGGGGATGGGTTTATTTGGGCTCACAGTTTGAGGCTGCAGATCATCATGGTGGGGAAGACACGGCAGCAGGAGCTTGAGGAAGCTTGAGGAAGTTCACGTGGCATCTGCCATGAGGGAGCAGAAATACAAATGACTGAACTTGGCTTGCCTTCTCTTTTTCATGTAGTCCAGGACCCCAGTCTGTAAAAGGATGCTGCTACATCCTGGGTGAATCACCTCAGTTACCCTCACAGGCATGCCTAGGGGCTTCTCCCAGGTCCTTCCAGATCCTGTTATGCTGATATTAGCCATCATCATCCTGATGGTTAATAGTATTGTCTATTCAAATGCACAAACTGGAGTGGCAAGCCTCTTGTCTTAGATCTACAGCCCTGTCGCTAGCAGGCCATGGCCCAGGAGACTCCCTGGACCCATGGAGATGAAAGAGTCGGAGCACACTTTAGGGAAAAGTCACGTGAGCTTGTGGCTGTTTGTTACTGCAGCAGCACTGAGACAAATGATGTGTGCAAACCTATCACCCAGCTCAATTTCAGGTTGCATTGATTTATTGGGCGCTTGTCTTCCTGCCCCAGGTCTACATGTCCTGATGGTAGGTTGAAGGGTATCGTTTAGACAAACTCTGGTCCATTGTATTCTCCCAACACACTTGTGGGAAAGTTGCAATATGCAGAAACCAGAGTGTGTCTGTGGTTCAGGGAGAGGATACTGGGTACCAAAGTGTGGACCTAGAATGGTACCTTCCAGAACCTTCCTTCTTCTCTTCTCCCTCTGCCCACACACTTGTCCTCAGGGACCTCATCCAGGTACTGGGGGCAATGCCATTTTGATATTGAACCTATAACTGAGGTAAGCTTGGGTTCTGCCAGGGTTTATAGCTCTATCTGGGAGTCATGACCCTTTCCAGCCACTGCAGGTCCCCATGCCCCCAGCCACCGTCTATATGCTCATGAGGGACACAGTGGGGGCTCAGGTAATTGGATCTTCTCTGGGAATGAGAGCCACCCTAGGGATACCTCCCTCTTGCCTGCCCCAAGCCATCCATCAGCATCCTGCCCCCTTGCTCGTGCTGCCCTTAATTGGATGGAGGAGGCAGCAGGCAAGCAGAGGCAATGGCTGTGTTGTTCCAGCCCACTCTCTCGCTAGTCTCAGACACAGCCCAAGCAGTCTCAACTGGAGCCTGGGCACTACTGCCCTGTGACACTTAGCTTTGAGTGCCCTCCAAGATGGACCCAGAGGATAAGACATCTCCTTACTAAGTCGCTTTGGCTCAGAGCTGCTGCAGAGGGTGGGGATAGATAGACTGACCCCGGACTGCAAACAGCAGGCTCTGCTCTCATGGATGTGACAAGAACTGAGCTGCTCACTCTTCCAATAAGACATCCCATGCCCTCTTCACTGTAGGATAGGGGTCGCCAATAAGTCCAATTTCCTCTTAAGCTAGTTAAAGCTGGATCTCTTGCGTACAATCTAAAGAGTCTAGACAGGCCACCCACTGGGACTCAAAACTTAATTGGATTCGACTTAACTCTTAGCATCAAGGACACAAGGGGCTCAAGGAGCCATCCACTGTTAGGAAACCCACGGCAAGAGGCCTTATTCATATTCCTCCTGAGGGTGAGGTCTTTTCACCCAGTCTTCTTGGAAATGGTCTCAGCATTGTACCAGCTGAACCCACTACAGACACAGCTCAGAATGTGCACCAATTCCGAGGCCTGGAAAATGGAACACACTGATTGGCTTAGCTCAGGTCACATGCTCCATTGGAAACCCACCTGCCCTTTAAGAGAAGGCTGGGCGGTGGGATCTAATGATGTTGAGAATCTGTAAGTCAAGCCACACAGGACCCACTCCATGGGCCCTGCCAACCTTGGAAGTCGATTCCTTTGTAGTTTTGCCTTATGCCCTGAAGAAGTCCTTCCAGACCAGAAGGAAGGGCTGCCAAGGTCCCTGATCTGGAGAGCCTGGAGCCAGCTGCAGGGCCTGGCACAGACGCCACAGTCACTTTGGGTCAGAATCATCTTTATGAGGGCATGGGCACCTTTGACTGTTCTTGGAAGGAAGAAGAATCTGTATGAATGTTAGGTAGCCGAGGCTGGATTGTAGGGAGCAAGTGCTGGTCAATGCCTGGCTATCATCTCCCTCTCAACCATCTTCTGTGTTTGGGATGGGGGTGGGGGGTGGAGAAAATACTCTATTTTCAGGACCAGGGCAGGAGCATCCTTTTTACACCCAGCTAGCCTCATTCTCAGATTCCAAGAGTCCCTGCATCCCAGGAGCCTTGCATCCCAGGAGCCCTCACAACCCTGCTTCAGGAGTGGGCTGGAGTCTAGAGACCTCAAAGCCCATCAGGACTGCCAGAGCATCATCCAGAGAGCTCCATGCCAGGCCTTGGCAGGATGCTCATTTTCCCACAGGCCTCTGTAACATTGTTGCCTTATCCTTAAGACGGATCACTGTTCAAACCACACAACAGCCTCTCTGTTATCTCAATGTAACCAGCCTCCGCGGGGTGATAAACAGCCCCGAATTGAATCGCTCTGTCTGCAAATTAAACTCTGTGGGGCCGGAGGACTGCCATTACCTTAATTATATTCCAGAATTTTCCATTCATCTCTTGCCTGGTGCTGCAGGTCCCGTGTGGATCCGTCTGTGGACAGTGATGGACGCACAGTCTTGGAGCCAGCAGCTGGCGATGTCCCCCTCGTGGCTATCTATGCAAGAGGCTCTAGGCAGCCTCAGGACTCTGCCTCTCCTGCTTCAGTCTCCAAGATGAATTGCCTCCGCAGTGTGCCAAGCTTCCTTCTAAATGTGCTGGAGTCTCGGGCTGTGGGTTCCCAGGCAGGGGCCGGCAGCCCTGGGACGCCATGTGCTTCATCACCCGGTTCTGGCATCAACGGATCACTATATCACTACATTCTGGGTTCTTTTGTGGTTTTGAGTCAGGTCTTACTATATGCTCCCTAACCGGCCTCAGATTCACAGAGTTCAAGGCTAATCTTGAACTTGGAGTACTGAGATTAAAGGCAGTGCCACACCCTGCTCATTATGATCTGTGTTTAAATCCAGAAAAGAGGTGAAGTCCTGCAGCAGCACCTGTCCATGGAACTGGGGTATTCCTCAGGGGGAGACAGAGAGAGGGAGGGAGACAGCCAGAGAAAGGGGGGGGGGAGAGAGAGAGAGAGAGAGAGAGAGAGACAGAGAGACAGAGAGACAGAGAGAGAGACAGAGATAGAGACAGAGACAGAGAGACTCTTTCTGGGAGACAGGATGAAGCATAGATCTATACAGGGAAGATGGCCTGTGGGGTGTGGGGCTGGGTCCAGAGCTGGTCTCACACCACACAGCTGGAATGCCCTAGGCCTTCAAAGCCCACCACTAGGGATCTGATCGGAGAAGGCCAGTCGGCATATCTGGGCTCACCACATGGCCCCAACAGCTGGTGAAAGAATCCAGCAACTAAGTGGCTGATGCTCAGAGAGGAGGTGCTGAGCTACGAACAGACTGACATCCACACATCTGCTCACGATTCTGCTTGCAAGCCAGTCACAGGAGTGAGTGATAACCACGCTCTCATCTTTCACTAAGTAACGATAACAGATGGTCCTTGACTTCGAACGCTTCCACTTGGGAGGCATCGAGTTTGCAGCGTGAGGGAGTCCTGTGTAGAAGCCACGCTTCAGATGTCGGCCCCCGCACATCTCCCTGGAGTTCCAAGGGCACTGCCAGTGTACCCCCGCTGTGCTGTGTTCCTGGACTAGGAGGCTTGCAGGGTTAGGGGGGGGTTGGATCCACTTCCAGCTTACCAGGGGATGACCCCATCAGAAACTAAGGCCAGATGAACACTCCCACACACTGATGCAATAGAAAAGCTGGCAGAAGACTCACCAGTAGATAGGCAGCGGTTGTCCTGACTCTCCCGTCCCTTCCCAGGGTCTCCTGAGGCCTGAAACCACACACACACACACACACACACACACACACACACACTCACACTTAGCCTCTGACTCAGCACCCCACACTTTTTGCCCAACTGGCTTAACCAGTTCCCAAATGCACCAGAATCCTGTTACAGAGCTGTCCTTCAGGTTTATGGTCTCCCACCTGGTGAAGCCTCTGCTGAGCTTGGACCTTGCAGAAAATCTCCTGCCCTCCCCACTGTGCCTTCCCTCTGACGTCAGAGGGTTTTCTTCTCACCGTATCTGCAACCTGTTGATGTATCACATTACATTCATGGTCAAGGGCCAATTCCCCCACTACACACCCTCTCCCCACCCCTGTGGAAGAAACGTCCTAGATCAGAGACTTTGGTTTGTACGTGGCCATTCCTCAAGGCATTGGAAGTGCTCTTAAGAATTCTGTTTTTCAAGAGCATTGAGATCATTCGGTAGGGCAAAGCATAGCATGCCCAACAGATGTACTGAGACATCGGGACTCCCACTGTGGAAGAATCTGAACACCTGTCTCATGATGGACTCAAAGGCTATCAGACCCCTGACCCAGACATAAGAGCTAAGACTATAAAATCCTTAGCAGTAAAACCAGGACTGGGTCCACATGTCTCCGGGTCAACCAGTGGCTTCTTGGACCAGACCAACAAAGAACACAAAAGAAAATAAACTTCCTCAAGAAGTCAAGAAAAACAACTTGGCTAGGCCTGGTGGAGCATGCTTTTTATCCCAGCACTCAGAAGGCAGAAGCAGACCAGCCTGTAAGTTCCAGGTTAGCCTGATCTACAGAGTGAGTTCAAGAAGTAAAAAGGAATTTGAAGAATGGGAGACACAATTACAAACTTCATATCTCCTGAGAAGGAGGGGGAGGGACTTGGGGCGAGTATGACTTTGCAGAGCAGTGACCTCAGCCCCTGTCCTAGTCACTGTCCTACTGCTATGAGGAGACACCATGGCCAAGGCAACTTTCATAAGAGAAAACATTTAACTGGGCACTTGCTTACAGTTTCAGAGGCTTAGTCCATTATCACCATGGTGGGGAGCTTGACCGTAGGCAGGCGTGGCTCTGGAGCAGTAACTGAGACCTACACCCCAATCTGCAAACTGAGAGAGACAGGCATACAAACAGACAGACAGACAGACAGACTGGGCTTTGCATGGGCTTTCAAAACCTCAAAGCCCACTGCCCCCCTAACCCTGCACACACATATCTTCCAACAAGGCCACATATCCTAATCCTTTCAAACAGTGTCAGTCCCCAGTGACTTTGCTCTGGAATATATGAGCCCATAGGAACCATTCATCTTCAAACCACCATTTCTACCCTATAATGTCATAAAGAGTCTACCAAGGATTGGCCATCCAGTTGCTTCCCCAAAACCCTGTCTCTGAACACAGCCGCTTTGAGAACCGAGCCTTCAGTACTCCAACCTTGGTGGGAACGCTTCCCACGCTAATCACAAACTCCTGCCCCCGCCCTCAAACACTCACGTCCATTTCCTATCACAAAGGACATTTAATCCATCGTCAAGAATCCCCAGAGACTTAACAGCTCGGACACAGTTCAAACGGCAAATTCAAAGTGTTCTCTGAGACTCAAAGCAAATCCTTAGCTGTGTCCAGTACAAGGGCATGGAGCAATCTTCCCATCCCAAAATGGGGGAGCAGGCCCTTCAAAGGAAGGCAGAGGACTACAGAAACCCAGCAGGGCAAACATGAGATTCTAACGCTCTGAGGCCGGCACAGAGGAATGCGGTGGGGTGGTGTGAGCTGCAGCAGACTTGGGCAGCCCTGTCCCTGTGGCCTTCCATCTGCAGTACACGGGCCTCCTTCTGGGCTGGCTCTGCACACTGTTTCTGGTGTTGCTCAGCAGGTATTCCATGTACCTTGCATCTCCAACATGCTGGGGTTTCCACTGAAGCTCAGGCTTTGCCCTCATGAGCAATGGGTACAACCATGTCGGGCTTCTCTACTCTGCTTCTCCAAACCTTTCCAAATTCCTCCTGTAAACTGGTTCCAAAGATACCATGAGCACAGTCCCTTTGGTCCTTAGTCTCTGGTTGGCCAGATTTTCACCGCAGTGACACACACAAGAGAGGAAGAGTCTCAGGGAGGGGGGATTTCATTTGGCTTGTGGCTTCAGAGGCTTCAGTCTGGGGTCTCTTGGCCCCATCTCAGCAGGAGTGAAGTGAGGTGGAGAGGGGCAAGCAGCAGAGATGAGCATCTCATGGTGGCGAGGGAGAAGAGCTGAGATGGGGAGGGGCCGCGGACAGTATATGTCTCCTTACATCATGTCTGCAGTGGCTAGCTCTTCAATCTGGGTCCTATTTGCTCATCTCCACCACGTTCCAGCTGGGTCAACAAAGTCTAAAGTCATCAGTAGATTAATCCAGTGGCGACGACAGAGGCCTCACGATCCTGTCGCTTCCCTGAGTTCCCACTCTGACCCCACTGCACTGGGGACCAAGCCCTCAACTGTTTCTTGTGAGACATTAAGTTTTTGTTTTTTTTGTTTTGTTTTGTTTTTTAAGACAGGGTTTCTCTGTATAACAGCCCTGGCTGTCCTGGAACTAGCTCTTGTACACCAGGCTGGCCTTGAACTCACAGAGATCCACCTGTCTCTGCCTCCCTGGTGCTGGGATTAAAGGCGTGCACCACCAACTTCTGGGCTTCATGATATTTTTATTTTGAAGCTAAGGCCCAAATCCAGGGCCTTGGCTTGCTAGGCAAGCACTCTACCACCGATCTAAATCCCCAACCCTTCTTGTGAGACATTTTGTAACAAAGCCTTTGCAGCCACAGCTCCCTAACCTACAAAGCACAGAATTTTGTTTCTTCTCAGCAGGATGGACACCTGGTGAGATGGCTCTCTGCTCCCAACACCAAGGGGAAGAATGCCATGTCTTCTCAAAGTGGAAGGGACAAAGATCGAGAGCTGCTTAGCCTCCACTGTCAAGCCCTTTGCTGTAGATGCTAATCAAATTGGCAGAGCGGGTGCCCCGTGATTGCGATTTAATTGCCTCCCAAAGGCCACATCTTCACTGTACCTGGCACCGAGTCTCAGCATGCACGTGGGTGAGTCTGATATCATGAAAGCAACAGGAGTGGAGGAAAGTCACACCCACATATTCCTAGGACGAACTGCACGACACAGCCTGGGAAAACAGTGCAGTCTTCCCACAAATCGTGGGTTATAGCCGGGCACCTGTAGGTATACACCCCAGAGAACCCCGAGGATGGTCTCCACGTAGATGCGTCTTCTCGGGTATTTATTGCAGCATTTGCTTCAAAAGTTCAAAAGGCAGAAGTAACCCACACACCCCCCAACAAGTGTGTAAACCCAAGTGTGTGTCTGTTCAGTTAAATAACCTTCATCTGTAGGAAAGAGTGGGATTACCGAGAGCGTCTGGGAAGATTGCAAGAGCCACAGGACCAGGCAAACAGTGTCTTCTGGGCACAACGGGACCCCTGCACTCATGAACTCATGCAAGCCGAGGTTGCCTGCGCAAGCTTTGCCAAAGAGCAAGCCAGTCGGCAATCCAACATGGAGGAGGAAGGGTGCATGAGCTCCCTCCCAGAATTGAAGAGCTACGAAGAGTTGGTGGCTTCTCGAGGAGGGAGAGTCGGGGTTTTTTTTAAGGGTATAGTCCCTGGTAGGTTGACCATACTCCATTGGGTGGCCCCACACCCGGAAGTACATGGGCAGCGCATGCCAGACTCAGATATAGAAGGAAAAAGGCATGATGTCAGGAGGAGGGAACAGAGGGACAGGGGAATCCAGAAGGAGTCAACGTAGAATAGGGAGTGAATATGATGAAAATGCCTTGTTCACAAAGAATCAATAAAAATATTATATCTTAATTTTTAAAAGGAATAAAGGGTTGGAGAGATGGCTCAGTCATTAAAGGCTGAAGCTAACAGCCAACTGTATTCTAAACAGAACTTTATGTACAAGCAGAACTTTATATACAACTTTATTGTATATAAATTCTATCTTAACATGGTTGTTAAAAAAGATATATATCTGTCAGGCTATATATGGCTCCATGGCAGAATTCTTGTGCATATAAGTTTTTGTTTGAGTTTTTATTATTATTATTATGTGTATGTGATAGGTGCTTCCCTGCATGTATGTCTATGCTTATAAGTGTGCAGTGCACACAGTGACCAGAAGAGGGTGCCAGATCCCCTGACACTAGAGTTACAGGAAGTAGTGAATTGTCCTGTGGGGCTGGGGTTCAAATTCCTGCCATCTGGAAGAGCAGCCAGTGCTCTTAACCACTGAGGCATGCCTCCAGCCCCAGGACCATGAGGTTTTATCTCCAGGCCCCATTTCCTGTGTCCTCCTGCTTCCTGCCTGAAGATACGGTGTGAGTGGCCACTCCTGCCTTTGCCACAGCCTTCCCTGCTGTGACTGATGCACTCCCTCAAACCAACATAAACACTTGCTCCCTGACCTAGTTTGCTTTCTATTGCTGTTGATAAAACACCAGCCAAACACAACTTGGGTTTATTTCATTTTACATCTTGTAGTCTATCACTGAAGGAAGTCAGGACAAGAATTGAAACAGAGACCACGGAGGCAGGGACCACGGAGGCAGGGACCACGGAGACACACTGCTTGCCAGCTTTCCCCCCATGAAACGTTCAGCTGACTTACACAACCCAGAACCACCAGCCCAGGGGATAATACCGCCCACAGTGAGCTGGTCCCACTCACATCAATCACTAATAAAAAATAAATAAATAAAAATTAAAAAAAAAACCACAGACAGTCACACTCATAAGCCAATCTGATGGGGGCATTTTAATTGAGGTTCCTTTTGCCCAGCTGACTCTAGTTTGTGTCAAGTACACAAAAAACCAAATCAAAACAAAACCTAACCAGCCTACAGCCCACTCCATTAAGTTGCTTTTTGCCAGACCATATCAGCACAGAGACAGCAAAGGTGACGGATACATTCAGCATTTGAGAAAAGTTTTGCTCAGAACAAGGCTAACTCGGCCCGATGTGCATATTGGCTCCAAAGTGTTTCTTCTACCCACTCTGCTTTCATTAGCTCCGGCATCCACACTCCCCCAGGGGTATCACATGGTCCAGAAGAAGGCATGAGGGTGCAGGGCAGGACGATGGCACCAACAGCAGGCAGGACTCCAAAGCTCCTGGTCTCGGCCACTGTTTGCCTGCAAATCTCAAACCAGGGATGCTTGTACTCAGTGGGGAAAACAGCTTAGAAAACTGCCCACAACTGACATAAAACTACCAGCTTGTAGCCCAGCCTAGGAATTCGAGTAAGGGCTTGTCCCTCCATCATCCCTCTGCTTTGTAAGCTCCTGGTCCCTGACTTAACCCCAGCTGGCTCCCTTCTGCTTACAAGCTGAAGCCCCAATTAAAAAGCATTGCTTGTCTGGTTCACAACATTTGGCTTCGTCTTGTGTCTATTGTTTCCATGCCAAAAGATCCTGTCTCTGCCCCCGATCCCACTGCCAGATCTCAGTAATGGCCGCAGGAAGCAGACAGAAAACAATTGTGGTCGCAGAAGATGCACGATGCCCCGTCAGCACACTGGGCCTAATTGGGGCGTGAGAAACGTACACACTCTGCAGATTGCTCGTTATCTTTAGGCACACGTGGAACCTTTCCAAAATATGGCCGTTTTTTTGGCCATAAAAGAACTCTTAATAAACTTCAAAGGGTTTGATGTCACGTGTAAGAGCCCAGCGCAAGGTAATTAAGTTCAAAAATCAGGAAAAGATAGCTATGAATAAAAAATGCTCCTTCCAATAATCTACAGGTCATGGGAAGAAACGCCATGCAAATGAGAAGATATTTTGTCTCCTGTGAAAATAGAAGCAAGAACTTCCAAACATATGGGAGGCAGGCAGTGCTGAGAAAGCCCGAGCCGTGAATATTAAGAAATAACCAAGGCTGAAAATTAATGAGCTAAGCATCCAGTTCACACACCTAAAAGAAGTAAAAGAAGCAAAAATATCAGAGGAAATCAAATAAAGATAAGCCCAGAAATTAATGACCTAGGGGGCAGAGGAATGTGAGAAATTAATGAAATTAGCGATTAATTCTGTGAAAAGACTTGGGGGGATGAGAGTTAACTCATCTCAGCTCGTTTCCCTGGAGACCAGTCTCTCCGCATGGGAGCTGGCCTCGTGCATGCCTCAGCGATATCCAGATGGAGTCCAAGGCTTGAGACAAGGCTCCCCAGTAGCTGTAAGGCTCAGAGCCAGGCCCTGCCTGGTACCTGGCAGGTGCTCACACAGCTGCAGAACCAGGCCCTTGACCAGGACGGAGGAGGTTTCCTAACATCACAGTGTCCTAGCCCAGCGGTACTGACTCGAGATGCTCAGTCAGCCTAGACCTCTGTGAGCAGAGGGTGACTGTCACATGGATGACTGCTCCCTCTTGGAATTCCCCTTTGTGTTTATGACTCAAGCAAGTACAGACTGTATCGTGGTCATCCTGTATCCTGGATGCCTGACGGGACCGTGGATAAACCTCTGGAGAAACTGACCACAAGGAGGGAGGAAGGGAGAGGAGAGAGGGTATGAGCAGAAACTGAATTGGAAAGGGAGGGCTGCTACCTTGAACCCTGAACCCTGAAGATACTGTAAAGCCAGTGTGATGATGTGCTAGACTGAGCCACGGTCTTTGAGGAAACTCAGGGCCTCTCCCAGGGAAATGAGTGTTACAGGGCAGAACACCTTGCAGGGGGAAGTTGCACCTCCTCATCTAGAGGTGAGATGACCTGAACTGTCTGTGACCCGTGATGCTGTCACAAGGATCCTTAAAGCAGAGAAATGCAGGGAAAATGACAGTAGAAGAAGAGCAGGATGTGACGGGGGATGGGCAAGCTTGAGGTGATCACTCTGAAGATGAGGGAGGCCACAGGCTAAGGGATGCTGGGAGGCACCAGGACCTGGAAAAGGCAGGAAGTGGATTCTGTGTCCTAGCCCTGAGGATGTGCTGATGCAATCCAGTGTAACCCATTCTGGCTTTCTGTGTCCCATAGAGCTGCGGAGCTTAGATGTGACTGTCTGCTAGGGGAGGACGGAAAGCTTTCAGAGCCAGCATCAATGAAAGTTCTTAGGTCATTGGCGGTATGCCCTAGAAGGGGGTGTGGCATACCATATTCCTCCTCTTCCTCTCTCTGTCACGTCCTGCCCCAAAGTGGTCGATTCCCCCACTTGACTTTTCCAGGAGACTGTGTTGTCTCTGCATAAGACAAAATCACTGTCAACACATCATGGATGGAAGTTTCTAAAACCTTGAGCCCAAACAGACCCTTCCTCTTCTCAGGACTTTTGTTACATTAATGAAAGGCTGACTAATACAGACTGTAAGGGAACAAGTTTGTGCTGTGTCTTTAAAACCGTGTGTGTGTGCATGCATGCATGCATGGAGTTGGGGCACAGAGGACCAATCTCAAGATTCAGTTCTTTGTTGTTTCTGCTGTGCTTTGTACCCTGCTCGTAGGTGATTCTCCTGTCTGTACCTCACCATCTCTCTGCAGGAATGCTGGGATTACAGATATGGACCACCTTGTCTGGTTTATATACATGGGTGCTGGCTGTTGAATTTGGGTTGTCAGGCTTAAATGGCAAGTATTTCTGCCACTCTGCCCCCCCGTCTCATGTGTGTGTGTGTGTGTGTGTGTGTGTGTGTGTGTGTGTGTGTGGAGAGGTAGGGTGTTGGGGGGCCATGCACACATAGGAGTGGGCATGCATGCGTCACAGAATGTGTGAAGGTCAAAGGACATCTTGCAGAAGTTCGTTCTCTTCTTCTACCATGTGAGTTCCAGGCACCAACCCAGGCCCTCCGTCTTGGCAGCAAGCCCCTTTACACATCTCACAGACTCATCATGGCCCCGATCCCCACAGGGTTCCAGTGCTGTTGGGATGGTTGTGTCTTCTGGATTTTCATATTCACCCTCTTCATCACAAGTCTCCCTGCTGCTGCATGGGTGCATTCTCCTCGCTCTAGGCTTTCTATCTGGGAGTGTATTCACCCTCCAATTTCTCCCGTGACTTCCCACCTGTGCACAGAGCTCCTTCCATGAGACTTTTCCAGGCAATGTGGAGTTGGGTCATCATTTCCCAACCTACTTTACCAATGCACATTGAAGCTGGTTCCTTTGGGCTGCACCTTATGGCACCATTGCCGCTAGGGGGATTTTGTTCGCTGATTTAACTTTCCTGTTCTCTCTGTTTTCTTTCTGTTTTACCTTCCCTGCATCTGAGAGACCCTTAGATATTTCTTCTTGGAATCAGTTTTGATCTGCCTGATGCAGATTTGCACGTACTTTGTTGAGTAGATTTTTTAAAAGTACGTCCTGTGGGCTTTACGATATACTCACCGAGCTCACTGGTGTCCATTCAGCACTTAGAGTGGGATAGGGACCCTTACCCCCCTTCCATCCCTCCACTCTCCTGTTTGGAATATATCTGTCCTAAACACATGTGTCAGTGGGAAAAGTTTTACTTTATTCCTGGGACATAATAAGATAGTCAAGAAAAGTCACATTCTGTGCATTTACTCAGAGACTGGAGCCTCTGGACAGCCCCCACTGTCCTGCTGATCCACTTTAGGGCCTGTTGTTCTTCTCATCTTCTGCCCCTTGAGAATGGCTCCATTGTCAGCTACTTTTGCTGGGTATAGAATTCCCAACTATCATTTCTTTCTTTCAAGAATCTCAATGTTGGGTTGTCCAGCTCCCAGGAGGATCTGCTCTTTCTGGCATTGTCACCATGTGTGACATTGTCTTGCTGCCTTTGAGAGTCCGTGCCCCCCCAACACACACACACACACACACACACACACACACACACACACGTCTTTAGTCTTTAGTCATTTGACTCTGATGTGTCTTGGTGTTTTTCTTTGGGTTTATCTTTGTTGGAATCCGTACACACACACACACACACACACACACACACACACACCCGTCTTTAGTCATTTGACTCTGATGTGTCTTGGTGTTTTTCTTTGGGTTTATCTTTGTTGGAATCCGTTCGACTACTTCTACCTGTAGGTGTTTGTCTTTAGTAGTTTGACTCTGATGTGTCTTGCAATCTATTGTATAGCAATCTATTTCTTTGGGTTTATCTTTGTTGGAATCTGTTGACTACTTGTACCTGTATGTGTTTGTCTTTCACCAAACCTGGAAAGTTTCTAGATGTAGTTTCTCAAACAGTTTTCCAAGGGAGGGGCGATTTAGAGTTCTGAGTCAGAGTCGTCCGAGTTCTGAGGCCAAATCCTTTTTCCAAACTCACATAGGAACGCTGACTCTTTTGTCATGCTTCCACAGGCCCTTGGGGTTCAGTGTTTGTTCTTTCTTTTTAGATGGGCCCCACTATGTAGCCCTAGCCAGCCCCTAAATCACTATATAGACCAGGCTGGCCTTGAACTCTTATAAAGATCCGCCTGCCTCTTCTTCCCAAGTGCTGATATTGATGGTGTGTACCAGCATGCCCGCCGAGGTCCAGCTTCTAATATTCCATTTCTCCATGTGCATATTGTGTGGACTCTGTCTCTGTCTTTGAATCTACTGCTTCTTCCTCGGATACCTTCATTCTTCAACGAGACCAACCAGTAACTTTTTATTCTGATTCTGACTCCAGTTCTATGCTTTCCACCTGACTCCTCGTTATAGCAATCTATTTGTTTATGGGAATCTTCTGTTTTCTTGTTGTAATCGCAGCAATATGTTACCATGGCTACTGTGCAGTGCCAGATATTCCAGTATCTGTGTTGTCTTGACGTTTGTACCTATTGATGTTCTTTTCAATTTGAGATTCTCTTGGTTCTCAACATGACATATGATCTTCTATTTTTTTATGATTTTTTAAAACCATGTGAGATGGGGGAGAGGGGCATGCACATGAGTTCAGTACCCGAAGAGATCAGAGGAGGGCACCAGATCCCCTAAGCTGGAGTCAACAGCTGGTTGTGAGCCACCTGATCTGGGTGCTGGGAACCGAGCTTAGGTCCTCTACAAGAGCAACAAGTGCTCTAACTGCTGAACCATCTCTTCAGGCTCCACATGTGATTTTCAATAGTATCCTAGAGCCCTGGAGTACATGTTATGTGTTAGGAACATAAGTGAAACCATTTTGTGTGACTTGAAATAATGTGCTATTTATTTTTTTTAATTTACTTATTTATTAAGGATGTCTGCCTCCTCCCCGCCACCGCCTCCCATTTCCCTCCCCTTCCCCAGATCAAGTCCCCCTCCTTCATCAGCTCGAAGAGCAATCAGGGTTCCCTGACCTGTGGGAAGTCCAAGGACCGCCCACCTCCATCCAGGTCTAGTAAGGTGAGCATCCAAACTGCCTAGGCTCCCCCAAAGCCAGTATGTGCAGTAGGATCAAAAACCCATTGCCATTGTTCTTGAGTTCTCAGTAGTCCTCATTGTCCGCTATGTTTTATTTATACAATAGGAGCTTGCCACCAGGTAGTTCTGAGAGATAGGCCTTAGAAGCAAGCCCAGGACAGGTCTTGATATGCTAATGATATGCTAATGAGATGTTTCATATCATTATGAACAACCCAACACATCATTATCAACACCCCAAGGTAGTATTGATGTGCAAGTGAGCCAGCCCCAAGCTGAGAACCCTGATAGCACCAAGCTACCACCAATGAAATGATAGAGGAACTGGAACTTTGGGGATGGTCTCTAGGACCACACTGCCATGCTCCTGAGACATGGCTTCCCTAGCCTCTATGTTGATGCCTATCAACGAAGGGACTTAAGACAGTGTGTAGCCTTGGCTTCCCTGACTGTTGAACTTCTGACACTGGCGCTGGGCTCGCACATGCCCACTGGTCAGCGCTGGCCAGTGTTCTCCAGGATCTCCATCAGTGCCATCCTCCCAGCCTGCCAGAGTTGAGGGTGGATGTGGGTTGAGCCTGCAGGCTTTTAAAGGGTCCCCAGTGGAACCTGTAGCAGTATTTTCTGCCCAACCAGCTAGCCCTGCTTGGAAAGATGTCTGTTTAACTTTTTCATTGGAATAGCGTTATAAGAAATGTTTGTGTAAATAAACCGAGCATACTCATAAGACAAATCTTTGTGGATATCCGAATTGGCAAGCTCCTCACAGCCCATAGGCCTTGCTCTCCACATTAAGAGACCCTGGAAGGGGTCAAGGCACCATAAGCAAATGGCCCACAGAATCAACTAAGCAGGGCTCATAGAGACTCACAGAGACTGAATCAACAATCCGGGAGCCTGTATGGGTCTTACCTATGTCCTCTGCATATATGTTATGGTTATGTAGCTTGGTGTTTCTAGGTACTACTAAAAGTGGGAGTAGGGACTGTCTTTTCCTCCTACTGGGTTGCTTCATCCAGCCTTAATATGAGGAATGCGCCTATAACTTGATACACCGTGTTTGGTTGATATCCCTGAGAGGCCTGCCTTTTTCTCAAGAGAAAGGAGGAGAAAGGGGATCTGGGGGGCAGGGACTGGGAGAAGAGGAGGGGAGGGAAACTGCCATCAGGACGTAATATATGTGAGAGAAAAACATTTTAATGACAGAATGCATTTTTTAAAAATTATAGACAATAGGGCTGGAGAGATCTCTTCCAGAGATCCTGAGTTCAATTCCCAGCAACCACATGGTGGCTCACAACCATCTGTAATGAGATCCGGTGCCCTCTTCTGGCCTGCAGACATACATGCAGAAAGAACACTGTATACATAATAAAATAATAAATCCTTTAAAAAAGTA
>NC_022017.1:26573222-26584133 GCF_000317375.1 Microtus ochrogaster | reverse complement strand
TTTAGATCAGTGGTTACAGTGCTACAATTCTTCACTGTGCCTAGTTTTCAATTTGTCTGCTTTGTCCCTGTTGTTGGAAAGACCCCTCTCAGAGGACCCTGACCCCATCAGTGAGCCTTCTAGTCGACCCTTTCGTGTACAAGTAAGATTTCTCATTGCTGTGGTCAAACGCGTGCGCTTCTCTGTGAGGCTCTGCAGATTGTGTTTGGACGTATTAATGCTGTGGAGTTTACTCTTAATTGAAGTTGTTAGTTTAGAGTGAGACCCGGTTGGGGAAGCCACAGAGCAGGATCTGCCTCCAGGCAAAACATTTATTAATGTTGTCAGCACCATTGCTCAGCTGATGTAAAACCCCAGTCTGCTCAGGAAAAGCAAAAGGGCATTTCGCTTCTTCTTTTTATTTTTAATTTTTCTCTTTGTGTGGATGCTTTTTGTATGTATGTATGTTTGTATGTATGTATGTTGACCCCACGCATGCCCAGTGCCCCCTGGAGGCCAGAAGAGGGCACTGGATCCCTTGGAACTGGGGTGACAGTGGTTGAGAACCACCACATAGGTGCTGAGAGCTGAACCCGGGTCCTCTGACAGAGCAGACAGTGCTGTTAACCACTGAGCCAGCTCTCCAGTCCCCCAAAGGGCTTTTCTTTCAAGATCCCTTGGGAAGGAGGTGGTGACATGGGAAAGCGGGTCCAAGGTCACATGACATCATCAGGTTAGGCTCAGGGGCACTATGCTCTTTATTCAGGTTAGACAGGCATTTGGAAAACCCCAAGGATGTTTCTGGTTGAGGGTCATGTGGAAAATTCCACAGAACTATGGGTTTCCTTCGGTGCATGGCACAGTGAGTGCTCAACCTCTGGACCTGAGAACAGGGATCCCTGCTGTGTTCATACATCGCCTGCAGCTTTCTCCCTTAGGGCTTTATTAGCCGGAAGCTTTATTAGTCTGTCTCCAAGATGGACAGACTACCTCCCTATGGAATGAGACAGAACCATCTCTCCTGGAAAGATGGAGGGACTTGGAGACTCAGACGTTTCCAGACCATCCTGGACTGCGGTGGGATGGTTTCCTTGATCCATGCCAACTGGGAGAAGAGCTATCTATTCTCATCTCCCCAGAAAATGTCCCCCCAAATGTTGAGCTATGCAAATCTGATGGTGTACTTCTGTCTGCATCAGCAGAAAGTCCCCCAAAGGTGATCACTTTGGGTTTTAGCGGTGCTCGGTCCCTCTTCTTCTCCCTCCGACACTCCGTTACACTCTTCCAGAACCCCCTCTCCCTTCCTGTCCTTCCACTCAAGATTCCACTCTGCATATGAATTTCTGGTTTCCGCTTCTGTTGTTTGAATGAAAAACTGAGGCCGTGATGACCCCTCCTCTTACGGTACAGGAGAGGGGTTATTGTAGAGGCCTCTGGAAGAGTCCAGACAGGACGCAGCCAGCAGACTGAATCAGGCCATAAGAGGAGAGGTGGGGATGTGGTGAGAGAGGAAGAGAGACAAACCAGGAATCAAGATAATGGGTAACCAAAATGGCTGGGTTATAAAGGAGTCAGAGAAGCTGGGGAAAGGAAGGGAAGCCCAACCCCTGGGTAGGAGAGGCTGAGGGTAGGGAGCAGGGTGAGAAGTGCCTGGAGGAGCTGCAGGTACTGAGTGAGAATCCTCCCAGGTTTCTTTGAGGCCTGACACTGTTAAATCAATCTCCCTGTTGGTTCCTTATTGTGGGTTGTTGGTGTCACAATCAGATTGATGTTTTCCAATGTGCCTGTTCCCATGTCTACTCTACTCCTCTGCATACGTATGCATATAAGTATAAACATACTAATGTGTATGCATGTAAGTGTATGCAGGCATGTGCATGCCACGGGGCACGTATGGAGTCAGAGGATAATCTTCAGGACTCTGGTGTCTCCTTCCACTGTGGGTGCCGGTGACCAAACACAGGCCACCAAGTTTGCCACAGAGTTTGCCTTTACTCACTGAGCCATATCACCTGCCTTTAATGTTCTCCTTTCTTTCTTTTTTAAAGGAATTTTTATGCATATGTGTGTGCTTGTGTAAGTTCACAGGCACCACATGTGTGCGTGCCCACAGAAGCCAGAAGAGGAGCTCGATTTTCAGGTGGTTGTGAGCCCATCCCCCATGTGGGGGCTGGGAACCAGAACCCATGACCTCTGCAAAAACAGTAAGTGTTCTTCAGTTTTTCACCACAGGGCCATCTCTCCAGCCTTCTGCCAACACTGGTATTTTAAGTTCTACTTTTAGCACCAAAGCCAGCTTGAAGACTGGGTCTTGCCTGCTCTGCTGTCTGGACGTTGGTGGGGTGTTTGGTGCTGCCTCTGTCTCCTTTCTATTGTTTTATTTTCTTCTCTGTTAAATCATCTGTGGCAATGGATCAGATGTTGTATTTGATAAAGTTTGCAGGGAAATACTTTACATGGTTTTATCCCCCTCTAAGGGGAACTTTTCTGCTTCTCTGGCAGCACTCAAGGCTGGTTTGATATGCCCTGGGGGGTGTTAGCACCACCTTCAACACTCAGGAAAGCAGCTGTAACATCCATTACTTAACTACTTCAAGATTCTGGAAGGGGCTGGAGAGATGGCTCAGCGGTTAAGAGCATTGCCTGCTCTTCCAAAGGTCCTGAGTTCAATTCCCAGCAACCACATAGTGGCACAACCATCTGTAATGGGGTCTGATGTCCTCTTCTGGCCTGAAGGCATACACACAGACAGAATATTGTATACATAATAAATAAATATTTTTTAAAAAAAAATAAATAAATAAAAATAAAGATTCTGGAAGCGGCCTGCCTGAGTGGCTCACCTGAAGTGGTCACTTCTCCAGTGACCCCCGGGTCCTTTGAACTCAATGTTCCCAGTGAGTTCTGCCGCAGGTGAGCAGGTGATGCAGCGGGTGCGGGTCTCTTGTTTCACCTGTGTCAGGGAAATTAGCCCAAGACACAAGACTGAGCTTCATGCAGCCCTGTCCTCCGGATGCAGTTACCCTGGAACCTTATTGCCTCCCCACACCTAGCAACGGCTCAGGCATACATGGGGAGCAGCGAGGCTAGCCCGTGGCTTCCCCCTCCCGCTGCTAAGCTGTGCTGCTGGGGCGAAGATTTAACAAGAAGTTTAAACCAGTAGCTTATCCTTTAAACTAAATAACCATAGCAGTAGCACTCTGAGAAGTCTCCACGAAGACAGAAAGCAGAATAAACGAGGAGTCGGGACAGACAGAGCAGATGCGGCGTGGCGGCTCCACAGCCTGAGAGAATACGCACACACAGTTTAATGCTGACAAGTCTTAAAATCTCCGAGAAACGGATAATTTCAACTGAAGTCCCCCAGATGTCGGAAGCAGAGATAGGCAGTCTAGGACAGAAATGACAGCTGTCACTGTCATCTTGGTTACGTGGGTCAGTAACCAAGTTGCAGTCAGTCGGTTGGGGTGGGGGTGGGGAGTGAGCATCAAGGGAGGTGAGTCTCCAAGGTGAAGCAAGAATATGCTCAACACCTGTGGGAGCTCAGATTCCCTGCAGCTTCCACAGAAAGGCCCTGGAATCATGAGACTGAGAATTGGTTGGAGTCACAGCACATGGGAGCAAGGGTACCCAACGACCCCAGGCAGAGAGCACAGAGACAGTCGGGCGGCAGATAAACAGGGTGAACATAAGAGGAAGCAGGGCCAACTCATCTTAAGGAAAACACACAGTATCAGGGTTGAGATGGAGATGAAACCAGTTTAAGAACGCTGTCCCTCTCAGAAAAGAGTGAACATGGTCGTCCCCCGCCCCATTCAAGCGTGCGTAACTAGGTATATGCGCATGTGCAGTATGCGTGTTCACGCTGGACCAGGGCTGAGAGATGCCGGCAGGGCTCACATCCCAGGGAAGAAATCACCAAGCGTTTGCGTCTGTCTTCTGTTGCAATAACGAAGTACTTGAGACTGGGTCATTTAAAAGGAAAGAGAGTTATTTGCACTCAAGGTTCCAGACGCTGTATAGAACCAGCGTTGGCTTTGTGCGGTTTTGACTCCTGAAGAAAGGAAGGAGGAAGGTAGAAGGGCAGACAGGTGTGTATGATGGGGGAGGGGAAAGAACTGCTCTGTGACAGTCAGCTCTGATGTCACTAATCCAGTCCTGAAAGAACAGTATTAATCCCCCCTGATCCGAAGAATCCTGTCACTTTGCGGCACCATGACACCAGCAACCAAAGCTCAACGTGAGCTCTGGTGGGGGCAAATCACATTCAAACCAGCACAGAGCTCAAGGGATCAACAGCTACTTATACATTTTACTCTGTATTTTTTTCCTGCGTTTGGATGCTTAATACGTACATATTTTGTACTTATTTTGTACATAAGTAGTTTTATTTAAAACTAAGAAGAGAAACGCATATATTAAAACCACCACATTTTCAGTGGAAGATCCTGCAATAATTCTACAGGTTTGGTTTTTCTTTTTTTTTTTTTCTTTTTTCACCAGAGAACATGGGCCACATTTCTAAATAGAACAAATCAATAGACGTCATTAAAAGTTAAGCTCATACAAAAAAAATAATAAGTGGTTATAAATAGCAAGGACATGTTTGAAAAGCCACAGCGATGAGGGACAACTTGCAAATATTTGAAAGTGACAGCAGCATGAATCAAGAATAGAAAGAGTTATTTTCCCCCACTTTTCTTGTTGTTAAAATGCCAGAGGAGGCTTAGGATGGAGAAAGTCACTCAAGACTGTCACTCCTAACTTAGCAATGAGGCCACCCTGCATCAGCTCCCAGCTCATCCTTTTCTTGAGCCACAGAGACCCCATAGAAACAAAATGAAGTACGTCCCAAGCAATGAGGCCACTTCTCCCAAAAGAGGGGCAGGTGGTTCACTGGGACTGTACCACCTTTAGTTTCCAGGGGTAGGGCACTGTCATAGAGACAGGACTAGCATGGCAGTCCTTCTCAAAGTCTAGGTGTGTTCCCTGAGGATAAGCACCATCACTCAGATTCTTTCTATGGTCCACTTGCTGCTCGCCAGAAATAAGGAGCAAGCTGGCATTGTATCGTCATTTTCTCTGAGTTGCTGTATTCCATCCTGGAGGAAAGATCCTTAAGACCTTAAGGAAATCAACAACTCTCAAGTCTCAGGAAGTCCCTGAAGCTGAGCAGATATACTAGGTCCCTCCCTCCCAAAGGTCATAAGCAATAAGGGCTGCTGAGGAAAGTCTCTGACCTGTTGAGCTGCCTAAGAGTTGTGCAGAGAGCTCCAGGGTTCCAGTTTTCATGATCTGCCAGCTGTGCTGTGTTGGGATTTGATGATACATATGCCTTTAGGTAGTTCCTGTTCCTGTAGTAACCTTTCACCCACCATCCCATAAGTCACCCCAACAACTCAGCAGATCACCGAGTTAGACTTTGGTGGTATCCTTGCTTTAGGCTCATTCTCTGGGGAGAGTAAATGGTTCCCCCCCCCAGAATAGTGTCATCCAACAACTTATGAAAAAACAATTTACCTTGCCCAGGCTGTCTCAGAAAACTGAAACCAGATGCCTGCCCTGGCTGTTGTCAGGAGCCATTTCCCCCCAAAATTATTACAGAAACCATCGCCCTGGGGAGTCTGCAGAGAACCCCACACCCCCAATTGTATTGAGAACTGTTCTATTGACAGAGCCTACCCCACACCCAATTATCTGTTAATAGAGAGCTATCTGTTAGCAGAACCCACCCCACATTCCAAACTATCTAGAGAACTAGGTGTGTCAACCTGTGAACTCCTGGCCTACGTGACCGTGGACCACGTGGCAAGATTCCATGCCCCCCCCCAAATTCCTTAGCCTATATAAGCTGTAACCCTGTCTCTAATAAATGGAGGCTCTGACAAACCTAGCATGGCCTTCTTCCTCTCTCGCGCTCATATCTTCCAGATAGCGCCTCTCCGGGACCCTGGAATTACTGAACTGCCAGGCGGGTTACAACCCCTAGACTGAGTAACCCGCCAAGGCAGTTTACAGGCTGTCTTTGGAGGTCTACAAAATCCTCTACTAGAGACAGGAAAAACTATATAACAACATCCCTGCAGACAGCAACCGCAAACATCAATGAACCAATCAAATGACCCGATTGTAGGGGTCTGCAGCACTGAGGGTGCCCTGTCACCAAGTCAGACTCACCCCAACGGCCCAAGCTCCCTCCCTTGTCACTCAAAACTCAGTTCAACTCACTGCATTAACAGAGTAAAAGAGAGAAAGAGACTCATTCAGACAGACTCAGAAAAACACAATTGAAAATCATTTTTGAAGACCTTCGGTAAGGTGGGAAGTGAGACAGGACAGGAAACCCCTGAATCTGAAGCAGAACAACCAGCATTGACACCACCCCCATAGTAAGACACTGAGCAGGCACCCTGACAGGCGAGTGGCCAGAAAGGGGCACATATGTCATGGTGCCACAGTCAACTGGAAGCCAGGACAGACAAGGTCATGAAAAGCACAAGAAGAAACTAGAAATCTCTTTCCTCTACTCTCCTCCTTCCTCTCTTCCTTTCTTCACCTCCTCCTTCTTTTTTCTTCCTTCTCCCCCCTTCCCCGCAAAACAGGTTTTTCTCTTTAGACCAAGTTGCCTTGAACTCAAGCTCCTGTCTCAGCCTCCTGGACGCTGAGATGGCAGGCGTGCCAGCCCACCTGGCTATAAAGCTCTCTAACCCCCTTTACTCAGACAGTGCAGCTTTGTATTTGGAAATCCAAATAACCCAAGAATTGTCTAAGAACTAGGAAGTGACTTGGGACAGGTCACAGATTAACAGTGAGTACAGACAGCTCAGGTGGGTGGGCAGGCAAGATGGCTCAGTGGGTAAAGGAGCTTGCCCCTAAGCCTAGGACCTAAGTTCCATCCCTGAGACCCATGTGGTAGAAGAAGAGAGCCTAGAGTGTCCTTGGACACTTAATTTAAGTCTTTAAATTTGCCTTCATTTTCTACAAAAGCAACAAATAATTGTAGAGGAAACATTAAAAAAAAAAAAAACCATCTACTGTAACATCAAGAAACAAAATCCTCAGAAAGCCATTTACAGAAGAACCGGTTTGGGGGATTATTAACTAAAAGCTAGGAAACATTTCCGCAGAAATTAAACAAAATGAGAGAAGCTACATTCATTTAGCCGAGGATTGGGTCTCACTTAAACATCAGTTCCAAATGACTGCTCTACTCAATGTCTTCCCTGCCATGGTCCCAGCGGACTCCTTTGTGGAAATTGATGGAACCGGTCTAAAACTTGAGACGCGAAGGAACTAAAAATAGCCATGCTGTAAGATGCTCTCTGAGAATAGGAATGCTCTAGTGTGTGTCTTAAATGTGGCCCTTGTACCCGGGGAGCTAAATCTTTAGCTTTACTTAATTTTAATAAATTAAACTCCAGTCTTCACATACCTCCAGTGACTGGCTGTGTTGGAGAACACAGACCCAGAATCCCAACAGAACTTGAGCCTGGATCCGCAGCCCAGGAAGCAAAGCTTGAGGGCAGTCGAGATGATCCAAGGCAAACGGCGCAGGTCTGAAGAGGGACAAACACGGACTCCACGTGGAGACCTCTGCATGCGGTCATCTGAGTTGGATGATGTCACCCAGACAATCAACTGAAGACCCAGGAAGTCCCTCAGGGAGGGGACTGACACATCCATCTGCTCAGGAACGGACCCCAAGTTCACCCACCTCACATCACACATGAAAGCTCAGCTGAGTTATGAACCTACAAGTGAATACTAAAACTTTACTGTATGGGGGCCAAGAGATGGCTCAGAGGTTGGGACTGTTTCCTGCTCTTCCAGAGGACCCAAGTTCAAGTCCCAACACCCAAGTCAGGCAGCCCACAACTGCCTGTAACTCCAGCTCAGGGGATCCAATCCAATGCCCTCTTCTAGTCTCTCTGCATATGTATGTGCACATATCCACACAGAGAGACATAAATAAAAATAGGTATTTAAAAATAACAAAACTGTATTCTAGACTACAGAGTGTTGCTGTGTCCTTGACATTGTCAAAACTTTTGGGTGTAGTAGGGGCTCTGAACACTGGTGCTCTTCATGTTGACAGGGTCCATGGTTACCAGTACATCTGAGAGTGAAGGATTTCACCATGCACGAATTACTAAGCCAAGAATTATAAAGAACTCCTACCAGGTGCTGAGCTCTAATCAGTGAGATGCCTGCTGTAGGGCAGTGGTTCTCCACCTTCCTAATGCTGCAAACCTTTAATGCAGTTCCTCATGTCCTGGTGACCCACCACCATAAAATGATTCTGTTGCTACTTCATAACTGTAATCTTGCTACTGCCATGAATCATAGTGTAAATATCTGATAAGCCGGATAACCAATATGCAACCCCTATCGGGGTCACAACCCACAGGTTGCAAACCACTGTTGTAGGACCTTGGAGCCTTCATCTTCCTTTAGCACAAAGGAAGCCACGAGGCAGCAGAGGAGGATGAACAGCGGAGGTGCATGAGCAAACCAAAGCTCACACAAAACAGTGCAGCCACAGACACCCATATCCAGGCACCGCACTGAGAAATGACGTTTAAATGCTCCGCCCTAAATCCGGTATCTCAATCATCATATCTGAGGCCCAGAAAACATTCCAGAAGAGACAGTGGGAGGAGCAGGAAAGTCAGAGGAAGGGGCGGAGTGTTCTGAAACAGGGATCTTCCAGGCATGAAGCAGCCACTGTACTCTTGAATTCACAGGCGCTGAGATGGCCTGCGAGAGATCCACATCCGGAGCCACTGAACATCTGGAGCCACTGAACATCTGGAGCCACTGAACATCTGGAGCCACCGACATCCTTCCAGATGTTGCGGAAGGAGCTCACAAGTGCCCCCGACAGCTAATGGAAGGTCATGGTTGACTAAGGGAGGGTGTTTTCTTCAGCTGTGTAACCACTGGCAAGACGCTCCTGCACCTGAAATAACTCCTTACCCACGTTCCTGTAAGCAATCCTAATGAGACTCACTGGGTGACAGACAGAATGGAATGGAAAAAGGGAAAGAAAGTAGAAATGGGTCCAGTTGGGGAGAGAGGGGTCGGCAGGTGGGAGGGAACAGGAACATAACCCAAACCCTTTATACAAGCATAGGAAATGTGGCAAACCCCACTGCTATGTCTGACTCGCTCGGGTGAAGGCAGTGACGCTGAACATCTGTCAGTTGTAACTCAGGGTAACCCCAGGAGTTCATCTAAGAGTTGCACACATGTGTGCCCAAGCCTGCAGCAGATGCAGAGAGAGCAGTCACTCTCGGTTGCTCAAACAGCGCTGTCCATCCAAAAAAGACATGAAGAGGGAGAGGAATTCTTTGGGAGGTATGGGGAGGGCTGGAAAGGAAGAAGTGGGGAAGGACACACTCTTATTCTATTGTATATGCGCAAGGAATCCTAGCAAACAAATAGAAGTAACTTTAAAAGAGGTTAAAGGTCTTATTCTTAAAAAATATACCTAGGCGGGCCGGCGGAGCCCGCCATGAGAAATAGCGGTGCGGGAGGGCCCCGCGCTGTGCTGGCGGTGGCGGTGGCGGTGGCGGCAGTAACAGACATATAAACACAGGAAATAGCCATATAAGAATTTATTAACAAGGAGAGAAAGAAAGAAAGAAAGGAAGAAAGAAAGAAAGGGGAAGAGAGAGAGAGAGGGAGAGAGAGAGAGAGAGAGAGAGAGAGAGAGAGAGAGAAGGAGAAGGAGGGAGAGAGAGGAGAGAGGCAAAACCCACACAGGGAGAGGGCCAGCGATGACAGGCGTCAGAGGTTAAAAGGAGTGGGCATGGCTAGGGCAGGGACCAAAAGAATAACATTCCCACATCTTGCTTTTAATAAAAAGCAAATTAGACGCTCCAGTTTGAAGGAATTGGGGCGGCGAATTCTCAAGACTGCTTCCGGCTGATTGTGGGCGTCGTCTTTGGGGGGGGTGCGAGAGAAGGCTGGGTGCTGGGAACATCCTGGCATAGCTGGTCTCTTTGTTTCTGACTGATGTCTGTGGCATGGAAATGTCTGGTATCTCTTAACCTGTTTAAGGTATTGGCAGAACAAAGAACAAAGTTAAATTAAGGGGAAAAAAAATTTAGGACCAGGGGATTGAGGGGGTATCTGACTTGTTTAAGATGGATTCTTTAATTCGGCTCCCTGGAACTCACGAGAACTCCTTGGGTTTGTGAAAACAGAAGTTTTAGACATATAATGACTGTAGCACAAGAGATAAATTTGGTTTGAAATTTGTTTGGTGAGGTCACCTTGCAAAACCTCTCAGCTGTCAAACTGTCAGAGATATTTGAGAAGGATAAGATTTTACTTGAGTTACTGATTAAAAAAATGACGGAGAACTTACTTGGTTGGCACCCAGAGCTACTCTTTTTGGGTCCTCCATGGTCACTGAAGGTTGCACTTGAACTTTGCTGTTTAGCGCAGGACCTGCCAGGCTCCAGAAGATCCTGTGGGCTAAGAAATCTGTAGGAAGACAGGCCTACCTTGACCTGAGCAGCTAGGCTGTCGATTCCAGCGATTCCATCCACGTCTAGAGGTCTTTACTTTAGACGAAAGGCAGGTTTGCCCAATGGTCAGCGCTCTGCAGTCGAACCGAAATGCAGAAGGACGTTGTTCTGTGTGTGTCTGTCTTCTGTCTTCTTTGGAGGAAATAAGAGTGTGCTGCTAGGAGCCAACCTGTCTCTTTTGTTATGAAAAGTTTTTAAATATTAAATACTTAAATATCACATTCCCCAGATCTCTGAGCAGTTGAGGGCTGTTTATCAGGTATAACTATAGTATAGAATTTGTTTGGAAAGTTGGGTCTGAGCTTGACCACAGTGGCTCTCAACAGGTAAGATTTATATTTGTAAAAGGGCAGAGAGAGGGGAAAAAACTGCTTGTAATATAAGGTTAGTGGCAGAA
>NC_022017.1:26569350-26572722 GCF_000317375.1 Microtus ochrogaster | reverse complement strand
TCTCTTAAAGGGACCAAAACCATAACAAAAGGTCTGTAAGATAGAATTTTAGAAGATGATTGTCAAATTTAAAAACCTTTAAGGTGTCTGGATGGACCAACGACGTAGCATGTCTGTGGGATGGAGCCTTCGAAGCAGTGATCTGAGCATGCCTGGACATCACCATCTACTCTCTTAGGTCCTACGTATAGGAAACAGGAGAAGGGTCAATGCTGACCTCAAGCTAACCTCCAATGCAGTAGTCAGGGTGCAAATGGGGCGGGAAGAGATTGGCTGGCTGGAAGGACCCAGAGCTTTCTGAGCAATGCCAAGGCTCTATACTGGAGTGCGGTCACACTTTTCAGGAGCACATTTATCTATCATAACTTAACTCACACTGTCTGTGTCAGTTCTGAGAACTCACTGTGTGTAGATTATCATTTAATTTTTTTAAAGATTAAAAAAAAACCCACATATCTCACCAACCAGGGAGGAATAGCAAAAGAAGCCATATACCTCCATGTAACAACATGTTGTAGACTCATTAACTATCTTTTTACAGTACCGTTTTAAACAACAGTAAAATGTGTATCCTACAAAATCCACCTTATGAGTATAAAAATAGCACATTTGGTGGCTGGAGAGACAGCTCAGTGGTGAAGAGCACTGGCTGCTCTTCCAGTGAAGACAAGATAGATTCCCAGCACCTACATGGAACTCCAGTTTGAGGGGCTCCAACACCTGTTAAGGCCAGTTCCAGCGACTCCAAAGCCCTCTCCTGGCCACTAAGGGCACTGCATGCATGTGGTGCCCATACATACGTTACACAGCTATACACTCAACAGACATAAAAACTTCATAAATTCTTAAAACACGTTTAAGTGGTGTATTCAACACACCCATAACCTGGAAAAAAATTTGTTCATGTCCTAATCATTGCTGATTTTACGGCTAGGTTATTTTGATAGCTTTTCCTACTGGGCTGCATCCCAAGTTCAAGGCTACAGCCCCAGCAGCTGCAAAGGCCTCTGGGCTGGTGCCAGCCCTCCAGGCCAGGTCCGAAACCTGCTGCTTCCACTCTGTATCCTCTTTGCTCACACATCGGTGACCAGGCCTGCTCTAGAAAGAGCTGTGTGAGACCCAGGAATGGCCGGGCACTGCTCACCTACAACATTCAGAACAGCACCAGCCAGGTTCAGCAGGAGCTTGGCACACGAGTGGCCCTGGAGCCATGTCTCTTGCTGAGACCCTGAAGTTCCTTCCAAACACTCTGGGCAGCTGGCATGGCAGACCTGGCGCTGCTGTGCCATGCTGCTTTTTCCTGCCCCAAATTTCCCTCCTCCCTGAGAACACCTCCTCCACACGCTGTTCCTCTGCCTCTCCCAGTCCGGAGCCCACAGCTCCTTGAGTTACCAAGTGAATTATTCATAACTGGTTCATTGAGGAAGCTCAGTTCGATGGGAACATACAGAAGCAAACAGTCCAAACAGAGTCTGTGTTTCTGGCCCCTCCCAACTCTAAGGTTCTCCTGTCGCTTTTGTCTTTAGAGTGGTCTCAGCATAAAATGCCTACTTATGATAAACTTAATGCAACCCAGAATGTGGCTGGGTCTCTGTGGCTCTGGGCTCTGGCAAGACTAGGGTGTCTAGCTACTGATGCTAGCCTGTGCTTTGCCACCCAAGGCCACATTCACCCTGAAGTGGGGATCTGCTCAGAGAAAGAGGCCAGCAGCAAGGATTCCTGTTGGGGAGAGAGTGTGGCTTGCTCTGCTGTTTCTGTAGCTCAGAACACCCAAGTGTTCTTGGGCTTTCCAGGCCTACTGGTCCCTGATCCTCTCCCACCCCAGAACTCCACCACCTGCTTTCCCATGAGCCCTGCTTTGGGATTTTCTGCAGTATGGTGGTCCCTAGATTTAAGTACCTTCCTCGGGGCAGCAGACATTCTAGAAAATGGGAAGTAGAGGGTCAATTAGAAACCAGGAAGGGACCAAAAACACCCTGTTCCCTTCTCGGGGGTACTTGGGACCCATGAATAGCATGGAGAAACATCTGTACCCGTGGGAGGATGGCAAGCATGCAAGGGGTCACCCCGGGCTGCTGCCAGTGCAGTAAGAGAAGAAAAGCCCACTACAGAATGCTGCCATTGTCTTAGTTAGGGTCGTTATGGCTGTGATGGAACAACAGAGCAGAAAAGCAAGCTGGAGGAAAAGGTTTCTTCGACTTTCACTTCCACATCACTGTTCATCATCAGAGGAAATCGGGCCAGGAACTCAGACAAGGCAGGAACCAGGAGGCAGGAGCTGATGCATTCATGGCAGAGGCCATGGATGGGTGCTGTTTACTGGCTTGCTCCTCATGGCTTGCTCAGCCTGTTTTCTTATAGAACCCAGGGCCACCAGCCCTGGCACCACACCTGGGCCCTCCCCCATCAATCATTAATTTTAAAAAAAATGCCCTATAGGCCTGCTTATAATCTGATCTTATAGGGGCATTTTTTTTCTTTTTTCCCCTTTTTTTATTTTTATTGACTTATATTTTTTTCCCACTTCCTTCCCTTCCTCTCCCCTCCCCTTCTTCCCTCTTCCATGATCCTCATGCTCCCAATTTACCCAGGAGATCTGTCTTTTTCTATTTCTCATGTAGATTAGATCCATGTATGTCTCTCTTAGGGTCCTCTTTGTTGGCTAGGTTCTCTGGGGTTGTAAATTGTAGGCTGGTGTTTCTTTGCTTTATGTCTAAAAGCCACTGCTGAGTGAGTACATATTATATTTGTCTTTCTGGGTCTGGGTTACCTCACTTAGTATGATGTTTTCTAGAAACATCCATTTGTAGAGGCATTTCCTTAATTGACATTCCCTCCTCTCAGATGGTTTTAGCTTGTGTCAAGTTCACACAAAACTAGCCAACACAGCCATCATAGAAAACACCACTGTATCAAGAGATGTGAATCTGTGAAAAACCCAGAGTCGGGTGCAAAAATTGCCAGCGTGTTGAGATGGCAGTGTGGCAGACTCCAGCTCAGGTGTGTTTGAGGAGGTGGAGGTGTTGTGGAGATAGCAGTGTGGCCTACTCTAGCTCAGGTGTGTTTGAGGAGGTGTCTGTATTAGCCACTTTTCTCTTGCTGGGACAAAACACCACGATCAAAAGCAACTTGTGAAGAGGTTGCCTCGGCTTAGAGTTCCAGAGGAGAGGCCGTCATGGATGAGGAGGTAGCAGGCAGCTGGAACAGGAAGCTGAGACATCACCTCTCCATTCATAAGCAGGCAGTAGGGAGAGAAAATCTGAAGGAGGAGAGGCTATGAGCCCTCAAAGCCCACCCCCGCTGATGTTTCTCCTAACAAGGCTGCACCTCCTAAAGGTTCCATAACCTCCCAAGCAGCTCAATCCCCTGGAG
>NC_022017.1:26543786-26569078 GCF_000317375.1 Microtus ochrogaster | reverse complement strand
ACCTGAACAGCAAACAGTTGCTTCTCAACATTATGACATGAAGGTGCAGATTTCAACATGTGAATTTGGGGACACACTTACATTCTACTGCAGATGGAGTAATCAAAAAACAACACACTGGACAAGACCAAGATGGCCGGGATGCTCTCTGCCTTTCCTAAGATTGCCTGGACAAAGGAGCAGGTGCTGGTGCTGTCCTCAATCTGTGGCCTTGCTATAATTATGCCCATAGTCAGCCCCTACACCAAGTATGCTGCCATGATCAACCAGGCCACACCCTTCAACAACCCAGTCCCTTTAGGAGGTAATGGGAAAGGCCAGATGTGCCCAGCCACTCCCAGGACCCTCAGGGGCCCAAGCCTGGAATGGCTGAAGAACCTGTGAATATTCCTGCTGATTGAAGAGCCCCCCCCCATAGAAATGTAAAAACCAACCCCACAAAAATAAAAGTAAAAATATAAATGAAAAAAAAAATCAACACACTGATCTCTATTGATCTATTGTTGGAAAAAGAGGCTTCTGCTGTCCAGGGAATGCTGGCCGCCTCAAACTGGAAAAACTGCATTCTGTGGAGGGTCTGAGAACTATGCTCCCCACACGCAAAGCTTTCCCTCCGTCTTATGTACTGGCAATGGCCCTATTCAGCAGATAAGGAGCCCCTGAACCTGAGAACAAGGTCCTGTTGACCAGAGAGAAAGCGTTCCCAGGAAAACTGGCTACTAGGGTTGTTACAGAACCACCTGTGATAAAAGAAACTGCAAGCAAGTTACATTTGCAAAGGAATGGGAATGTTTAATCAAGTAGCCAGACCAGGGGATGAAATGTTTATTGTTAAGTAATTCCCAAAGACAATGTCCTGTCCTCCCCAAGGCCGTTCTCCTGGCCTATTAAGTGGGCCAAGGGGCACATGAACAGATGACCCCACCTTGTAAGTAGGCCGGAGTGTGAGGTTTGTGGGCTTCCCCAGAGTGCAAGGCAGACGGCCGCTCTGGCTTGTGCTCTGGTTCGTGCTCTGACCAGGACAGCCGCCATATCTGCTATGTGATCACAGCTGCCTTGAGCAAGTCAGGCACTGGGGACACTGTTGGCAGAACCTCTGCCCTTGAGACGTACCATTTGGTGGAAAAGACCCAAGTTCGGTGGAAATATAAAATATTTGACAGATGAGAGGCTGCGGGAGGGGCAACCAGGAAAACCCTAACCAGGTCGGGGGAGATCTAACAGTAACCTTGAATCTGTGTCAAGGGTCATTGGAATGAAAAATAAGGTGGGATGTTCAGGCCTGAGAGGCAGGAAAGGACCTAGGCTGGCCTCACAACTGGTCAGTGTCAGGCCTGGGTGATGGGCAGGTGTGGGCTGGAGATCGGTAGATGATACCATTTCCGCTCCCTTGGAGACAACGTGGACAGACAACAGGAAGTCAAAACCACCAGAGTCCCCTAGGCCAAGTGGAGGAGCCTAGAGGAGGCACATGGTCACTGGCATGTTGGCCCAGGTTCCCACAGTCATGGCTGCCAGCTTTTACTTGGGCCAGAGAGGGATCCCTCTACTGTCAGGTCAAAGGGGATGATAAGCCCTCGAAACCAGGGACATCTAGGAAGCCACTAAGCACTCTGTGCCTGTGTATAGCAGAGGACAGCTCGTGGGACAGATCCTGACACGTCCGAGACACAGGCACATGGTGACAATGTGAGGACTGGGTCTGCTGCGGGCTGGACGAGGGGCCGTCCAGTCTCTGAAGACACAGTTCTGTAGCTGCCCAGCTCCACCAGCAACCCTCAGAGCGATGGCACCCACCCCCAAGCTGTACCTGTCACAGGGTTTTTAAGAGAAGCCTTAGAAACTGGGTGGTAAGAGACAAGAGCATGTGACGTGGGAGCCAGATCTCGATACAAACACAGACAGGACATGGGCCAGAACGGGGCTGTGCTTGGGGCAGGCCAGCCTCTGTGTGGAGAAAGCTACCCGCTGTGCAGTGTTGGTGTGGAGACATACCAAATTAATCCCAGAAATGACTGCTTATTGGCGGCGGGGGGTGGGGTGGCAGGTGGGGGGAGACCCGAGCTTCAAAGCACTTAAGCCGTCCCAGAGGCTTACAGAGTAGGTCAGGGCTGCCTGCTCTTAGTCGTTCCTCGCCCAGTGGTGCCTGACGTACAAGGCCACTCTGCATGACACTGTGCGACTTCCTCCATCTCAGCAGCATGCAGTGGATTTCCTCAGAGGTTCACAAGGTGTCCCAAAGACAAGACAGGAGTGGTCTGAGCCCACCACTGCCTCCTGGAAACCCACAAAGATGGAAACAGGCCACTGCTTTGTTTAGAAATATTTTGTTCAGAAAACTTAAGTCTTCATTAAAGTACAATACTCAAGCTTCCATGTCCTCCGATTCCTTTCATGGCTTAAATGCCACCAGAAACTGTGACGTGGCATGTGCTCAGACAGCCTACATGTGCCAGGGAATCCTGGGGCCAGAACGACAATCCGAATACGTGGGATGGTCTGTGACACAGGCAACCATCATGTCTGTCCGTGCTATGATGGCGCCTGTCTTGTATAGGTCATGTTCTAGGTTAGACACCAGGGGCACAGCTGACAGAACCACCTCTCCCTCAAAGTGTAAGAGCTGCTTGGGGCATAAACGCTGAGACAGGGACCCTTCTACCACACCTGGGCCCCAAGGCCTAGTATGTCTACCTGTGTAAAGGGTTTCACAATGTCTCCCAAGACACTGCTGTGCCTCAGCCACCCTCCTGCCCTGTGTCCCAGCATCAATCACAACCACAGCAAAAAACCAGAAACACATATAGCAGATACGATACACAACAGGTTAATATCTTTAATTCCATTACGGAGCTCTTACAAACTGGCCAGGCCCATCAGTAGAGCAAAGGACATCAGCAGTCTGCAAAAGAGGAAACGCAATCACTTGGTGTAAAGATGCTTAACGAGCTTGAATCGAAGGATGCAGCTCGAGCATGTTGCTGCCATCCTCATCCTCCAGTCCTGGCAGAAGACCCTGATCAGAGACACTTACCCTTGCTGGTGGCAGCGGAATGGACACAGAAATTTCTGGAAACCATTTTGTCGGTAGGTAATAAAAGTCTCAGAGGGCCCGTATTCGTTAATCTAATAATCCCACCTTTGAGAGTCTACTCCAAGGGAGTGACTTGGCCCTAGGAGTAAATTCTGACACATCATCGATCTCTGACACAGCACTGTCCCTCTGCCTAAGGGTAGTGTTCGGAGTCACTCAGGATAAGGTTGGTGGCACATGGCACAGCGTGTCATATGCTCGCAGTGGGGGTCCAGCACCATGGGTGTATAGGTGCAAAGAAAGATGGGGCCAGGGAAGGAAGGAAACACCAAAACACTGAATTTGATCATTTTCTTTCCTCCCTGGTCCCCTATACTTCCTGACAAGTGCTGTCATGGAGAATGGGAAGCCCTGGTCTAGCCACTGGTGGCACTGAATGGGGCTCCTCTCTTTAGTTCTACCCTCTGTGTTGGACTAGCTGTCACCAAGTCCACCGTGAGGTCCTAAAGAGATGTTAAAGGCTAGGACTTCCCAACCCTGGGAAGCTTGCCCACTGGCCCAGCCTCCAGCTCTCAGTTCCTAACCTAAGCCTCATGTCATGACATCCTAGCAAAGCTCCTGACAAACACCTTCCAAGCACAGGGTGACAGAAGGGAATTAGCATGCGCGCTACATGGCAGAGCCTCTGCCACCTAAGGCCCTGTCCCCAGTGTGCTCCAGCCAAGCCCCAGCCTTGCTCCCTGAGTCACCTTCGGCCCACGGCAGCTTCCCTAGCTGCATTCTCTCCCCTGCAGGCTGATGTGCATCCAGTAGAGGTTCCATCCTCCACAAAAACAGGCCCCTGTCTCAGACCAGCCCAAATGTACTATCATCCGGCATTCACACCTACCACATACTCAGCTGGGGTCCTTCAAAGTCACTAAATGCTTTGGGACGTGACGATAATTCCAAGGTCACGTTACACACCAGGCTGGGAAGTCACCCTTATGCCAGGCCAGGTCCCATTGTCAGTTAGATACTAAACACAGTGAAGTCTGCTTACCAGATGGGTGTCACAGCGTCTGGGGAGCAGGCACAGTATGGCCACAACAGTCAATGCTGAGAAGAAGGCCACTCCTTCAATATACCAGCTCCTCTCCCCTTCGCCCTGTTCTCTTCTGAGCTCCGGAAACTACAGATATGTACAAAGCCTCCCCTCCCCCTCCTCCTCAGCTTGATGCCCAGTTACCATAGTTTCCCTCTGGAGCCGCATGGGCCTTGCATTTTGTCCTTTTGGCTGGGGACTAACCATGTCCCCCCACTAGAGCCACAGTGGGCTCCTCGGCAACAGATTCAAAGTGGTTCATCCAGGTCCAAGGTGGAGGCAGTGTCAACCGTCTCTCATGTGCTCCAGGCTCCAAGCTACAGGGAGCTATCGAGATGGTTCTAAATACTGGGCAGCACTGCCCCAGTTCCATAAACACAAACACCAAGGAAAAACAAAACAGCAACAACAAAAACAATTACCAAGTCACCGCCACCAGAGCAGCAGAGTGACCCGGGTGAATCAGCCCAGACGGCAAAGGGAGATAGTGAAGCCACACAGGGAGACAGCCTGCACGGCTCTGGCTCCAGGACCAGCTGAGGGCTGAAGCAGAATCTAACACAAACACATCACCCAGTGGTTCAAGGAGCCAGGGCAGGTGGCATGCCTCCCACTGGGTCTCTAATCCTGATTGAGAAGGCCACAAATAAATGTCCCAGGTGCCTCTTGCCTCCACAGACACCGCCCCACTTTACGGACCCCTCTACTGGAAAGTCCTGAGACTCAGCTATTGGGGACCAGTAAGTACCCTCAATGGAACCCACAGGGAGTTTTCTGCCTGCTTGTGAAGCACCATGGTGCCAGCAGGACGCCTCGGTCTAGGCTGTTCAGCAAGACTGCTGTGCTAACAGAGTTAACAAGAAGCAGGTGGTTGTGGGCTGTGAACCCAGTGAGCACTGAAGATCCCTGGCCTTGCAAGGGTGGCTGCTCTGGAATCAGTCACTTTTCCCAATGACAGAGGAAGTCTCTGAAAGAGGCCATGTTCCAGGTCCCAGCCTCTGGACTCCCAAGAGGGGAGAGCTTTGGGTGGGTGCAGAGGTGGCCTTTTGTGGTCAAGACAAGACCATGCAGAGGAGGGCAGGAGAACCCAGGAGAGGCACCCATCTCCCGCAAGGGGCCACGTGGGCGTGTAAACACAGTCAGTTTGGCATTGAAATGTGACAGGTGTCACTGTCCAGGGCTCGGCTGAGTCTGAGTATGATTTCCAGGTCATCCTTCTGGGAAGAAGCCAATGCTTTGTTCTCAGAACTGGAATGTGTGCCACACGAAGACCAAGGCTGTTAACCACTCACGACCAATTCTTCGGCAAGAGGCCAACAACACCCCTTACCGAAGGCGCTTGATGGTGTCTCCCAGAGGAACTGGCTCCCAGCCAGTCTTTTGTTCTTGGACAAAGGCTACACATAAGGCCCAGGCACAGAGAAGGTAATGTTGCATGGGCTCCTTTGACCCCTAGAGATGGTGTGAGTGGCTGAAAGGCAGAGGTGAAAGCCACCTGGCACCTGGGTGGAAAAGTCTGCGGCTAGGTAAAGCCCGCCGTGGAGCCACATGGGCAGGAATGAACAGACACCTGGGAGTCTCTCAATGGAAATCCAGGCGGCAAATAGGGTTCCCAGGGTCCCCCTCGGTCTGTCGTAGCTGGCACATGGATGTCAGGAATCTGCTGCCTGTGGCAGCCTGATGGAACTGCCCAGGGTCCCGGGTCCCCGATTAACTTAGCAGATGAATGCTAGATGTCCTTGATGCCATCAGAACGCTGGCAGTCACAGACAGGTGTGGACGAGTCTCCTGTGGACAGGAGAGGCAGGAGGAATGTCTGCGAAGGACCAGATGTTCCCAGCAACAGCAGTGGGGTATGCTGGAATACAGGCTCCCCCAGAAAGGGAAGAATCCCTGGAATGCAGAGTGACTACCTAGCAATCTTGCCAAGTGATGAGATGTGGGCAGGCTGGTTCAGGTACACATCAGCCACCTACAGGACCAACTTGGCTTTCTTTCTATTTAGAACTCATCAACTGACAGGGTGCAGGTAGGAGTGCACAGAAGCTGAATGTCGGCTCGCAGAGTCCACAGAGGCGGTCAGCCTAAACCGCTCCTAGGCAGGTGCATGTCCAAGGGGCTGTGTTGTGATTACTAGAGAAGCTGGGATTGCAAGCAACAGAAAGGGGAGCATGCACCGAGTTGCAAGTAAAGCTAGCAAACACACACAGCAGGATGGATGACCAATGAGGATGGCAGGATGGCCTCCCATAGATCAGGAGTGGAGTGAAAGGCGTCTGCAAACAGGACAATGCTACCTTATGGACAATTCTTCTCAGCAACAGTCTAGCTACCTGGGTGGTCATAGGTCTCTAAAGGTTCCGGCTGCGGGTGGGCAAGGCTGGTGCTGGATTGGTCCCGTTGGAGGCTGGATGCACTGGGCAGGGCCCTGTGCCCGGTGTGGCCAGTTGGCGACATAACATCTGCCGCTCCCGCACAGCCCTATTGGATGCAGAAGTCTTCCGGATTTGGGCACGCCTCGAGTGCCTCAGCGGGGATTTGTAGGTTCTGCGCAGCTCGGCCAGAAAGCCCTGGTAGTTGTTTCGCAAAGGGCTGTCCGGCTGCATGTGGGGGATGGCCCACTTCTCCGCCTCCCCAGTCAGTCGGGACACCAGGAAGGCCACTCTCTCGGCTTCGCCCGGGAAGCGGGAAGCTTGAAAGATCATGAACCTGTCCATCTGCATCAGGAACCCCGCCAACTGGCCGGGGTCTCCAGAGAAAGGTTCAGGCAGCGAGGTGGGCGGCGTGGTCATGGGTCGAGTCCCATTGGAGGTGATGGCAGAGATAGGCGGAGTGATCTGCAGAGCGCCAGGGATGCGCGCCCGGGTGCGCAGCAATGTGAGCTCCGCCATCACGCTCTCCAGCATGTTGGTGAGGTTGGCCTTCTCGGCTCTCAGTGTGGAGGCCTCGCGCCTCAGTGCAGAGTTGGTGAGTCGCAAGGAGGTCAGGGTGTCAGCCACATCATCCATCTGTGCGCTGGCACCAGAGGCAGAGGCTGAGCTTTCTGTTTTGGAGGTCTGAGGTTGGACCATTCTGGCAAAGATCAAGCAACAGAGAGCTGGAGAAGCAGAGCAAAAGGCCCTGGGTGCTGAAGCAGGGGCGCCCAGGCAGAATCTGGGAGAACAAGCCTGGGGACACTGATCCTGTCCTGGGTGCAGTTCCTTTCTGCAAGCTTTGCAGGGTCAAGGTGTGGGGCGCTGGCTGGACCTGCCCAGGCCTTGAAGGATGTTCGAGCTGGACCTGCTCAACCCTTGCAGGATGCCCAGATTGAACCTACTCAGGCCTGCAGCATGAGCAAGCAGGACCTGCCCAGGCCTTGAGGGATGAGCGGGCTGGGCCTTCCCAGGCCTTGCAGGATGCAGAGGCTGAACCTGCTCAGGCCTTACGGGATGCGCAGACCTGCGCTGCCCAGACTTGGCGGGATGCACCTGCCGGAGTTCGGGCTGCGAGTGAAAGCGCTGCCCGCGGGTGCCACGAGACTACCTGCCCGAGAACAAAGGCGGCAGCACCTGAGCTGGCCCGGGCCGGGCAGCGCGTGTACCTGTCGCTCCGCTGCTCCTTCCGCTGCCAAGATGGCCCACGGATCGGGCCGCACCCGGCTTGCGCGTCACGGCGACCGCCGGAACTGCTTCCCGGGCAGCGGTGGCTGCGGTTCCCGCGGGGCTGAAATGGCGGGGTCGTGGCACTGCGCGGTCACCGCACAGTCTTTGTGCGGGCGCGGCCAGCGAGACAGCAGCAGGGAACCAGGCAACTGGGTCGGGGCCTGCTGGTTGCCATGGAGACCGCCCGCTCCCGGAGCGCCGGCCGAGCAGCTCTGCCTTCCGGAAGTGACGCAGCCCCGCCTCCCGGGCCATGCGCCTTTCTCAGCAACCTATCAACAAGGAGCGTGGGTTCTGCTTTTGAGTCTCGCTCTTGGAAAGCTTAGGTTCTTTCTGGTTCCTCCCAAGGCACCGTACTGAACCTCTCCTCAGTGGTGGTGTCATTTTTTTTTAAAGTTAGGTTGACTTTTCTTGCTATAACTTGAATGCAATTCAGATGAACTACATTGTAGGTCATGGCAGCAAATCTTGACAAAGAAGAAAACTACTTTTTATTTTAATTTTTTGAGCCAGTATCCTGTAAGCCCGACTGGTTTGACTCTCTCAGGAAGTAGCTAGGGATGACCTTGAACCTCTCCTGCCTCCACTGTCCCATTGCTGGATTGCAGAGTTCACCACTACACCAGATTCAGATAAAGCAGAGTCTTATGTTGCTCAGCATGGCCTTGAACTCACAATGTAGCCATGCGATTCATAACATTTATGACGTAGCCACGAAATAATTTAATGGTGAGGGTCACCACAACATGAAGAACTGTATTAAAGGGCTGCAGCATCAAGAAGGGTGACAAGCACCGGGCTAAAGGATTTGAGTGGAGATCCTGGCGTTTTCTAGATTACCCTGGGCTGGTTGTTTCTTCGTGGTCAGTTCCACGCTGGGGTGCATTGGGAGAGAAAACACCTTCTGTGAAGCCAGTCCAGGAGACAGGTGGCAGCAGCCTGCTGAAGGTAGGAGGCAGGCCTGGGGTGAAAATGTGTTCATTCTGCCTACGGTGTTTGGTCTTGGGGTGGGCGATTTCGGCTGAGGGTACCCACACGTTGAGAGAACAGTTGCGTTCCACTATGCCAGACTGTGTGTGTTGCGACCAGCTAGAACTCCAGAGCATGAAGCGAGAGGACAGGAGGAAGACAAGTATATCCTTACATCATTTCTGTGAGGTCTCCAAAATCGGGTGGAGGCAAGAGCTACATTAACCTTGACTGGAGACAATGAGTTCAAAAATCAAAAATGGTTCCGGACTGAACTCACCCCCTCCCCCGCACGGTGTTTCTGAACACGCTTGGGCATCCCCTGTGAGGCAGCCCCAGTATCACAGTGGTACCATAGGTCCCTGGATGCTGTGGGCTAATGAGGGGCCTGCTGTAGTTCCGCTGTGGTTGACAGCATAGACCCGAGGTTCCCCAGAGCCTTGGAAAGATGTGTCCTGTGGTGCCGAGAACGATCCACAGTAGCCCCACTCTTCGGTTCCAGATGAGCAAATGTATTAAGCATGTAGGCAGGAAACGTAGAACAATCAGCAGGCAGCAGGCAGAAAGCAGAGCAGCGTCAAGTCAGTGCTCACAGCATCCAGCAGAGGCGGCTGCAGTAGCCTGACTGAGAGCAGGCCAAGGGGACAGCAGCCAATGGGGGCCGAGGAAGCCCGGCGAGTGGCTGGGGGGAAACCGCAATTCTAGCAATTAATTCCCGGTTGCCATCGATGAGCTTCTTGGCTCCCACTCCCACTGCAAGCATTTTTGTGCCACGGGATAAACAAAAGTATCTTCTGTTGGGCACAGTTTGCCTTCTAGCTGTCCTCAGGGTGCAGTGATTTTCAGATCTGTAGCTGCAGGCTGTCTTCCTTTCTCCTAGACAGAGGCAGGGGCCAACTTGTCCCTGGAAGATAGAGATCCTCTGAAATAAACATGTTAGGATCTGGCAGCAAGGGAGTCTCCCCCAGACGCCCAGTCGGCTTGCAGTAACCTTAAACAACACTGACAATTTGCTAATAAAATGTGTATTACAGAAGGCAGAAGGCTCACCCTAATTTTGGAAGTGTTAGACCGTGATATTTGCTTATACTTTTCCTCATTTCAAAGAGGCAAATAAAAGTTGTAGTTCAGGAAAAAAAAGGAGCAAAATGAAAGTACAAAAACTGAAGTATGTTTGTTTGCTTTTGAGACTAGGCCGTGTAGCCCAGGCTGGCTTTGAATTTCATGTGGAATGCCTTGAACTTCTGATCCCGCAGCCCCTACTTCCCCAGAGCATACCGGGATTTCTGCAATGGAGAGCAAACCCAATGCTCATGTGTGTTAGGCAAGCACTCTGCCAACTTGGATAAGCACTCTGCCAACTTGGGTAAGCACTCTGCCAACTAAGTTCCAGCTCTAACCACCAAAACGAAAAGAAATTAAAAAAAAAAAAACGGAAAAGCAGAAAGAGAGCACTTGGGTTCAGTTTGGGTCCAGACGCTGCTGTGATTCCAGATATGACGCACAGCCTCTTCCGTGAGTACAGGAGGAAACACAAGATGATGTGACTGGGCCCATAGACAAGGCCAGCCTCCTTGTGGGCCACAGACACAGCCTCTCGTGTGATAGGGACTCAAGGGTAGGAACAGGGCCAGGCCGTCCTTTGAAGCCAGAGGTGAGAAGAGAAGCAAGTCACTTGGAAAGAAGGAACTCATCTCAGTCATTTCATAGGGGTGGGGGTGGCAGCCTGTGTGAAAGTGTGGACCTTGGGCCACGCAGACACCATCTCCTGAGCCCATGTCACCTAGATGGATGAACAGACCATGACTCAGAATCACCAAGTCAAAATCATGTTCTTCACTGCAGACCAGGCCTCAAATGTTGGGTGCTGGGAAGAAGTGGGGAGGGAGGGAGAGAGGGAGAGAAGCTTTTACCCACAAATAAGAAAACTCAAATCCCGAAACATCTAGAGCTAGCTTGATGGCAACAAAATCAACACTCATAAGATGAATTAACTCCAGATGAAATTAAATAGTTGGAACAATGAAGACACTTTAAGCTGAGCACGTGTGGGCGTTTGCTGAGAATAATGAGTGAATACGATTTACAGAGAGAACAGAGATTGTGTGGCAGGTCCTTCTGTCGATGTGTTGCTTTTGTTGGTTAATGAATAAAGAACTGCTTTGAGCCTATAGCAGGGAAGAACAGAACTAGGTGGGGAAAGCTAGGCTGTATGCTGGGAGAAAGAAGGGCGGAGTCAGAAGCCATGGAGCCCCTGGAGACAGATGCTGGTAACTTTACCCGGTAAGCCACAGTCACGTGGCAATATACAGATTAATAGAAATGGGTTAAATTAATATGAGTTAGCCAATAAGAAGCTAGAGCTAATGGGCCAAGCAGTGATTTAATTAATACAGTTTCTGTGTGATTATTTCGGGTCTAAGCTAGCCTGGCATCCGGGGACAAACAAGCAGCCTCCTCCAACACAGAGAGGCCATCAAAATCAGGCAGCTGTGGAAAAGGCACCGCCCATCCCTACAGCCTGAGTCCATGCCCAGTACTCACATAGTGGAAGTTCTAGTTCATTCTGTGCTGTGATAAAACACTATGGTCAAAAGCAACCTGGGTAGAGAGGAGGCTTATACTTCCAGATTACAGTCTATCATTGAGGAAGTCATGGCAGGACCTTGAAGCAGAAATCATGACTGAATGATGCTTGCTGGCTTATTCCAAGGCTCATGCTTAGCTAGCTTTCTTATATACCTCAGGACCACATGGCTAGGGAATGGTGCCGCCCACAGTGGGCTGAACCCTTCTGGATTAATTGGTAATGGAAACACCCCCTACACACAGTCATGACCCTAAGCCAACCTGATCTGGGCAATTCCTCAATGAAGGCTTTCCTATCGATGACTCTAGGTTGTGTCAAGTTGACAAATGAAACTAACTAGGGTCCATGTACAGAAAATTTCAAGCAAGCATCATCCCCAAAAGCAAAGAACGGACACACATACCGTCTACAATGAATGGATAGCAAAGTCTATCAGCTGCAGGAGAGGAATGCTGGTTTGTGGTACAAGGTGCACACACCTTGAAAACACTGTGCTATACCGAAGATGTCAGGCTCACAGTCCACACGAAGTAGAACCATCCAGAATAGGCAATTTCCAAAGATAGAAAGAGTGATCCATGCCAAGGGAAGGAGGGAATGGAGAGTGACGGGGCACAGCTGAATACAGGGTTTCTTTGGAGTAGAGAACGGCGAACACATTCTGGAGTTAGTTTTGATTGATGTCACAGTGTGGAAAATAGACTGAAAAACTACATGGAGATCTTTTTATGGTGTATCAATTGTATTATTAAAGCAAACAATGGCCATTCACATCAAAACTCACAGAAATACAGGCACAGAGGAGACCTTCCTTGACTGCATATAAAGAAACTACAGGGTTGGTGAGATGGCCCTTGCCAGACAAGCCTGGTGACCAGAGCTCCATCCCAGAACCCATGAAAAGGTGGAAGGAGGGACTCACCTCTGCAAAGTGGTCCTCTGTCCTCCACATATGCACTGTGTTAATGACTCCCACACACACTGAAAATACATACTGTTTAAAAGAAGAGGCAAGTGTAGCATACAACCAAAAACTGCTGGTATCGCGGCTGAGGAGAGAGCACTTTCATCCAAAGGCTGGGCAGACAGTGATATTCACACTCAGCATTTGTGTTCGGCATGGTACTGACAAGTTTAACTGGTGCAATAAGTCAGGGAATGGAACCTAAAGACTCTGTCTTGGTCACTTTTCTATTGCTGTAGAAAAAAAAGAACACTATGAGCACAGCAACTTATAGAAGGAAGAACTTATTTCACTTACAGTTGTAGGGGGCTACAAGTTCATGACCATCACAGTGTAGGCACAACTGGAGCAGAAGCTGAGAGCTCCCATCTTAAACCATAAGCAGGAAGCCCAGAGTGTACTAGGAATAGCAAATGGCTTTCGAAGTTGTAAAGTATGCTGTGACATACCTCCTCCAGCAAGGCCATGCCTCCTAAGCTTCCACAAACAACGTCACCAACTGGGGAACCAGTGTTCAAACAACCAAGAGTGTGGGGGACATCTCACTCTGACTACTAAAGATACCAGGTGGGAAGGTGAGAAATCAAATCGACCTTGTTTGCATAAGGTGAGTTTAGGTGCTGGATACAAGATGGACATTCAAGATTTTATTTATTTATTTGTTATGTATACAGTGTTGTACCTGATTGTATGCCTGTATACCAGGACACCAGATCTCATTATAGATGGTTGTGAACCACCATGTGGTTGCTGGAAATTAAACTCAGGACTTTTGGAAGAGCAACCAGTGTTCTTAACCTCTGAGTCATCTCTCCAGCCCCAAGATGGACATTCAAAAACCAAATTTGTCATGATAAAGTGGACAAGACCAGCCATGAATCAATGGGGTCTGTTTTCTCCATCAAGGTAGGTTTTGGAGGCCCCTCGCCTCCTGAGATTCCACCAACAGTTTATGTTTCTGAGGAAAGGGAATCATTAGATACTTTTCTGTTTCCGTGGTAAAACACCATGACCACTTATAGAAAAGTTTGTTTGACTTACTGTAGGCAGAGTTTTCCCATCCCAGGAGCCTCCTCTGAATTACCACACAGAAGCTCAATATTAATATTAATTGTAAATGCTCAGCCAATAGCTCAGGCTTATTACTAACTAGTTCTTACATTTTAAGTTAACCCATATTCCTCATTTACGCTCTGCCACATGGCAGTACCTTTATTAGCATGGCACATTCATCTCCTGCTCCCTCTGTGTCTGACTGGCAACTCCTGACTTCCCTTTCCTCATCCCAGCATTCTCAGTTTGGCTTTCCTCCCTCACTGTATACTGTTCAGCTATTGGCCAGTCGGTTTGTCTAATAACCAATCATATCAGCACATAGTCACACAGTACACAGAAGGATTATTCCACAGCATTTACAGCTCCAGAGAATTAGAGTCCACAGTGATGGAGACAGCATGGCAGCAGGTGGCAGGCGTGGCAACTGGAGGAGAAGCTGACGGTTCATATCTTAAACAGAAAGCAAGAAGCAGAGAGAACAAACTGGAAGTGGCAGGAGGCTTTGAAGCCTTAAATCCCACCCTAGGGACACACTTCCTCCAGCAAGGCCACACCTCCCAAGCCTACACACACAGGACCACCAGCTGGGGATCAAATGCTCAAATGCCACAGATGATGGGAGACACCTCATTCACACCACCACAGAGAGACATTCTCTTCAGTGGCTTCGATGCTGATAAGTTGCTGTAAATAACCCTTTACCCATGCTCCTGTCAGTCATCCCAAATGAAACTCATGGATTGATTCACCAAAAGAAAAAAAAAAGGCAACTGAAAAAAATCAAAGTAAATTGGATTAGTAAACACTGAGCACACAGGGAAAACAATAAAACGCTAAGTATTGTTGATAACCAGTCAAAGAAACACCGGATGTAAATCAAATGGCATGTGTGTAGAACACCTGATATAAATCAAATGACGTGTGCAGGACATTTGATATAAATCAAATGACGTGTATAGAACATTTGTGCAAAATCCAACCATGAAAATGAAAGCAAGTGAAAACGAATTAAAGGAAGGAAGAGACGGAAGGTCATGCCATTCCCAGGGTGTGCTCTCTGCTTCCTGCTTGCTGTCCAAGATGTGAGCCCTGGGAAGCCACAGCCTGGTTAAGGCCTCCATTCCTCCCAGTCGGCAGGAGGCTGGCAGCAGTCTTTGGAGTTCGGCGGAGATTCTGTAGAGAGAGAAGCTCTTTCTAAAATATATAAAGAGAACAAAAGAACAGGGAGAGCTGAAGCTGTGTGAAAAAAAGATAAAACGGGTCATTATGGTCCGTCCTATTTCAAGCCTCATACAGCTGCACCAGTGGAGACCGCATAACGCAAGTGGAGGCGGAGACTCAGAGGTTAGCGGGACAGAACAGAGGGCCAGGAATAGACCCACACACATATGCCCAACTGCTTCTTTAAAAAGTTTTCACATTATCTGCGTGTGGCGGTGGGGTGTGGAGGTCAGAGGACAGCCTGTGGGAGGCAGTTATCTGGTTCCTCCATGCAGATTGCAGAGACCAAACTTGGGATGTTGGAGGGGGCTGAAATGGTGAAGCCATCTTACCGACCCAGCAGTGGTTTTTACTTTTCCACCAACTTGTAAGAAAAAGCAGTTCAGCAGAAGGTAATCGTTTCAATACACAATGCTGGAACAGCTGGGCATCGTAGATTAAAAATAAGAACAACCTTGATCTAAGTTCCCATCTCAAAAAAAAAAAAAACCCTCAATCTGAGTCACAGACCTAAATTTAACTCTATAAAATTATGTACACAGAACAAACTATATGTGGGACGACTCCTTAGGATATGCAACTAGACAATCCTTACAGTTGACACCAAAAACACAATCCATGAGAAGAGACATGAGACATTTGACCCGTCACAGTTGGAAAATTCTGCCTTGAAAGAGGACATGCTGGTGAACAGCATGATCTCAACACTTAGCTGGCAGAGGCAGGGGGATCTCTTAGTGTCTGGAACTAATCTGCTCTACACAGAGAGTTCCACCAGCCAGGGCGCCAGAGTGAGACCCGGTCTCAGAAATAAATAAATTAAATGAATGAATGAATGAATGAATGAATATATTAAAAATGGTAGTGCGGATGAAAAGGCAGGCTACAGACTAAAGGACATGCTTGCAGAACACGTGCCCTGTGTGTGATATGTTTCTACAACACACACAGAGTGGTGGAACTCAACAGCAAACAGCAATTCAATCATAAAGCAGGTAAGAGATGTGAGCAGGTGTTTCAGCAGAGTCGATGCAAAGGGCAGCTAGGCACACACATAACGCCAGCCAGCCTGGCAGGTCAATGCAAATGACAGCACACACATAAAGCCAGGCAAGATGACAGCTGCTCGGGAAACAAAGGCTAATGCCATAGTGAGAGTCTGTCGCATGTATAACCATGGCTAAAACTGAAACAACATAACCCAAAATCCCAACTAATCCCAACTGTTGGGATTAGAAATGTAGAGAAATTGGGGAGATAGTTGGGGAGCATGGGAGCTACTCTAAAAACAGCAGGGCAACTTCTTTATGAGGAAAGCATGCAACCTGGTAGCTGCAGGCTTGGATCTTTTGGCCTTCACCCCAGGAATATAAAAACATGTATACACACTCACACACACATACACACACACCACACACACACATGTGCATAGGTCTGGGTTAGTGGCTCAGCAGTTAAGAGTGACATTGCTCTTGCAGAGGACCCAGGTTTTGTTCCCACCACCTCAGTTGGGCACTGTGCAACCACTGGTAACTGCCATTCCAGGGCACCTGGTGGGCGCCCTCTTCTGGCCTCCACATGCCCTGCACTTATGTGCACATACTCCCATACAAATACACACATAATTTAAAATGAAATATTTTTAATTTAACTTATGTGCATAAATGTTTCCAACGATTTCATTTCTAATAACCAAAATCTTGAAGTTTTTTTAGAGGGCTTCAAAAGAATGGTTAGAGGACTGTGAACTGTCCTTGCTGTGGAATACAGCTTTGCAGTGAAAAGGGACAAACGATGAATACAGACAGAAGCCTGAACAGATCAGAAGGGTATGATGCAAAGTGACAATAGTCGGTTCCAAGAGATAGAATTCCTCTTAGGCCATCTTCTCCATATGATAAAGCTATAGAAAATATGAATAAGTCAGTGTTTCCAGGGAGTGGGGAGAAATTTGAGTGGAAGGTGCATTATTTAACAACAGTGTGTTGTGTGTGTGCGCATGTGTGTGTGTGTGTGTTTAAGCAAAGAGTGGTTGGTTACCACCATAACAGTCATATGCCACTATTGCAATAATGGTAACATTTTGTATGGCAGATTAATATTGTTCCAAACCCATTGTCCCACAGATGATCCTGTTAAAACTCAATGGGCATTTTTAAAATACATGAATTTAGTAAAGGAACTTGTATAAAAATTAAGGGATAAGATGTGAATGGGAATAAATTAGAGAGGATGGGGCTACAGTAATCAGAATACTATTTATACATATATGAAACTCTCAAAGATCAAACCCAGAGAAATAAAAAGAGCTGAAGTAGAAAACAAAGCAAAACAACAACCAAAAAAAATGAGTTTAAGAATGAAAAGGTGGGGCTGGAGAGATGGCTCAGTGGTTAAGAGTATTGCCTGTTCTTCCAAAGGTCCTAAGTTCAATTCCCAGCAACCACATGGTGGCTCACAACCATCTGTAATGAGGTCTGGTGCCCTCTTCTGGCCTGTAGGCATATACACAGACAGAATATTGTATACATAATAAATAAATATTAAAAAAAAGAATGAAAATGTGATCATTGTCACAAAGACTAAACAGATGAGACAAAGTTTAGAGTAGACGTTGCCAAAAAGACGTGACTTAGAAGAAAGTCCGGAAAGAGAGCACAGAGGAGATAGAAAGTAGGCAAGAGAGATGGCAGTAACCCAAACATGGACATTTCTTTTCTCCAGGCTGTATTAGCTAGCTAATGCTGCAGGAAAAACGTACCTTGTTTGTTATTTTGAAGGAACTGCTTTGTTGTTGTTGTTGTTGATGATGATGATCAGACTCAGGATTTCATGCTTGCTAGGCAAGGGCTCTTCCACGGAGATATATCCACAGCCCAAGTGTCTACTTTAGGGCTATTTTGAAGGTGAAGTCAATGGGATGGTGTGGTAGTTTGAAGGAGAATGGTCCCCATAGGTTCATATATTTGAATGCTTGGTCCTCACCTGGTGGACTGTTTAGGAAGGATTAGGAGATGTGGCCTTGTTGGAAAATGTGTGTCACTGGGAGTAGGCTTTGAGGTTTCAAAAGACCTCACCATGTCCAAGTGTCTCTGTCTCTTGCCTTTCTCTGCCTCTCTCTGCCTCCTACTTTTGGGTAAAGATGTAAGCTTTCAGTTACTGCTCCAGCGCCATGCCTGCCTGCCTTCAGCCATGCTCCCCAACATGATTCTTGTAGTGATCTGAATGATAATGCCCCTCCACACAAAGACTCATATATTTGAGTTGAATGTTGGTTCCCAGTTGGTGGAACTGTTTAGGAAGGATCAGGAGGTGTGACCTTGTTGGAGGATGTGTGATGGTGGGCTTTGAGATTCCAAAAGCCTACACCAGGCCCAGTCTCTCTGTTTCTCTCTGTATCTGTCTCTCTGTCTCTCTGTCTCTCTGTCTCTCTCTCCCTCCTGCTTGTGGATCAGCTTATAAGCTCTCAGCTCTCTCTCCAGCACCATTGCCTTCCTGCCTGCTGCCATGCATCCCTGCCATGATTGAAATGTGCTAGCCCTCTTAAAGTCCAAATGACCTCTCAATTAAATGCTTTCTTTTATTAGTTTTCTCAGTCATGGTATCTGCTCATATCAATAGAAAATCAACTAAGACAGGTGGCTATGAAGTGTTAAAAAGGGAGCAGGGACTTGAGACTGCCCCGAACTCTGTAAAGAAGACCACATTGACGGGAGCAGAGACTATGGGATACATGGGCCTCAAGCGGAAGGGTGTCATAGGTTGTTGGTCATGAGAGACTCTCCATTCTCCATTGCTGCAACAGAACAGCCGAGACTACATAATTCACAAAGAAAAGCAGTTTCTTATGCTCCCATGTAGAGGGCTCACAGACAAGCACTAGGGAAACTGGTAATGTTAGACGTGCAGACTTGTCTCTTCAATGGAAGGATGTATACCTGTTTTCCACTCAGACAGCTGGGGGTGGATGTAGTTAATGGCCTGGTGATCTGTGCTATCTGTAGGGTCAGGCCACACTTGGATCCCCCAGACTGTTATGTTTATCTCAGACCCTTCCTCCCTAGACCTTTATCTTTAACGTTGTTTCTCAGTCAATGGATCCCATGTACTTTACAGCCTGGTGACCCCTATGCTATCTGTACTACCAAGACCACACCAGATCCTAGACCCTTAAGCTATAGAACCTATCATTATGGAAAAGGTCACATGTGCTTTGCAAAAGTGTTTCGATGTAGTCACGCCTTAGCTTTATTGTGCACAGGGATTGAGATCATTGTCACTAGGAAACTTTTTGCTACAGTTTTACTGTACTTAAATATGTCTAGAATAAGCTGCCTACGCCGGGCGGTGGTGGCGCATACCTTTAATCCCCACTCAGGAGGCAGAGACAGGTGGATCTCTGTGAGTTCGAGGCCAGCCTTGTCTACAAGAGCTAGTTCCAGGACAGGAACCAAAAGCTACGGAGAAACCCTGTCTCAAAAATCAAAAAAAAAAAAAAAAAAGAATAAGCTACCTAGTGTCAGGCTCATGAAGTTTGAACCAATGCTGGCTTACTAAATTGTGTTGAATGGATTTCCTTCTTGCCTCACACAGGTTGTTTCTCTGCCAGCTCTAATGATTTCAGGGACCCCACACTCGCAGTTGTGAAACCTGGACTGTCTACTAGCCTAGTGCTGGCCACAGTGTGCACACTGATTCAGTTCACAATGGAGCCATGGACAAGCAAGCAGGTGTGTGCAGCAGAGGCAAGCCTGGGGGAGCAGGAACACTTCATGAAAACCTACCCTTGAGGGAGCCACAAGAACCATAATTCATGCAAGAGAGAGGAATGAGTCCATTCATGAAGGTGCCACCTTCAATTATACCTCACTGTAGAGAACCACTTCTCAACGTGAATTCTAATGAAAAACCAACTGTTCAAACCATAGATGAGCCTTTTAGATGTGTCCCAGTGGAGTGTTGATGGTAAGATTTGTGATTTGGGAACCCTGGAAAACAGCCCCTTGGGGAGCCATGAACAAGGCAACGATACTGAAAGCCCAGGTGTGCCACTATCAGGAAAACGGTGTCAACAGGGAGAGGAGAGGGCTAAGGGCTGGGCAGGCCACAGTTCAGATGTCAGGAGCTGGGGCCTGGGAGGGCAGCAAAGCAAATTGGGAAAGAAAAGCAGGCAGCTGAGGGCCTCAGACAGGAGTGTCGTTCAGGAAGAAGGGTTGTGGCCTGCTGTGGGACATGGAGCTTCCTTGCTCAACCACTCTGGGAGTGAGCCACTGCCAGCGAGAATGCGAAACACAAGTGCCTGTTTCTTTCCAGTTGCTGAGATGGACACCCCGGCACAAGCAACTTGAAGGGAGAAAAGGATTGTTGACTCGTGGTTCCAGAAAGGTTACATCAGGGAAGGCAAGGTGTTCATAGTGTGAGGCTAGCCCAGCAGCAATCCAGACACATGAGGCTATCCCAGGAACAATCCAGGAGATACAGCAAACAGGAAGTGGAGTCAGGTGATAGCACCTCAAAGCCTACCCCGACTCAGGTACTTCCTCCAACAAAGTGCTGTCTCCTGGATATGTCACAACCTCCCCAGATGGTACCACCAACTGGGCCATTGCTCATTTAAATCACCAAGGTGTGCTTCCTAAAATATCACTGATTGCCCAGAACAGTAGCCGATGATGGTGGCAGTCCTCTGTCGTCCCTGGTCCTCTGGTCTTCACTATGGAACTATGGTTTTTCCTCTGAGATAGAATTGCCAGGAGTTCCCACAGAGCTGTGTCTTGTGATGATGAGTTATGCTTGTTAATAACCTTAGGACTCTTTTTGGTGGACCATATTTTAATGAAGGACCCCTATGACTATAGGGACTGGGGACCTAGATGGGTTCAAAGAGGACTCCCTAAACAGAAAATGAGCTCAGTTCTAGGTTTTTTTGTTTGCTTGTGTTTGTATTGCAATTTCTAAGTATTCAAGCCAACTATGGTGGCACACACCGCTCACTCACCCCAGCACCCAGAAGGCTAAGGGGGGACAGTCATCAGCTTGAGACCAACCTGGGCTATGTAAAAAGACTCTGTCTCAAAAACAAACTAGAACCAGCAGGCTGATTCAGTGGTCAAAGGTCCCTGGTACAAAAGACTGACAACCTGAATTCAATCCCAAAATCCTCATGGGGGAAGTAGAGAGTAGATTCCTCAAGTTGTGGTCTGACCTTCACATGTGTACCATGATGTAAGTGCATGTGCACACACACACACACACACAATAAATAAATAAATAAATAAATAAATAAATAAATAAATAGGGGCTAGAGATGACTCAGCAGTTAAAAGCACTTGTTCATGAAGAGGACCTTGGTTCAGCTCCCAGCACCCACGTGACAGCTTACAATTGTCCTGAGATAATAGTTTTGTTCATTGTAAAGATGTGTCTCTGCCTAAAGCACCTTCTGATTTGTTTAATAAAGAACTGAATGACCAATAGCTAGGGAGGAGAGAATAGGTGGAATTTCCAGGGAGAGAGAGGAACTCTGGGAAGAAGAGAGGCATACAGACACCAGTAAGATGTGCAACAAGTTGGCCGCACAGAATGGGAAAGAGCCACATGTAAAATGTGGATTAATAGAAGCAGGTTCGTTTCAGTTATGAGTGAGTTGGAAACAGGCCTAAGCTAAAGGCCAAATTTCATAATTAATAATAAGTCTCCAAGTCATTCTTGGGGAGCTGTCAGTCCCAAAAGAAAGTCCAACAAGAAAGATGTTACACACAACTGTCTGTCATTCTACTCCCAAGGAGACTTAATGTCTCTCCTGACCTCCATGAGCACTGCTTGCCTGTGGTTCATATACACACATGTAGGCAAAACACTCATACACATAGAGCAAAGATGAATCTTATTTAAACCATTAAATAAATAAATATATAAGAAAGACAAAATAAAAAGAAGAGTGTGAGTATGCAGCTCTATATATCTCTAAGCTCAGGCATTTTACCTCTCTTCCGAGAAATTTTGATCAATGAATACTTTTATAAGTTAAAATCTATCCCCATCACCAGAAAAAAAGGCTAATTATTCTTTTGAATATTTTGTCAAATTTTGATACTGCAAAAAATAATTTCCTTCCATCTCAGCACAAAATAAACATTTTCCCAATTGAAACCAGGAACCCTCAAAAGATCCTTCCTATGTGTTGACACAATCCAAGCACAGCGGTGGGATTTAATGGTCAGGTCTCCTACACCACCGGGATGCTCAGCATTTAATATCTCCAGCTCCTCCTTCTTCTTTGTGGAGCTGGATTCTAGTGTTTCTCTATTGGCAAGAACTGCTTCCAATAATTACAGCGGGCAGAGGCTTCAAAGCCCGAAAGCCTTGGCAGTCCCCTATCAAATGCTTCAGTGAAAGAGTTCCAGCAGATTGGAACATGAAGCCATACCAGTTTAGTGGACTCCTTTATACATAAAGTACAGTCCCACGCTAGGACAGCAGACTGAAGTTCAAAGCACGCCTTTTGCTTTAGAGAAGGTTTTCAGTTTCAGGAGGTCCCATTTGTTAATTGTTTCTCTCAGTGTCTGTGCCACTGGGGTTATATTTAGGAAGTGGTCTCCTGTGCCAATGCGTTCAAGTGTTCTTCCCACTTTCTCTTCTATGAGATTCAGTGTGGTTGGTTTTATGTTGAGGTCTTTGATCCATTTGGACTTGAGTTTTGTGCATGACAATAGATATGGATCTATTTTCACTCTTCTACATATTGATATCCAGTTATACCAGCACCATTTGTTGAATATGCTTTTTTTTCCATTTGATATTTTAGCTTCTTTGTCAAAAATCAGGTGTTTGTAGGTGTGTGGATTAATATCTGGGTCTTCGATTTGGTTCCGTTGGTCCTCTTGTCTGTTTTTATGCCAATACCAGGCTGTTTTCAGTACTATAGCTCTGTAGTAGAGTTTGAAGTCAGGATTGTGATACCTCTAGAAGTTCTTTTATTGTACAGGATTGTTTTGGCTATCCTGGGTTTTTTGCTTTTTCATATGAACCTGAGTACCGTTCTTTCAACGTCTGTGAAGAATTTTGCTGGGATTTTGATGGGCATTGCATTGAATCTGTAGATTGCTTTGGTGAGATTGCCATTTTTACTTTGTTAATTCTGCCTACCCAAGAGCATGGGAGATCTTTTCACTTTCTGGTGTCTTCTTCAATTTCTTACTTCAAAGATTTAAAGTTCTTGTCATTCAGGTCTTCTGCTCACTTGGCTAGAGTTACTCTGAGATATTTTATGCTATTTATAGCTATTGTGAAGGGTGATGTTCCTCTGATTTCTTTCTTAGCCCATTTATCATCTGTGTAAAGGTGGGCTACCGATGTTTTTTTTGTTTTGTTTTTTTTGTTTTTTTTTTTAGCTAATCTTGTATCCTGCTACATTATTGAAGGTGTTTATGAGTTGCAGAAACTTCTTGGTAGAATTTTTGGGGTTGCTTATGTAAAATAATATCATCAGCAAATAGTAAGAATTTGACTTCTTTTCTGATTTGTATTCCCTTGATCTCCTTTTGTTGTCTTATTGCTCTAGCTAGAACTATATTGAATAGTTATGGAGAGAGTGGACAACCTTGTCTTGTTCCTGACTTCAGTGGGATGTCTATGAGTTTCTCTCTATTTAGTTTGATGTTGGCTGTTGGCTTGCTGTATATTGCCTTTATTATATTTAGGTATGTTCCTTGTATCCCTGCTCTCTCCAAGACCTTTATCATGAAGGGATGTTGTATTTTGTTGAAAGCTTTTTCGGCTCTAATGAGATGTGGTTTTTATTTTTCAGTTTGTTTATATGGTGGATTACATTGACAGATTTCCATATGTTGAATCATCCCTGCATCTCTGGGATGAAGCTAAGTTGATCATGGTGAACCATGGTTCTGATGTGTTCTTGGATTCGATTTGCCAGTATTTTATTGAGTATTTTTGTGTCACTGTTCATGAGTGAGATTGGTCTACAATTCTCTTTATTAGTAATGTCTTTATGTGGTTTGAGTAGCTGGGTAATTATAGCCTATTGATTTAAATTTTGTCCAAGTAAATAACCGTAAGATATTCACATAATTTGAGCTAAATAAAATTTACTAAATATATTTAAAATAATTAATTTACTTTTTAAACTTGTAAGATATTTGTCTATGCATAAATACATACAGAGTAAAAAAAAGGAGTTTGTCAATGTTTCTTCTGTTTCTATTGTGTGGAACAATTTGAGGAGTATTGGATTAGTTCTTCTTTGAAAATCTTGTAGAATTCTGAACTGAAACCATCTGGTCCTGTGCTTTTTTTGGTTGGGAGATTTTTAATGACTGTTTCTATTTCTTTAACAGTTATATGTTTATTTAATTTGCTTATCTGGTCCTGATTTAATTTTTGTAAGTAATATTTATCCAGAAAGTTGTCCATTTCCTTAAGTTTTCCAATTTTGTGGAGTAGAAGTTTTTGAAATATGACCTGATAATTTTGAAATATGACCTGATGATTTCCTCTGTGTTTGTTGTTATGTCCCCCTTTTCCTTTCTGATTTTGTTAATTTGAATATTCTCTCTCTGCCTTTTGGTTAGTTTGGATAAAGGTTTGTCTATTTTGTTGATTTTCTCGAAGAACCAACTCTTTGTCTCATTGATTCTTTGTATTGTTTTCTTTGTTACTATTTTGTTGATTTCAGCTCTCAATATTATTATTTTCTGCCCTCTAGGTCTCTTGAGTGAGTTTGTTTCTTTTTGCTCTAAAGTTTTCAAATGTTCTGTTAATTCACTAGTGTGGGACTTTTCCAATTTCTTTATGTAGGCATTTAGTGCTATGAACTTTCCTCTTAACACTGCTTTCATTGTGTCCTATAAATTTGGGTAGGTTGTGTGGTCATTTTCATTGAATTTTAGGAAGTGTTTAATTTCTCCCTTTATTTCTTCCTTGACCCATAGATGATTCAGGTGAGCATTGTTTAATTTTCATGTGTTTGTGGGTTTTCTAGAATTAGTGTTGCTATTGAACTTCTAATTTTAAGCCATGGTGATCTAATAAGATCCATAAGATTATTCTAATTTTTTATCTGTTGAGGTTTGTTTTGTTACTAAGTATGTGGTCAATTTTAGAGAAGGTTCCATGAAGTGCTGAGAAGAAGGTATATTCTTTAATGTTTGTGTGGAATGTTCTATATACATCTGTTAAGTTCATTTGAGTCATAACATCTGTTAGTTCCCTTATTTCTCTGTTTATTTTTTGTCTGACTGACCTGTCCAGTGGTTGAGAGTGGAGTGTTGAAGTCTCCCACTCTTAGTGTGTGGGGTTATGTATGATTTAAGCTTTAGAAGTGTTTCTTTTACGCATGAGGGTGCCCTTATATTCAGGGCATAAATGTTCAGTATTGAGATTTCCCTTGATGGGCTTTTTCTGTGACTAATATGAAATGTCCTTCTTTGTCTCTTTTGATTGATTTTAGTTTGAAGTCTATTTTGTTAGATATTAGGATAGCTACACCAGCTTTTTTTTTTTAGGTCCATTTGATTGGAAAATTTTTTCCCAACCCTTTACTCTGAGGTAATGTCTGTCTTTATGTGTTCTTGTATGCAACAAAAGGATGGATTCTGTTTTTGTATCCCATCTGTTAGTCTGTGTCTTTTATAGGTGAGTTGAGTCCATTTATATTAAAGGATATTAATTACCGGTGGTTACTATCTCCTGTTAATTTAGTTTTCATTGTTGGTGAT
>NC_022017.1:26520642-26543686 GCF_000317375.1 Microtus ochrogaster | reverse complement strand
TTGATGTATCCAACTTCCTTGGGTTGAAGTTTCCCTTCTAGTACTTTGTGTAGGGCTGGGTTTGTGGCTAGGTATTGGTTAAATCTGGTTTTGTCATGGAATATCTTGTTTTGTCCTTCTATGGTGATTGAAAGTTTTGCTGGGTATAGTAGTCTGGGCTAAAATCCATGGTCTCTTAATGTCTGCATAACCCTTGACCAGGACCTTCTGGCTTTCATTGTCTCCATTGAGAAGTCAGGTGTCATTATGATAGGTCTGCCTTTATATGTTACTTGGTCTTTTTCCTTTGCAGCTCTTAATATTCTTTCTTTATTCTGTATATTTAATGATTTGATTATTATGTGGCGAGGAGACTTTTTTTTTTTGGTCCAGTCTATTTGGTGTCCTATAAGCTTCTTGTATCTTCATGGGCATATCTTTTTTTAGGTTGGGAAAACTTTCTTCTACGACTTTGTTAAATATATTTTCTGTTCGTTTCAGTTGAACTTTTTCTATAGGTTCTTAGGTTTGGTCTTTTCATGATGTCCCATAGTTCCTGGATATTTTTGTTAAGCTTTTGTTATAGTTAATGTTTTCTTTGACTGATGAGTCTGTTTCCTCTATTGTTTCTTCAGCACTTGAGATTCTCTCTTCCATCCTTTGTATTCTGCTGTTTATGCTTGTATTTGTGATTCCTAATCATTTTCTCATGATTCCTGTTTCTATAATTCCCTCTGTTTGTGTTTTCTTTATTGTTTCTATTTTAGTTTTCAAGTCTTAAATAGTTTCTTTCATATGTTTGATTGTTTTTTCTTGGTTTTCTTTAAGGAATTTGATGATGTCTTCCAATTTTTTTGTTTGTCTTTTCCTCCATTTCTTTGAGGGAATTTTTTATTTCCTCTTTAAGGGCCTCAAACAGTCTCCTAAAGTTATTTTTTAGGTCATTTTCTTCAGCTTCATCTATATTTGCTTGTTCAAGTCTTGCTGTTGTAGGGTCACTAGTTTTTACTGGTGTCGTGTTGCTCTTTGTGGTGTTGCATGTGTTCTTACCTGTCTACCCATCTTTCCCTCTGATTGCTGTAATTGGGGCTGTCTGTGGGGCTGACTCTGGTGATCAATTTTCCAGGTGCCAGTAGATCCAAGGCTCAGATGGTTGTTCCTCATGGTGCAGTCAGTGCCATGGTTCCAGTCACCCCGTTGGTCACTCTGTGTTCCTGGAGATTGTTTGGCGTTCCCGGGATTTGCTCTGCTCCTGTGAAGTTTGCTGTCTCAGGCCTACTCTGACCTAGGTCACTGGCTCAGTCCTGTTTTTGGTCTGGATCCATTTCTGCAGAGGTCCCTGGCTTAGGGTTGGTCCCACAAAGGTCTCTGGCTCCAATCTACTCCCTTGGAGTTCCCAGACTCTGGTGCACCTGGACCCGCAGAGGTCCTGGCTCAGGCCTACTCCCTCAGAGGTCCCAGACTCAGGTCTGGACCCACAGAGGTCTCTGGTTCCAGTCAATTCCCTCAGCAGTTGCTCCCCTATACTTGCTCCTGTGGAGATTTGTTGTCTTAGGTTGCTGACTCAGTCTTGTTTCCATAAATGTCCCTGGCCTGAATCAGCTCCTGCTCCTGTGGAGTTTGCTGTCTCCACCCTTATTTGTATTTTATATGTATGTCTGCATATATGTCTCAAATCTCAAGAGGGCTTTAAAAAGGAATAGTGTGTACAGATAGGGAGAACTGGGGGAGACAGGGTTGGGATGGTGAGGACTTGTGGCTTTTACCAGGAGCTCTGTTGGGTGGGTGAGAGAGGGAAGAAGTAACTGGAAGAGTACCTGAGGTCAGGTGAACGACCATTGAATTCTAATATCAAGTGGTGCTGCTCATGGGGTTTGGAGGCTTGGAAATTCCATACCTCATACTTTTGGATCAGAAATATTCGACCTGTTCTCTCTCTCTCTCTCTCTCTCTCTCTCTCTCTCTCTCTCTCTCTCTTTCTCTCTCATCTCTTTGAAACTGACTGGATTTCTGATTTCTTCATTCTAAGGGTCTCTCACTAATTCTGGAGATTTTCAGTGCTCTGGTCTATCACCTCGCACTGTCAGTCTTACCAGTATATTCCTTGTTGTTTTGTCCCAATTCTCTGCATTTTCAATAGTTTTTTTCAATGTGCTTTCTTTTCCTTTTTCTTTTCTTTCTTTTTTTGTTGTTTTGTTTTTCTAGATGGGGTTTCTCTGTAACTTTAGAGCCTGTCCTGGAACTAGTCTCAAACTCACAAAATTCTGCCTGCCTTTGCCTCCCAAGTGCTGGGATTAAAGGCATGTGCCACCACCGCCTGGCTTCAATGTGTTTTCTAGTTAACAGTTTCCTCTCTTGTGTTAGAAGAATTGAGAAAAAAAAGATGTGACATGTATTCTCATCATTTATGTTAAAAAAAATCTAAGATGAATACATGACAGACTTTTTTGTTTATTGGTTTTTCAAGACAGGGTTTCTCTGTGTAACAGCCCTGGCTGTCCTGTAACTCACTTGATAGACCAGGCTGGCCTTGAACTCACAGAGATCCACCTGCCTCTGCCTCCTGAGTGCTGGGATTAAAGGTGTGTGCCACCATCACCTAGAATTTTTAAAACTAACGATAAATAACAAAAATGTTTAAAGTTTCTGTGAGAACACGCAGGAGAATTTCCCACAGGGTTAGGAATTCTTCTTAAGACACCAAACCCAAGCTATGTGGAAGGCTTGAGAAGCTCAGTTAATCAAAACCTATAACACACACATGTGCGCACATACACACACACACACCTTTTTCTTCTCCCATGGTGTCTACATCGTCCTTGATGTTAGGCCTTGGTCATAACTGTGGCTGCATACACATGGTTAAGCTCAACGACACGGCATTCTAGGGCTGCTTTTTCCTTCCTGTGCCTTTCATTTATTTTTAATTCACTATTGTCTTACTTGTGTTTGCTTAGTTTTCTAATACATGTTGATGATTTAGCCTCTCAATGTGTGCACACACACCCGTTCTGTCACTAGCATCTTGGTGGCAAGTGTGATGACCCTCCATATCCTGTGGTCACCTTTACCAACCCTTGCTCAGGATCCCTCATTTCTCCTCAGCGTCCCCCCTGCTTGCTTTCCCTCAGCCTCCCTTCTCTCGATCATGTTGTTTGCTGTGTGACCTTTTAGTAGCTTTCTCAGAACAGGCAAAGAGTTCCAATCTTTTCTTTTACACTTGGGACCTGGTCACACCTTGGATGCCTTGGGACTCAGATTAGCTTCCCCTCAGTATTCTGAAGACTTTCCTCTGTTCTCAGGTAACTAGCAACACCTCTGTTAGAAGAAGACCTTTCTGCCTTGCGTTGCTCTGTTGTTCTGAAATCCCAAATTATGCTGTTTGTGCTGGAAGTTTAATGAGTCTTTCAATCCAGAAACTCAAGTTCTTCATTTTGGATGTTATGGGTGACTTTCTTCTTTGGCTTTCTTTCCCTTTCTAGATAATGTCACAATGAGGACAAGTTAGACCACTTTGTCCCCACTGATGAATCTAAACTTGTTAACCAAACTTTCAAATGTCTCCCTCAAAGTTCAAGGCTTCTCTGAACCTCACACCATCCCAGCCTCCCCTCAGCTGGCTCACATCCCTCTGAGGATGCTGGTGCCTCTTCAGGCTGACCCAGGCAAGCTCTTTCTAACTGCGCTTGCTCTTTTGTGTACAAGGAACTGCTTTCTGCCTCCGCTGGAGAAGCTTGCCCACGTCCAAGCCCATCTGCGGCAATCCTTTAAAGTCAAGTCCCCTTCTTACTAAAACCAAACGGCTTCCTTTGCCAACAGAAACCTCAGTGTGTGGGAGGAAGGCACCCATGCTGGGCGGAGAGGCTTAGCTGCCTCTTTAGCAGGTGTCCTTTGTCTCACCCCTACCCCCACCCGAGACACCAGCTGCTCTGCTTTTTGAAGATTCCCTGGGGGCAGGTCTGCAAGCAGCCATCTTTCGTCCTGCTTCTGGAGTCCCGCTTGCTTCATGGTGATGAAGTCCTTCTCATACCTGGCTCCCCACATTACCTGGGAAAATGACTGATTACCTCCAGGGAAGTGAAGCCCAGTGTTGTCTGGACACTTCATTACAAGTCGATGTCTGTGCTGCACTGAACTCCTCACTGCCTCTTTAGAGGCTTGCACTGGTAGCTAAGTTTCAGTTATGTGTGCAATGCCACTGTGTAACAAACTGTTCCGAAACACAGAGGATGATTAGAACATCATTCTTTTCTCTCACAAGCCTGTGACTGATTGAGGCCCAGCTCGGCACTGCAGGGTGAATCCAGGCTGGAGAGGCAGGAGCCACTCAGGCTGATGCTCTTTCTGTTAGTAGCAGAAGCCCTGCACTGCTAGCCCACTCCATAGACACAATATGTCTTAATCACCGCTCTACTGCTATGATAAAAAACCATGGCCAAGGTAATTTATAAAAGGAAGCATTCAATTGAGTGCGCTCTTATAGTTCCAGAGGGTTGGTCCATGATCATCATTCATGGCATGGAGCATGGTGGCAGACAAGCCGGCATGGGGCTGGAGCAGTAGTTGAGAGTGTACATCCTGATCCACAAGTAAGAGGTGGAAAGAGAGCAAACTGGGAAAGGGGTGAGCTTTTGAAACCTCAAAGTTTCCAGTGACACACCTGCAAGAAGACCACACCTCCTAATCCTTCCCAAACATTTCTGCCAACTGGGGACCAAGCATTCAAATATGTGAGTCTATGGGGGCCGTCCTCATTCAAACCACCAGTTTCTTGAGTTCTTTGTATATTTTGGAGATCAGTCCTCTGCCTGATATGGGGTTGGTGAAGATCTTTTCCCATTCTGTAGGGTGTCATTTTGTCTTGTTGACCATGTCCTTTGCTTTACAGAAGGTTCTCAGTTTCAGGAGGTCCCATTTATTAATTGTTTCTCTCAGTGTCTGTGCTGCTGGGATTATATTTAGGAAGTGGTCTCCTGTACCAATGCATTCAATTGTACTTCCCACTTTCTCCTCTATCAGGTTCGGTGTGGTTGGTTTTATGTTGAGGCCTTTGATCCATTTGGATTTGAGTTTTATGTATGGCAATAGATATGGACCCATTTTTATTTTTCTAAGGTTGACATCTTGTTATTAGGCCATGGGTTTTTAAGGAGCTGTCATATGAAGCCATGATGGATGACAGCCACAGCTGCCAATCTTGCCTCTCTCCAGAAGACCAGGGAGCTGATGGTTCTAGCTTCCCATGTACCTTAGTTCTTCTGGGGACCAGTCCCCACATAGAAGCCACCAAGAGTGTCCTTACTAGAACAAGATGCTTCTATCACCTGGGAAACCATGAGAGTTTTAGAAACTCTAGGTCAGGAACTCAGGCACAGACCAAGTATTAAAAAAAAAAAAAAGATGTTTCTAGAATTTTCACTGCCCAGAAAATCACAGGTTTTAGGAACTGGGACTTAGGAACTCCAGCTGGGAGGCAAGGACAAAAATGATAACCTGTATCCCTTCTTATTCCTGCTTTGGAATAAGTCGTGAGATCTTGCTGCAGAACCTCTATTTCAGCTGTGCTGGACCATGATTGCCTCTCTCTGAGGTGCCACCCTCCCCCACATTACCAACACACATCACCAACACCAATACACACACCATATCACTACACCATACACATCACACACACACACACTATATCACCATACATACACATAATGCATACATATAACATATGCTCACATACACACTCACCCATATCACCACCAAATATATACACACCCCATATCACCACTCACACACACACACACATACACACTTATATCATCAAATACACACATACCACATCACCACACACTGTAATCTTATATTTGTCACCAACCAACCCATTCTACAACCTCCACACTCTACAGTTTACTTCTGAGCCACATTAATGCAGAAAGAGGAGAGAAATCAATTGTGTGTGTAGGACCCATTCTTATCCACCCTGCTGCCAAGGCATTAAAGGCAGGTGACTTGCCAAATCTCTCAGAGTAGCTTCGAGCACTCACAAGACTTGGACAGGACTGGGAGAATCGAATCCCTCATTTAACAGGAAGACAGCTCATGAGCCAGAGGCCCAGGTCCAGCGCGGCTCCTGCCTGGCTGTTTTCCAGGCATGGCCTTTGGCAACCACAGATAAGTGTGCTTCAGTTACAGAGACGAAATGGAGCTGCTGCTGCGAGCTGACCCCAGACTCCTGGGTCCACGTCTACCCCTGCAGCCCAGCCCACAGCATGGTGGATGGAGGAAAACTTCACAGTCAGTGCTGGGAAACTGTGTGCTGATCCAGGCTACGGATGTCTAAGGAAAGACCTTGGGTCTTGATGGGCGTCTCTAGGAAATGGGTGTGTTGAGATAGGATGGTACAGACAGACAGAGCTTTGCCCTTGCTAAGGAGAACACTGTTGTTGTTCTTGAAACAGGTCTAGTGCAGTCCAGGCTAGCTTCGAACTCACTCTGCTAAGGAAAACCATAACTTTCCAATCTCCTACCTCCATCTCCTCCCAAGAGCCGGAACAACACCCAGCTTATGCAGTACTGGGGATCAACCCCAGGCCTTAATACATATTAGGCAAGCACTGGGGCCCTCTGAGCCCTTCCCTACTCTGCTGATTTACTTATTGAAGCGGATTGTACTTAAGATCTTGCTTTGCCTGTAAGTATTGTGTACCTCAAGAATAATAATAATTAAAAAAACAGAGGCTTGCCTAGCATGCTCAAGGTCACAGGCTCCAATCCCATCACTTCAAAATAAATATATTAGGTTAATTAGTTGATAAGAGGGCTGAGTACAACAAGGGTTCCAGGAGGTGAAGGTCAGAGAAAGACCAGGAGGGATCAAGGGACCAGTTAGTTCTTGAACCTACTTGAATAGAGTAGGCTAAGGTCCTGAGCATTGTTGACCCCCCCCCCAAATCCTATGTTAAAACCTCAATCACCAACAATTATGGTATTACTGGCTTCCTGGATGTGGAAAGAGAGGAACAGACTTTCCAGAGTCACAGCAGGCCTGATCTGGTCAGTTATTCCAAAGATCCAAGCAGAAAAGCAATGATAATCTTAGAGAATTTGCTGAGTCTAGGGACCAGCATCTGCATCCTCAGCCCTGGCTCTGTGGTACCCACAATGGCTGCATGGACAAAGCAGGCAGTGGGGGAGGGACAAGAAGGTCTCACCAGCGGCAGACGGTCTTGCTAAAACTGGTCTTACTGATCATTATCTCAGGAACATTCTGGAAGCTGATAAGAAAGATGAGAAAGTCATCCAGCCCCAGACAGGTGTCACAAATGTTTATCCCAAGACCTGTTATTTCTGGATTTCACAGTGACGGCAGGAGAGAGCAGAGAGAGGTCAAGAGAAAAAGGCAAGATGGAGTCTGTTGGGGCAATGCCAAGAGACTCAGGAAGGTGGCTGGAGACACCCCACACATTTTCTGTGGTTGGGAACAAGACGTCAAAGCCAGGAGCTGACATTCTACACTATGGTGTCCCCACAAACTTAAAAATTCCTCTTGGTGTCATCAGTCTTGAAGGGATATGTGAACACCCCTTAGAAAATGGTTTTCAACCTGTGGGTCATGACCCCTCTGAGGTTGAATGGACCTTTCACAGGGGTAGCCTGAGACCATCGGAAAACACAGATATTTACATTATAGTTCATAACAGTAGCAAAATTATAGTTAGGAAGTGGCAATGGAAAAAATTTTTTGGCTTAAACTTTGGGTGAGATTCCTGCTTAGATCAGCAGCAGACATGGTAACCTTCTAAGGCTGTGTGTGGTTCTCGATCTTCCTAACGCTACAGCCCCTTAATCCAGTTCCTCACGTTGTGTGAAGGAGATATGAGGCAAAGGCAGAGCTGCTGAGCTTCTTGCTGTGTGGTCATGGTGGCACCTGCGGACCCTGTGCAAAGCCAGGGCTCTTGCCACAGCAGCCTCCACAGAGACCCTACTCCCAGGGTATTAGAAGCTGTGACCATCTTTGGCTGCCTCTATCAGAGGAGACCCAGGACACCAGCTTCCCTATTTCACTCTGTCCTGCCATACTGGGATGACAAGAGAAGACCCAAAAACGAGGAAGAGAGCCCTCTCCAGACACAGGACACGTGGCACCCCCATGTTAGATTTCTGCCCCTTGGAACTGGATATTGTTCAGCCTGCTAGGCTTACCCCAACAGAGTCCGGCTAGTTCATGCTCCCCTCTCCAGCTAAGCAAACAGATCAGGAAATGGCTTACCTGTAGCTGAGCACAGGCAAGAGAAGAGCAGGCACGCAGGTACAGGGGCCTCTTCCTTGGTGGGATGTGATGACATTTGCTAGAGGGCCAGCCCCTTTGATCTGTGTGTTTTGCCTCAAGTGTGCCAGCAGTATCCGAATTACCATAAAGTCCTGCCATCCACCATCAAGAGAGCCATCCCCACCTTCCCTGTGATCTGTGTGGATCTCTCAGCGGGGGCCCTTCAGCAATTTGCTTTTCAAAGTTCCCTGTGAGATGAAAGACAATCTGGTGTCTCAGACTTATGCATGAGAGACTTTCAGCAGGGGAGGGGGTCTGTTCTTCACCTGAACTTTACAACAGTAGGTATTTGTGGGTTGGGTGAGTGTGGCTGAGGCCAGGCCCTGGAGTGTGTAGAGTGTCTTCTACCAAGAACTGCACCCTCCACACACACCCCATTAGACATACAGGTCAAAGGTCAACTCTTCAGAGAAATCTCCAAATCTGTGGTAGTCCGGATGAGAATGGTCCTCATAGGCTCATATGTTTGAATACTTCCCCGTTGGTAGAACTGTCTTGGAAGGATTAGGGCTGGCCTTGCTGGAGGAAGAATGTCCCTGGGGACAGGCTTTGAGGGTTCAAAAGCCTGCTCCATTTCCATGTACACAAATCCTCTGAAACCATAAGCTCCAAATAAACTTTTTTATTTGACCAGGTTTTTCTACATAGCCCTGGTCCTCCTGGAACTCACAGTGTAGGCCAGGCTGGCCTTGAACTCAGAGATCCACCACCAGCTGTAAACCAGTTTAAAAAATACGTGAGCCTTGTGGGGACGTTCACATGCAAACCTTTTCAATTCTGCGTCCCCAAGGCCCAGTGTTCAAGCATGCAGCAACCCTGGCCTGTGTAAAACCTCCCAACCACACAGATCCACTCCCTAGTCCCTACCCCAGGGAGGTGGGGATGGGACGTCGCCTCCCTAGACCTGGGGAATGTGAATGTGGCTGTGAAGATGCACAGGCCTCAGCTGGGTGGGGAGGGAGCCAGGGCAGAACTGACTTTGTCTCCTTTCAGAGATGAGGCTGCTCTCCAAACCCAGCGCCCTGGGAAACATCTGCCAAAGCACTGCCTGAATCATCTTCTAAATTGCTTCCCTCTTGGAGACTAAGCTCTCGTGGCTCACAGAGAAATGACTGTCCACAGCCCAGCAGTCACAGCATCAGCCCGGCAGCAGGCTGCACTGCTGGGGGAGCTTGTCCTTTGGGGTCCCGGGCAGAGCCACCTCTTCCCACCTCTGTTTGGTCTTAGCAGCTGAAAAGAGCAGGGTCGTGCTGGTGTGGAAGAGATTTGGCCTCAGCCTGGCTGCCTTCTTCCAACAGTGAGACCTTGGGCAAACACACTGTCCGGAATGTGTAATCACAGTTGATAATAACCCTCTAACCCCAGCGAGTGCCCATTAATGGAAAGCTGCCGGCAAGGGTATGGGGTTGCAGGGACTGTTTGTTCCTCCCTGTAGAAGGAAGGCAGCTCCTTCAGCTGGCGTGATTGACCCTGCCCACCCTAGTCACCTCTCTCAACCAACTGACCTTGACTGCTGAGAGCTGCCAAGGCCAAGGCCAAGTACCCAGGAGCTGGCAACCAATGGCCCATCTACATACAGATTTAAAGGTCTGACCCAGACCTTGGTTCTGGCTATCCTTAGAGTCCTGCTGCCTTAGCCTCTGACTCCAGGGGGAGCTTGTAGGATTGACTGAGGTCTCTGCTTTGGAGGTGATGGAGAAGGAGGGGAGAGGAGAGGAGACATACTCAGTACCATTAGGTCTTTCTTGTGTGTGGGCCCTGCATGTGAAAGCCATTCTCAGTGTGCTCTCTTTGCTTTTCTCCCCGCCGCCTCCCTTCCTCTCTCCCTCCCTCTCTTCGAGACAGAATCTCATGTAACCCAGGCTGGTCTTGAACCAGCTACAAAGCTGAGGCTGACCTTGAACAGAAGATTCTCCTGCCTCCACCTCCTAAGGGCTGGGGTCACAGGTATTTGACACCATGATTGGTTTGTGCGGTGCTGGAGATCGAAGCGCAGGCTTTGTGCATGCCAAACAGGTACTCTGCCAATCAAGCCAGATCTGGCTCTTTTCTCTGTCTGGCTTTTCTCTCTCACTCAAGTGTGAGCTGCTGCAGTTGTGGCTATGCAGTTACCATTGTGGGAACACCTACAAGGGTCTCTCTTCATTCGTGGCCGTAGTCAGTGGCTGATGTCCTCATGTTTGCCCCCCACCACAAACATCCAGGTGCATCCACATCTGTGAGCTTCTTCATGTACAGACATCGTGGATACAGCGCAGTGCGGGGCTCCGGCTCTGCATGGTGGCCGCTGCATTTAGTTCCCCAGTGGCGGAGACAGAGTGATGCTGTCAGGACTGGAGCCTATCTGCTAACCAAAGATTTGGGCTGCAGAAGAGGTACAGTCTAGAGGGTGAGCAGCTCTGTGGGGCAAAGGAGGTTTCTTGGGTTCCTGGACAGAAGGTGTGGCCGGTGACAGTGTTTCCAGCCATAGCAAGGACTGGTGCACCTTTCCATGTATAAACAAACTCCACAGATACATTGTGGAAAAATATTTCTGTTGACATGTAGATACATATGCATGAGACTCAAATGTCCCTCATGCTGCTGCCACCTTTCCCTTTAATACGAATCATTTATAGGTTGCTTGCTGTGTGCCAGACACTGTGGGTACAGGGTTATACCAGAGAACGACCCCCATGCCACCAGACTGGCACATCTCTGCCAATGGATGTGCTGTGTGCTTTGTAAGGACAGGGCTCATAGGGCGGTAAGGAGTCATCCACCCTTAGCCAGGGCATCATGGATGAGGAGGAAGTGCCCTGGACACTGGGAGGGACAGAGAAGGGTCTTTAGCATCAAAGGTTGATAAAGAGACCGGAGACCAAAGGAGAAGGGGCATGTGAGCTGGAACCTTATGTCTTGAGTTGGGGAGCCACTGTTCAGGCAGGAGGGTGGCATAGTCAACTTTGGGTGTCAGCTTATGCCTCCCCAGGAAGACCCCTGCAATGGTTCGTCTTCACAATCAACTAGACAAGCTTTAAAACCACCGTGGAAACGCACCTCTGGGTATATCTGTGAGGATGTTTCCAGAGAGATTTAACCAAAGAGGGAAGACCCATTCTGACTGTGTACAGCACCACCTCAGGGGCTGGGGTCCCAGCAGCAATAAAAAGGAGAACGTGGGCTGAGCCCCAGCATCCGCCTCTACTTGCTGTCTGCAGATGCAATGTGACCAGTCAGTTACCTCATATTCCTGTCTTTCTCCTAAAGGATGCTGCTCCCCATCTTAGATTCCTGGCCAGTGAGCATCACTTTAATGCTCCTAGAAGCCATATAGAAGCTGAAGATGCCTGGGTCTGGACCTGCACAGAACCTTCCATATTGATGCTTTTCATTCCATGTTGGGTACAGGGGGGTTAAATCCCAGAGCTCAGGAAAACTGAGAAGTCAAAATGAGGCCAATCGGGAAGGATTCTGGGACCTCAGTTCACACGCAGCTTCCATCCTTGCTCTCCTTCACCATGCCAAAGGAACCACCAACACTGCCCACCCTCAAGGGCAGAGCCCTGCCTCAGCCTCCTCAGCCTTGGCCTTTACCCATAGGAAGATGTGGTACTTAGATAAGGCATGCTTATGGTGTTATACAGGACCGGGGAGGGGCAGGCTGGGCAGCAGCTAGAAGTAGCTGCAGAAGTAGCAACAGAAGACAGCCCCCAGTCTGTTCCTCCCTTCCCTTGGCTCAGCTTTACCAACTCTCTGTGTATCTCTGCGTAGCCTTGGCTAGCCTCAAACTCAGAGATCCACTTGCCTCTGCCTCCCGAGTGCTGGGATTAAAGGCATGCACCACCATCACCCAGTTTAGCCTTCCAGTTCTTATTTGGTGAACCTTTATACGCAAGCCTGTTCTGGAAGCTTTTATTAAGCCGCCACTGCCTTCTAGATCACGATCTAAGTTTTACTTCAGTAGTGAAGTAACTGGGTGCCCCCATTGGACAGAGACAGGAACAGGCCTGTTTCTGAGCCTCCAGAGAGACTAAGCAACATGCCCAAGCACGCACACAGAATCCACACCCAGTCCTTTCCATCCTCAAAAGCCATGTGTTTTGTCATCGTCCCCCCAGCCCCATATAAAGACAAACCTGCTCTTAAAGTTTGGCCAAATCCTCTCTGAAGTGTGGAGAAGCAAAAATATTCAGTCAGTAAATAAAAGTATTTGAAAGCCAGCAGCCATGAGCCCAGCTGTGCAGGGCCACAAGCTGAGGGAGAAGCTGACACTTCCATTTTCAACTGACAGCGGCGTGTGAGCTTGTCTCCAGCAAAAAGCCCCAAATGTCAAAACCCGCTTTTAATTAGCAGAAAACTTTGGGCGCCTGCCGCGCCAGGATCCATCTGGGACGCAAGAAGGCCCCAGCTGTGTATCAGCTCAGCAGGCAGAGCAGCAAGTGGTGGGGTCTCTCAACAGCTCTGAAGCTACTCTTCCTCCAGAAGGGTGACTTCCTGCAGAGGCTTGCTCAGAGCCTCATGTGGTCCCTCCTTTACCACTACGCCCTCCCCTCCAAGCAGGGTGCTGTGAGGCCCAGCAGTGGTGTCCCCAGAAGAGGTTCAGGCCCAAGAGGGTGCGATCCATGCATCTGACAGGGAGCCTGGGCTGGAGATAGGGTTCATACCTTCCCTGGCAGATGTGGGACTTGGCCGGGGGCAGCTCTTATCAGCATGTCTTTGTTGGCCTTCATGAAGGATCCAATTAACACAGAGCTGGTCCAGGCGGTACCTTGGCCAGAACCAGAAGCTTGTTAAAAGCAGCTGACAGTGGCGTGTCACCCAGAAGCTGCCAGGGCCTGAGCAGGGGTTGGAAACCCTTCTTGTCTGTGCCAATTAGAAGGCTGTGAACGTAGGGCTGCGGCCTGCATTTGTCTGTCAAGGCCGCTGTCCCTGGCTGGTCGCTGCTGGACAGAGGAGGAGGAAGGGGCCCCAAGGATTCATCTTCATCTGCCCTGGCAAATACTCTCAGAGTAATTCCTGGGTATACACTGGTCACTCCAGGACAGCCCTCTGAGCTAGGAGTACTGTTTAAATCTAGGGTAACTGAGGCACAGAGAGGCTCAGCCAAATGTCCAAAGCAGAATACCCAACAAACTGTAGACCAGTTCTTTAAACTCTGGCAGTCAGACGCCCAGAGCCCACGGTCAGCCAGGACATCGCCTGGGGGGCCCTGGCCCATACACCAACTTTCTCAGCCGTTTCTCGCACCTGCTACTGCAGTAAAGTCAGGGCTGTGAGTGTTCCTCCAATCATCTCTGCTCACCCAGGACCCCACTCTTGAGATTGCAATCTGAATAGCAGCAGAAGGCAGAGAGCCACAGCATGGCGAGAGGCACGGCCATTGGCAGTCATGAGTTGGCTCCATCTCAATCATAGCTCCCAACACAACCAGCCAAGCAGCCGGACCCGGGCTGGACTGCTTCCTGCAAAACAATAACAGTTACACAGGTTGACTGTGGGACACCGCTTAGCAGCTGAGGACTGGGTGGAGCTCATACATTTGGCTCTCGGGAGGCAGGCAGGACAGATGTAGCCTTCCTAGCTGCAAGAGGTGAAGTCGTTCTCGGGGTGACACCGTCAATTCTTGTTTAGCCCTGACATCAAGTGCAAGGTCCCTCACGAAGGCTGAACCATCCTTTCTGACAGGTCCATGTCACATTTCTTCTGAATCCCTTGCTACCATTCTTGGGGAGATTGCGGACCACTGACCCGGGGACCTCAGCAGCGACCATCTTCCTACAGTCGTACCTACCACAGAGATCTGCCCTACAGGGGGGCCTCTCACCCACTGTCTGCCCACCCTATGACCTCTTACTCATCCTCTAAACCCCAGCCAGGATAGCCCCTCTCCTGTGTCCCCCAAAGCCTTGCTGCTGACCTTTGTCTCCAGAGGTCACTGGTTCCCCACCCTGAGTGTTTATAAAACTCTGAGGTTTAGAGACGGCCTAACTTGAGCCCACACAGGCATGCTCAAAAAGAGAGGAAGGCAAACAGTTTCTACAGCTCTGACCACTGCCCTCCCAGCCTCTCCAGGGCCTCGGCTTTTTCCCAGCTGCCTGGCAGGAAGCAGCCGGAGCCTCTCCCAGACAGCTGTGTGGCTGAATAATTTATAAGCCTTTTACGGGGAGCATTAGTGAAATGTCTCTCTGGAGTCAACATTGTTCATCAAAGACAGCGTCATGCTTAGCTGCCCTTTCCTCGGGATGCCACCAGGGGAGCTGCCCTTTCTTAAAAATAGAAATGTCTTCATGGCCTCTCCTCCAGCGGCAGCCGGGAGGTCTTTCTCAAAGGCAGATTCCCATCTGCTGCTGAGCACACAGGTCAGGCAATAAAGCCTGCACTGTCACCATTGCAGGTAACAGTCCCTCGAGAACCAAACTCAGGCCTCCCTTGGTGTCACTCCCCGAGGAAGTGACATTTGAACCAAGATCAGCAGGACTTAGAAGTATTGTGCAGAGGTCCAAGGACAGAACAAAGTAGCTCCCTGGAACGTGTCCTTCCTTCCTAACTTGCATCTGGCAGCCCCCTTGCACGGGTCTGGGAGTTACCCTCCTGAATCCTGGCCAGTGGAATGCAGCAGGCTAGAGTATCCATGACTGTGGTCAGCATCCTCTTCCTCCTCCCCAGTGACTGGGGAAACTATATCTTAAAGATGGAAGTGGCCTCCAGCCGCTGTAGCCTGTCGGTGAGCTCCCGGCTCAGTGAGAGGCCCCGGCTCAGTGAGCTTCAGGGCCAGGGAGAGACTCTTTTAATGAGCTTCAGAGTCAGAGTGGGGTGACTGAGAGACGACTCAACAGCTAACAGCACTGCTGCTCTTCCCAGGAGCCCAAATTCAGGTCCCAGTACCCATATTAGGCAGTTCAGAATCCAGGGAATTCAGCGCCCTCTTCTGGACTCTGTGGGCCCCTACACATGTGTGCACAGACACACACAGGTGCAGACATACACATACACAAATAACAAAATTTACAAAGTGGAAAGTGAGAGTAGAAGACACTCCACACTAACTTCTGGTTGTGCATACATGTGCATACATGTGCATACATGTGCATGTGCACCTACATGCTCAAGTATACATGAACAATCCACACACAAAACAAGTGCATGTTGCATTTACACTAACTAATTAGTTAATTTTTTTTAAAGATGAAAGTATCGAGCTGAACCCCCAGGTCACTGCACAGAAGCCAAGGCCTGGGAGGGTTGACTAGTTTATTTGCACTTCTCACGGGAAACAAAGTTTGTGTGAAGCTATGAGGTTTCAGAGAGAGAGAGAGAGAGAGAGAGAGAGAGAGAGAGAGAGAGAGAGAGAGAGAATACATTTAGGGGTTATGGAACTAATTTACTGTTGAAATGTATCTCTTTGTCTCTTTTAGTGTGGCTACTGGAATCTTTCATGCTGAGCCCATGTGGCTCACCGGATACTTCTCTTTACTTTAACTGCGATCAGCATGGCCTCTAGCTGATTGGCATTGCTTAGAGTGCAGGCTTTGGAAAACTAATCAGCGTGTGTTGTCTGCCTTGGCAGCCTCTGCTTCCCCTGAAGGGAGAGGGGAAAGTGGTACCCTCGCCATCACAGTGATCCCCACCCACTCCAGGCTCTGGTGTGCAGTTGGCACCCTCGCCAGCTGTGCCTCCAAGCACAGTAATTTCTGTGCCCGGGGTAGCAGACCCCATGTCTGCACTCAGATCTCCTCATTTCCCAGTGACAGGTCCAGTGGGCATGAAGAGACGTAGGAGGACTCGGGTGACTGGCCTGTGTTCAGCGGCAGGAGGAATGGGACGCATGCCACCCAGTGCATTTTCCACAGAGGCAGCTCCAGGCGTGAAGCATCAGCTTCGGAGAGGTCCCTGGAGGAGACGCTCTCTGTTGCAGGTCTGAGGGGGTCAAGGCTACACTTGGGGGTCTGTGAAGACTTTGTTCAGATGCCTCTGCCTAACGCCTGACACTGGGTGCTTGCTGGGGAACAGAGGTGTTTCTGCTGATATAACGGAGATTCTGAGACCAGCCAAGGCTGCCATGATGTTTGTGGTGTGATTTCCTGAGCCCCACACGTACATGTGTTAAAGAGCCAAGTCATTCCAGCGTCTGTTTCTCCACAGCAGAAAATCTCACACACCCTCCTCACCCCTTCGCTACCCCAGAACTATTCCAACTCTTTTATGTGACTCTTTTGGCCTCCATCTTGGTACTTTAATCAACTTGCTATGACTGCAACAAAACACAGGAGCTGATCAACTTAACAGGAGGAGAGGCTTGTCTGGCTCCAGGGCCCACTTAGCCCATTGATTTGGCCTGTGATCGGATGCTACATCATGAAGGGACGCTGAAGGGAGGAGCAAAGAAATGGGAGGGATCTCACCCTCTCCTGTCAGGGCACATCCCCCGTGACCTGAAAACCTCTCATGAGGCTTCTACCCTCTAAAGGTCCCACCACTTCCCAACAGTGCCTAGCTGGGGTCCAAGTGCCTTTAGCACATGGGCCTTTGGGGACATTTCAGACCCACTGGTGCTCTCTCAGTGCTGCGTGTCTTCCTTAAGGTGAGGTTTGGGCATGCTCCCTTGACACCCATTACAGAGGTAAGGACCTCTCCAAATCACGACACCATACCCTCTCGTACTCCGCCATCTGCCTGGCATTCTGCCATGGTCCCTTCACAATCCTAACAGAATCAGAAATGGTCATGTGACGAAAGGCCACCCAGGTAGGCTGGTGACAGCTATAGGCAGAAGAGACGGCACGATGCTCTCCCCCTCCTCGCATTCCACTTCTAACCTGTTGCACTTTGTTCTTCTTCTCTCCCCCCAGCCCACCCCCTACCGCCACCCTGCTTCTCAGCTACCGTGAAGAGAGGAACTTGGCTCTGCCATGAGGCTCTGCCTTTCTCTAGGCCCACAGCAATGGAGCAGCCCACCGTGGACACTCTGAAACTCTGAGCTGAAGCCAACCATTCCCTTGTCAAGATGCTCTCCAGGGTATCTGTTGCAGGGAGGAGAGTCTGAGTACAGCACAGTGAGAAAGAACCACACAAGGTGACCACAAGAGGTGACCATCAGTTACAGTACCTTGGTCACATTCGTCCCTGGATGATGGTTGGATTTGGTCTCTTACTTGGCATCCTGTCTAGGAAAGGGGGTGTGAGGGGTGATCTGGGATGAGGGTACCCCCAGGAATTAGACCACACACAGCAGTGGGAGGAGCCAAAAAGAGGGGAAGAGAAAAACCCCTGGAAGTAGTGCACATCTGGTCGTCATGGAGAAAACACTGAGGGGCAGCGGGCAGAGTTCACAGGAATGGCTGCCTCCAGAGACCTGCCACCTTGGCACATAGCCAGGCTACTAATGAGAGCAGGGTAGAGGTCAGAACGTGAGCACGGAGCATGCCAGGGCCACACCGGACTCCACCTAGAACGTGGTGTCCGCCTTCTCCAGCTCTCCCAGTGGACTTTGACTCACCCACCTTTGGCTCCCAAAATGTTATCGCCCTGGCTTCTCCTTTGCTGGTCCACCTTGAGGCTAGACTCTCCACCGTGAACTTGACCATCATTTTAGCAGTTATAGAGGTTTGAATGAAAAATGTCCCCCCTAGGCTCGGGTGTTTCAATACTTGGTCCCCAGCTAGTGGTTCTGTTTGGGGTTTCTTTGGTGGACAGTCTCTTATATGCCTGTATCTCTAACAGTCTCTCCTCCCTTAAGCTTCTTCTTGCCCTGCAGGAGAAGATCTGACCTTAAGGAGGATGGAGAAGGGACTGCCTACAAAATGGGCTCTAAGCTGAGACAAATACCGTGGTCCTCGGTTGTCCTCAGAGGATGAACCCTAAGACCTCCAGGCCTGAGCCATGCCAAACCCTGTTCGTGCCTCGCTTTTCCTAACTGTATGTAGCCATGCTAAATGGGCTCCATCAGAAACTAGACAAAGTGGATTGTTAAGTGGACTTGATTAGAAACTAACAAAAAATGGGAAAGAAACAGGACGTTACATCCATGCACCTCTCTCAGCACAGCCATGGTGCTCAGTTGCAGCTTCATGATGCAGTTGGCCTGGCCCCTAAAACCTCCCTCAAGATGGAATGCCTGCAAGATCCATGGCCACTTCATTACGGCACAGCCAGCCTGGATGCCAGGGTTGTGGGGCAGCCCCCTCTACCTATGACAGAGGTCCACGGCCCCAGATTCTGCCCTCGAGACACTGAGTGCCTTCCAAACAATTTACTGGAGCATGTATCCAACTAATAATAGGGTGAGTGTATCCTTTGTTCAAAAGTTACCTTTACACAGAAGCATTTATCAAGTTTAATTAACGCGTCAGGGACTCCAGCGTGAGGGATGGCTCCAAACACAGCCCTGATGGTGCTAATTTTTCTACATTAATGCCAACACAGCATCCAGCTACAAGCAGGAAATAGACTATCAGTGGTAACACCACAGAAGAAAAAGCGACTTCCCTCCCCAAATCAAATTAAACATGGAGGTGGAAGGAGGGGCGGGAGCTGCAAGTTGAGCACACAGGGACTGTGCCCAGTGCTGGCCTCTGCTCTGCCCTGAAAGGCAGGGCCACCTGCGATCATTCACTCTCATGTAGCCTGGTGGTGGCTGGTGCCAGGACTGGCTGTGATATTTTTTAAGACTTATTCACATATGCATTTGTGTGTCTGCATGAGTGCCCTTGCACTCCCAGAGACTAGAAGAGGGTACCCAGTGTCTTCCAGCACTCTTTGCCTAGTCCTTTGAGGCAAAGTCTCTTCCTGAACCTGGGGCTCACGATTTCAGGGCTAGGTTGGAAGCTAGCACACCCCTGTGAGTGTCTGTGTCTGCCTGTCCCTTGGAGCTGAGATTACAGGTGTGCACAGGGCACCCAGGTTGCTGCACAGCAGCTGGAACTGGAATTCAACTCATCATGACGATACAGCAAGCACTGTTAACCACTGAGCCACCGCTCCACCACCCCTCCCGCAGCAAACAGACACCAGAGTTGTGAACACACAGACATTGTTATGAACACACAGCTAACATTGAGGTTGGGGATAGGCGTCAACCTCTGTAAGTAACTCTGGGAACTTAAAGAAAAGTCCCCAGGGGCTGGAGATAGCTCAGTGGTTAAGAGCACTGACTGCTCTTCCAAAGGACCCAGGTTCAAATCCCAGCACCCCCATGGCACCTCACAATTGTCTGTAACTCCAACATCTGACACCCTCACACAGATATACATGCAGGCAAAACACCAAGGCACACAAAATAAATAAATTATTTAAAAAAAAAAAAGAAAGAAAGAAAAGTCCCCAGAGGGACACCACATAGGTAGACTCTGCTCAGGGTCAGGACCCCATAGACTATGCTATGATGTAGAAATGCGTTCCCCACCACAGGAGCAAGGCAATGAGTCTGAGGCCAGGTGGATAGGCCTGTGGGCTCTTGGCCCAGGCTCTGCTGCTGGAAATGTCCCCACCCTCCAGCCCACCAGCATTATGGCATGGGTGACTTCATGTTCTGCTCTGTCTCTGGCTCCTGGGTGCAGCTGCTCTCCCCTGGAAGCATCTTGCTCACTTATGGAGGGTTATGTGCTCTCTCTACTGCAGGAGTCTTGCTCCCACACTGAATTCCGTTTTACTCACTTCTCACCTTGAGGCTCCCTCCTGGTTTGCTCAGCCCCCATAATGGTGGCTGGTACCACCCAGGTCTAAAGGAGCCATGGCCATGGGCTATATACCCACTGGCTGATATGCTCCTACCCTTACCATGGGAACTTACATCTTGGCCTCTGCTTGGCTGCCACCCTCTTGGAACTCTGGGTCTCCCAAGATCAGGGGTCTTCCTGAACCCCATCTCAGCTGAGGCTACTGTCCAATCTAGAATCCTGCTGAAGACTGCTGTTGAGTCACACCTGAAACTTGAACTGGAGTCTGAAACAGCACTGGGACGCCCATCCTTGGGCCTTGGACCCCTGCCTCTCAGTGACCACTTGAGGATGGGCTACATGGGACTTTATTAACTCTTAAGCCTTTCTTGTGTGGCACCGCAGGAAACACAGTCTTAGCCCAAGATCCTCAGGGATCCAGCAGGTACCCTTACCCCACCAAACACGACTCACCCTGACTCCCAGCTACGACCATCTCTTTAGACAGGATCCTGACCCCAAAGATCACTTAGTGACAGAGAGGTCTGGAATCAGCCTGCAACGCACCACACATCCCAAATAGAAGGCAAACCCACAGCTCTATCCTGTGGGTCACTGCATAATACACACATGCTCCCCTCAGTTTACAGGATGAGGGAGAGAAAGGCTCAGTGGCTAGTCTTCCTGGGCCTAAGGCATTGCTGACTGAGGGTCTCTGTGCCTGCCTTAGGTGAACAGGGATGCCAGAGCCCGTGAGAAAATGAGGGGGGCAGAACCTGCTGGAAGTCAGCCCTGGGGATCTCTGGGGATCATCATAGCTTCCTCAGCCTCTTTGCCCCTTCCTGGCCTCAACTTCCATGGCCCCCTGAGAGATTATGAGAGTAGCCAGTATCCCGTGTTCCCCCCGACCCATCCATCCTATCACCTCCCTCATCAGGACCAGCATTTCAGCTGTTTTTCCTGAACAGCTGCCATGTGCCGTGCTGGCTTATATACACCCCACAGTCCCCATGACTTCACCACTAGAAGGAGGCTAGGCTGAGCAGGCCACATGCTCCACCTTGAAGCTGGGCCTGAACTTAAATCTACTTTCTCTGTCCCCAAGCTCCAGGCCACCTGGAGTGCAGTCTCTGGAGGCGACATTGAAAGACAGAGCTGTTCTGGAAAGCTGTGGGAGCCATCAGTAGGTGGCAGGCAGGGCCACTAGGTAATTGGATACCTGGGGCCCAGTTCTGACGTGGGCCACCCATGGCCTGAGGCTCAGCTCCCAGCCTTCTTCAGTAAGGCTTCCAGCCACCTTCATCCTCCCACAGACTTCACCCAGGTCCTCAAGTTAATTATTCCCAGACAGAAAATTACTTTCAACTCTGAAAAAGGAGTGATTTGGGGAGGCAGATCTAATTACTGGCCCTTCTCTGCATGTCTCCAGGAGGCAAGGGAGAGAGTTTCCTGGGCCTGGGAATGTAATTACGGGGAACATTAGAGCCGCTGTGGTCAGTACCTACGTCAGCGCTCAGCCAGCTCCAGGCAGGAACTGAGCCCTGGTGGCCAACAGCCTAAGAGCCAGAGACCAGCTTTTATGATCTGAAAGGGGTGCTCATCAGACTTTGGGGTTCATATGTGACCCGGTGCCCTGTCCCAGGAGCAAGGCGAATGACATCCCCCCAAACTCATGGCCATGCCAGACCTCAGTCTCCTGACCCTGTTTGGAACCAAAGTCTTAGCAAATTAAACCAGACTGTTTGTTTGCTGGGTGCTAAACTTGGTGAGCAGGGTCCTCACACAAAGAGGAGAGGATACTGCGAGACTGTGTGGCATCGTCGAGGGTGTGGGGTGGCCAGGGCCATGGGAAGCTACAGATGCCTGGAGTCTTCAGAGATTATCTGCAGCACTGTGTTCTTGACTTTCAGCAGGCAGAGCCACAAGAATACAGTCTTGTAAAGTCCTTTAAGAGCCTGGATCTGGGGTCTGCTCACTCTGTAGCAGGGGACACATCCAAAGTCTCCCCAGTCAGGGTCCTTCCAGGCACATGCTTGGTTCTCTCCCACCTGGAACCCATGGCTCTTCCCTGCCTCCTTCCCAAACTCCTTGGGCCCTTGCCACAAGCAGTCGCCTGTTCCCCAAGCCCTACAATGTGCAGAGGAACCCTCTCGTGGCCTTCAACGCAGGCCCCAGCACCACAGTGCTCATTCTGTGACTCTAACAGCCCAGAAGGGCCGGGCGATGGTGGCGCACGCCTTTAATCCCAGCACTCAGGAGGCAGAGGCTGGCGGATCTCTGGGAGTTCGAGACCAGCCTGGTCTACAGAGCTAGTTCCAGGACAGGCTCCAAAGCCACAAGGAAACCCTGTCTCGAAAAAACAAAAGCAAAAACAAAACATAACAGCCCAGAAGCCTCCAGCTTCACACTCCTGGCCCTCAACATCACTTCCCACCCTGCTCCACCTACCAGGATGCTCATGCCACCAGCCCCAGCCACCCCACAGCAAAAATCACAGCCAGTGACTTTGATGGACAGGCCCTGAGGATGCCCAGGGAGTAGGTACTTGGAGAAGGAGGGTGGTGAATTCTGGGCAGAGGTGTAGACCCTAACTCAACCAAAGCAGCCCTCGAATTCCACCCACTCTCAGACGCATTTCTGCTCTCGGGATGGGTTAGGGGTTTCTCTGTCCACCACCCATTCTTGCACATGCCCAGTTGCATAGTTCCCACACTCAAAAGGCCTAGGAGGGCACAGAGCTAGCAGACTCAGCAAATGCACAAAGCTGGCTGCTTTTGTCAGCTTGACACAAATCTAGACATATCTAGGAAGAGGGAATCCTGACTGAGGGAATGCCTCCATCAGATTAGCCTGGGGGCAGTTCTGTAGACTATTTTCTTTATAAATGATAGATGTAGGAGGGTCCAGCCCAGTGTGTGTGGTACCACACCTGGACAGGCAGCCCTGGGTTCTATAAGAAGGCAGGCTGAGCAAACCCTGGGAGCAAGCCAGTAAGCAGCACTCCTCCATGGCCTCTGCATCAGCTCCTGACCTGAGCTCCTTTGATGGAATGATAGACTGTGATGTGAAATGGTGAGCTGAAATAACCCCTCTGACCTAAGCAGTGGTG
>NC_022017.1:26508725-26520047 GCF_000317375.1 Microtus ochrogaster | reverse complement strand
AGATATGATAGATAGATAGATAGATAGATAGATAGATAGATAGATAGATAGATAGATAGATAGATAGATAGATAGACAGACATCCTTTTCTCCTGCCTTTTTGGTCATAGTGTTTTATCACAATAGAAACCCTAACAAGACACTCACCAGAGCCAGTTCCTTCTAGCTTCTTACTCTACCATCTTCAATGTCTGTCTCTCTTTCTCTCCTCAGGGTAAACACAACAGATGTATGTCCGATTTCACAGCCATCTTCCGAAAAGAATGAAGAGAAAAGCCAAAAGCTGCAAGTCATGAGGTGTCTCCCTGGAAGCCTTTGTCTTTTCATTAGAAGATGGGTGCGCTCTCCCCCAGAGAAAGTCTACTTACTTCTCAGTGACTGGGTTACATGGCCATGTCTAGCTGCAAGGGAGGCTGAGAACATAAAGGTTAGGTTTCCCTTCTCACCATAGAGAGAAGGAGCAAGCTTGACTAGGTCCTTCTAGGTATCAGCTGACAGCAGAAGTCACCCTTAACCAGTAGCCTCTCCCTCTGGGCTTTTCCCTGGGGCATTAGTGATCACACAAACCTACAGTTATGGAGACTATGGGGCCAAGGACTGATGTCTGGCCTCTGATAAAGGAAAAGAAGAGGGGTGCTCACCCAACTTGAGGCCCTGCTAACAACATCTCAAGGACTGCCTGTCATATCCCTGTGTCCGCTTACCTCTCTGTCTCCATTTCCAACCAGGACGCAGGTCCACACCCTGTCCCTGCTCTTTCTCAAGAGTATCTTTGATGGCAAACCATCAGCTCTTGATGGCTACGTGGCAAGTGGATGAGACTGAGACCATTACAGGGACAGCCAGGGAAAAGACAAAGCAGTTGGAGAGAATTTGAGAACGGAGCAGAGCTATGGGGTTAGAAATGAGAACAGCCCAGGGCTGAGCCCCAGATGAGCCCAGCAAGTATGAAGGAAAGGACGAGCTGGCAGAGTGCCTGCAGCCCGAAGGCCAGGAACAGACAGCCTGCTGCCCAACACCCACACAAATAGCAGCCACCAAACCTCATAACTCTGAAAAGTTGAATGAATTTCATGGGAACAGAATCCTTCAAAAACTTAGAATGAAAGGGGAAATTGCTGGCAAGAAAAGATCCAGCTCCCTTGGAGTCTGCCCAGCAAAGGTCTGCTAAGAATTTTCTCCCTGTGCCTGAGACCTCCCCTTCTGCCCCTGGGACCTCTCCTTCTGCCTCTGGAACCTCCCCTCCACTCTTGGAACCTCCCCTTTTGCCCCAAGGATCTTCCCCCACCCCAGACTTCCCATTCTGTTCCTGCAGCGGCTTGGGGGTCTCAGAACAGGTAGCAAGATGTGGTCCCTACACTTGGGCCTCCTCCCCAAGCTGCCACATCCAAGCTCAGGAGAATTTAGATTTTCACAACCCCAAGCCTGACAGGAAGACCACAGGAGCTGACCCCAACATGGTTGTCCAAGCCCAAATTATCTACATCCTGTACACCAGCAGTCCTTGCCCCTATGGATTGAGTGAGTCGAACCATCCCCACTGCATCCTGCTGTTCCTACTGGCCGTCACCCCCTGGTACTAACAGGAGGGAAGTCCCCCACAAAGCCGCTAGATGCTCTAACCTGTAGAAGTCTTCCTAAGAACCAGGAGAGCTGAGCTGAAATGTCCCCTCCTACAGAGCAACAGATTTCCAAACTGCTACTACAAACCCACAAAGCCACGAGTGAGGACAACTTCGAAGCTAAAAATATCCAGGCAGGTAGAGAACAGGTGTCAAGGAAGGCCTCCTTCTCTGCCCGCCCACGTCACAGACTCACCTGGCAGCAGGTAGCCGTATGTGTGGTACATGTGAATGCCAAAGCGCCGCTGCCTCGAAGGGAGTAAGAGAGAGCTCTGTCTGGAGTCAGGGATGAGTTTCTACGACCCGGGAACACATTCAGATTAGTATTGCAGCAGCAGCATGGAGCTTTCCTTAGCAGAACAAAGAAAACCCTGGTAAATCAACACTTTCAGGTGCATCGGTGGAAACATCAGGTAGGTGGGCTACAGCTGAGTGGGGACATCTCTGCTGTGAGCACCAGATGCTGTCAGAGGACATTCTTAGCATTTGGGGTGGTGGATGCTAGGAGTCTCTTCACACATCCCAAAGGATGTCCCAAAGTTGATAGGCCACATACAGAGCTGAACAATAAATGGTCATTTAAGGGAGTTAAGGACAGCCCAAGATAATCTACCATTAGGCTCCGGATCCGCAGCATTCCAACTGCTCCACAATCATAGTTCTCACCTGTCAATCAGTCTTGGAAGGCGTGGCTTCCTTCCGGAGTAACTTCTGTTCAAAGTTCAAATTGCTGAAACAGGGAGCCTAGCAGACAGCAGTGACTATGGGGAACAAAAAGGACAGAAAGGACCCAGAGAAGCTCCACAGGCCCTCTCTTGGGGGCTACTGTGACAGCTGCTGATCAGCTCCTGCGGTCTCTGAAGAGGGTGGGGACAGGCCTGACACATGGGGTTCCCTCCTCATCTTCCCTGTCATTCACCAGGCCTGCATCCCAGTGAACTACGCCCCAGACTGCACAGCACTCAGCAAGGAGGAGTTAGGGGGCTGAGGAGATCTTGCCATTGTCCCTGTCCTGACGGTAAGGGGTTCCAGGTTTATTTCCCCCCAGGAACTGAGCAGGGACACACAGTTGCAGCAGAAACAGTTGCCACTGATTTTCAAATGATCCATTTCCAAGGGGTCAAGCAGCAGAGGGACGCAAAGGGACACACAGGGGAGGATTTGGGCCTCATTTATATAGAGCAGGCCTTACTTTTCATGGTCTCTCTCATGAACAGCCTATGTCTCTCTGGCATCCTCAGTCTCCATGCAGGGGTGAGTCACAAGTCACCGGCAGACACTCTGGGGTGTTGCCCATGACAGTAGCCAGACATAGGTGGCCTCGTCTGTTGTTTCCCCCAGTGATGATCTTTTAAGGCTTTGCACAAGGCCTTCCAGACCATATTTTCCACATATTCTCCTGCCTCAGCATCACCTCTCATAAGACCCTGTGACCACATCAGGCCACCTAGATGATCCAGGACAATTAACTACTTGTAGGGTTCTAATATTGTAACCTCTATGATGTCCCTTTGGTGATGCGAGATTCAGGGTGGATTGGGAAGGGTCACCACCTGGCTAAAGTCAGAGCTGGCAGCCCTAGTGGGGAGATGAAAACACACCAACGGGGACTCGCATCGGTTCCTTCAATCAAGCTGCTGATTGGAAGACAGGCAGCACACCCTGCTGACCAGAGTGGGGTCACTAAGAGGGGATGAAAGCCATTCCTGTCTCTCAGCCAGAAAGAGAGGGAGACGTAGCTAAGAGCACCCAGAATCCTCTCAGAGACAGCCAAGCACCCAGGCTCTGTGGATACACACCGCACCCCTGCTCCAAGCTACACCCACGTGCAGGCACAAGGGTTGATCAGCCCCATCTTCCCACAGATGTGGGAGCGCTGACATCAGCAGGAGGGCCTTGGATGCTATCTGAGGTGACTTCTAGATCAAGTATATTCTTGGAGCAGAACTTATCTACACAGAAGACTTCTATGGGGGTCGTCTCTTTATAATGACCTTCTGGGAGGGCATCTAGCCCACCCCACCAACCGCAGGCTGGACCCTCTAGAATCCAGTCCTTGCCTGTACCTGATGCTGGGAGCACCACACCCCCCAATTCAGCCAGCACACCTGCATCTAGCCTAGAGAAGCCTCTACCCATTGCCCTCACCAGCCAGAAGAGCCAGCAACATTTTGCAGCTGGCCCTGCTCCAATCCGGCCCTTCTCAGCACTGAAAAGCCTCTTCCTGTCCCCTAGGGGATATCTGCCTCCTGGGCCCCCTCAAATCTCAAGCACCCAAGAAAATTATTTCCTTAATCAAATATTCATGGGTCTGCCAAGCCTGAAATAGGCCTGAAAAGAAGAAAGACAATCTGTGTCCAGCACAAAGGCTTGACAGGATGCGTGAAACCCTCAGAACTGCCTTCTGAGCTGTCCCCGGGCCCCTCTCTCCTCCCACTCCCTGTCAGTAAGGTGCAGGCACCTAGTGCGGCCACCCGGGACTCCTGCAGGGCTCGGCCCTTGATCTCTGCAATACCGAACAAGAGTCTTGTACTCAGTTGACACACCCTCCACTTTCTGCAAAGTCCTGTTGTCCGGGAGGCAGTGACCTCAGACTCCGGGGATACCAAGGCCATCCTCTCAGATGAGGCAAACTAGTCACAGCCATAGTGCCATGAGGGGCCATCACCATCCCGCACACCACCTCCTTCCTTCTTAACCTGCCTCACAAGAATGAAGCAAGACATGGAGCTCACATAAGCCAGGCAGGTGAGCAGCTGGAGCTCCGGTCACCCATGGGATGTCTCCCCCACCTGCATCACTATGAAGAATCACTTGTCCGGTACTTTGGAGAGACCATGAGTGGTAAACATGGAATGTTCCAGAAAAATGAAAGCCCAGTGTGGTGGGGACAAGAAAGGAGAGATGTGAGCAGACACTCATGAGGCCGTGCCAGAGTGGGTGAGCACAGGTACCGACAGGAAGAGGGGATGAGGATGTAAAAACACACAGAGGAGAGAGGCTGTGTGACCACCAAGCAGAGAAGGGAGCGGCGGGCCTACAAGGCCAGGGAAATGTTCCTGTTTCCTGCAAAACAGGAGGCCAGAGGAAGCAGGAAGGACCCTCCTGCTGGATACTTTGGAAGAATCACAGCCCTATGGACAACAGCTCAGCCTCAGGCTTCTGGCCTTCAGACTGAGGAAGAGAGCATGTCTGTCTGTTTTAAGCCTCCAGCCTGTGGCCCCTGGATTTGGCAGCAGTCTTTGACAGCGAACAACCCAGGAAAACCCTGCCTGAGGTAGATGAAGAAGCAGACCTAGGTGAAACTCCCCTTCCCGTAATCAGACTGCCTTCAGCCCTGCCTGGCTCACCAATGCTTACAATGCAATATCCAAGTCAGGTGATTGATAATGAACAGAGATTTATTGGGATCTCGGTTCTAAAGATGAGGGAGTCCCAGGTCACGGGCACTCTCATCCTGGTGAGAGCTTTGGTGCTGCCTCATCTGATGGCAGAATGCAGAAGGGAAAAGGCGCTTCTATCATACCCAGAACTTGGACCGCCCTCCATTACCCCTTCCAGTGAGGCCACCCACACGCTGAGGACTTCAGTGCCAGACTCAGGGTAAGCTTCCAGCAGGTAAACTGTGGCATCCGAGTCAGCACATGCAGGTGGATGGGGGCTACAGTTTTGGGCCCATTCCTGAGCTATCCTCCATCCTCCCTTCATGTCCTGTATCCCTCAGTCAGAGTTTCTCTTGGGTCTGCAGAAGGCAGATGCTTGTCACCAGTTAGTAGCTCCCAGTCTGGCCGGATTATTGGTCCTGGGTGTCCCTGAAGCTCCCAGCCTCATCCCAGCCTCTCTCTGAAATCCAGAGGGCTCCTAGCCTCACTCTGAGTAGGAGCCAAAGACTGCATCCATAGGGCTGAGGCCTGGTGCAGCCTGCTCCTCAGGCCCTGCATTGCTACTCAGTTCACCCTCACCTCTCCCTGCCGAGGGTGGGAGATGAAGAGGCCAGACCACTTAGCACATCATAGACACCAGAGGAACCAGGCTTTCCCTGAGCAAGATGTGTGTGCCACGGTGGGATTCCGACTTTAAAGGTGCCTCGGCACCTGGGTGGACAGGGGCAGGGAGTCTTGTCTGGAGAAGCAATCACAAGGTTGTTTGTGTCTCTTTGCCCTCTGCCTAATGGAGCAGCCCTCTACCAGGGTCATCTGACAGTGCACTCACATTTATCCGGCCTGCAGTTAGCAGGGTAAATGAGGCTGCTGGCTCCTGACAGCCTTGGAGCAAGCATCTCAGTGCGCCAGTAATTACTCCTCCCTAAGAGCCCAAGAGGGTGGAAACCCTGGCAGGGGCAGAAGCATGGGAGATCCTAGAAGCCTCCAACCATCCACCATCCTGCTCGCTATCCTGCCTAGAGACCCTCTAGAGGACAGCGGGGACTGCCCAAGCCTCTGGTGACACCCGTGACTTTAATGTGTCATCAGCTGACACAGCGTCTGCCAAGGGCTGCCCCACCCTGTTCTCTTCACTGTTCATCCTGGGGAATCACAGATGAGGACATACCGAGGATGAGGATTTGGGGGCAGGTTTCTCCTCTGCTGGTTCTGACCAGTTAGAGGCAGCCCTGAATGGCCAGGGAACAAGAGGATCTCCTGAAGGAACAGCCTAGGCGGGTGGACTGTGGTGAGGGAGTGGGGGTGCCTCTTCTACCAGGCTCACTTCCCTGTGCTGTGTGGGGCAACAGCCAGATCTACCCTCCAGGGTCACGCCAGGCAGAGGAGTCCCTCAGGAAGGCAGCAGCTGAGGTCAAAGGCAAGCGTGTGCATGAGGGCAGGGGGCTAAAGCCATCTCCCAAGCAGCCCACACCACAGACAAGAATAGGCTTTGCGGGAGATCACACATCCTGGGACCCAGATGTGAGGGGGTGACCACCTCCTTACCCCTTCCTGTCCCCTTCTCCCCCAAAGCCAGGGGTCTGCAAGCCTCTTGCCCCCCTATGCATTTATGCACATGTTGACACCAGTATTCTGCCCCTCCAGTTAGCCTCAGGGGCCATATGTGACCCAGCAGGTCCCACACAGCCCACTCTAGACATGAAGACCACAGCAAGCTGGGACCTTTTCCCCAAAGTGAGCCACAAGCCGCCACTCACCCAAGGTGTTAGTACAGGGGGGATGTGGCAGAGATCATCAAAAAGGCCTCTTGCTGGAAGCCGCGGGAGCACAGCCCTGATGTGAGACCCAGGTCTCTCGCTTCTCTCAGCCTCAGTTTCTCCACCTGTGGGAGCGGATAATTACAAACTGAGTTCCCGGATGTCGGGAGGCTCTGTGAGTCAATGCCTGAGACTCAAATTAAGAAAAGCCAGGTGCTGGGCAGATGTGGGGATCTGCGATGATTGGGCTGTTGCCATGGTGACAGGAGCTCCGTGTTTAGTGGTAAACATCTCCAATCCTCAGAAGCAGCCTCTCCATTATGTTCTGACATCTTGGAGGCAGGCACGTCCAGGGTGTAGCCACAGGTGACAGGAACTGGCCCAGTGGGCTGTCTAGGGACAGGGCTCTTTCAGGTTTCCTGCCCCAGCACCCTGTGGGTTTCTATCTAGAACTTTTCCCCAGGGCCAGAACCACCTTGCTTCCTGAGCATGCTTTAGACTCTGAAAGTCCCCTCTCCATCTGCCTGCAACAAATGTCCCCTAAGTCTCTGGGAAGTATGAGGTGACCCCGTCCAGTCTCTGTATAAAGGGTACTTCCGTCACGAAGGTAGAGACAGCAGGATGGCATCAGGACAGCAGAGCAGGTCTGGGCTGGGATGGGCAGGTGGGATGGCACCAGGCTCGCTGTGGCCTGACTCACTTGACTCTAATAACCACGGGAACAAGGGCTTTGCCAAGCTGCCCCACCTGTCAACTACACCAGAGCCTGGCAAACGGGAAGTACTCATAGGCCTGTCCATGTCGGTGCAAGGCCGCCCCCTAGGGTAACTTCTGGGGACTGCAGGGAGATTAAAGCTAACACAGTCAGGTGGAAGTGTCCTGGCCCCACAAGGCCAGTGCCTACTGTGGGCACCAAGACCTTGGCACTGAAGGGCCTACATGTGGGAGGCATGGGAGTCAGAGAGAAGCACAAATACAGTGTTATCAGGAGGCAGAGCTCTGAGGATACAGCCAAGGCTCATCCCCTGGACCTTTTCTGAAACCACCCAGCAGAACTCTAAGGTGAGGAAAGGAGGGAGGAGGGAAGGGGGAAGGGAAGGGAAAGGGAGGGGAGAAGGAGGGGGAAGAAAGAGAGGGGAGAAGGGAGGACTACTGGGGAGGTCTGGGGTCCTTCACCTTGACCTCAGTCTAGAGAGAGATATGATCTGAACTCCCAGGAGTTTAGGGGAACACAGCAATGTGTAAAGAGTCTGGAATAACCCTCTGCCTGCCTGTTTGGAACAGCAAGTTCTGGAGTTTAGCAACATAGAGCCACTAAAATTGCTCCCCAGGGGAAGACATAAGCAACGGCTCCCCCTTCTCCCAAGGTCCCAATGCCAAACTGAGGCACAATTCCACCAAAGTTCAATCTGGGGGACCAAGGTGTCTATTGGGCTTCCTACAAAGTATAGGTGAGGGGTTGCATGCATAGGTGTGGGTGTGCCTACCCCCTCAGGAGGTACCTGGACAGCAGGGATAAGGGCTTCCCCTTACATGCATGCGTGGAGCCCCCTCTGCTTGTTTCCCTGGCCTGGAAACCCTACCTCTGTGGTCACATGCAATTAAGGCAGAGTTAAAAACAACAGGTAAAATGGGAACTGGATACTCAGATGAGGGTCTCATAACCTCCCACCCCTCCATTGGGGTGCAGAGAGTCAGCAAGCCCAACTGGAAGGCCCTTTCACAAGAGGACACAGCTGAACTCCATCATGGCAGTTGTATGGCTCAGAGGTCCAGTCACTTACAACAAGCCAGCAGAAGGAGAAGCAGGCAGAAGAGGTCAAGAGCAAGGGCCCTGAAGGCCAAGGTTGGAATAGTCGAAATAACTGGAGAATGTCGCAGGTTATTTTGACTCTCTGCTACTGACTGCAAGAAAGAGACAGGCAGAGCTAAGGGCGAGAAGACAGTGGGGAAGGTGACCAGGGGTGGCCCTGCAGAAGCCATACAGTGAGTCAAAGTTCCTGGCATTGGGATTGACTGATCAATCACATGAGGGGCAGAGGTGAGGCCCCCTCCAGTTTGGAAGCTGCTCCAGGCCAAGGTGCAGACACCAACAGGGGAAGAAGGCTCCTGCATGTCAAATTAGGAAATCCATGGACATTATCAGAGGCTTCAAACCCTGGAGAGCAATCCCACCTCAGACACAATCACACCTGAGCATCCATGACCCAGATCGGTGAGCATGGGCCTCTCGGGCACACATCTGCCCTTGACTGGAATTTCTCTACGGCCCTGCAGAGTCAGAAAGGGCAGGATCTCCATGCAGTGAAGTCCCAGGAAGAGGCTCCAGCCAGCACAAGGGATGTTCAGATGTCCTCTATGCCTACTGTGTCCTGTCCATCCCAGAGCTTCTAATACCACAGTGTGACCCAGACAGAGACCCAAGAGCTTGGGTCAAACCCACAGGTACATAGGAGCCCCTGGAGACTAACTCAGGGAGAGTCGGAGGACAGAAGAGAAGCAGATTCTCCGGCGATCCTGTGAGGGAAGTGGCTCGTCCCATTTTACAGACAGCACAGTTGAGGCTCTGGGAGGTGAAAGGAGCCTCCACCTACCTCAGTCCCAGGATGTTTCACCTAGACCATGCCACCCTGCAGCCAAGCAGCCCCATTGTCTCCAGGGACCCCAAGGCTGAGTTTGGGAGATTCTTCCATCCCCTGAAGGAGAGCACCCTCTCTGGAACAGCTGCAGTCAATTCCCCATATTCCTGACTTTCTTAATTATCACTTGGTGCCCAGCCTGGTCTGCCATCTCCATAGTACCTTCAGAGATTTCCTGCCATATAAATCAATCATCCTCTGCATCCCCCGTGTCCCCAGCCTAATTCTTGGGATCCTGACCTCTGCTGACTTCTGCTGACATCTCCTTCCCCATCTCCCTGATACACTCTACTATTTGCAGATTCGCCCACCTCAGTCCCCCGTCTGCTCCCTGACACATTCCCATCTTTTCATTCCACTGGAACCCCACACAGCCCCATCACCACAGGACCACAGGATGAAAACTGTTATCTTCATTTTGAAACAGGCTGATGGCTTTGAACTCTCCATGCAGCCTAGGCTGCCTTCAAACTCAAGATCCTCCTGCCTCTGCCCCCCCCCACCATGAGTGCCAGAATTACAGGTGTGTGCCAACACAACCAGCAAGCATGGTGAAGTTTGAATCCACCTGAGGCCGGGCCTCACCGCTCAGGTGTGTTAAACCTCATCCGCCTGGCTTGTGTGTAGGTGCACATGTAAACATGTGTGTTTATGTGTGAAGGGCATGCATACCCCATAAACGTGTGCTTGTGTGGGGGTATACATACAGGAGAATGCATGCACGTGGAAACTGGAGGTCAAGAGTGGGTGTCCAGATAAACAAACTGGAAAAGCAAAGCACAGCACATGATCATCTCATTAGATGCTGAAAAAGCCTTTGACAAAATACAACACCCCTTCATGATAAAGGTCTTGGAGAGATCAGGTATACAAGGAACATACCTAAACATAATGAAGGCAATATACAGCAAGCCAACAGCCAACATCAACTAAATGGAAAGAAATTCAAAAGTGATCCCACTGAAACCAGGAACAAGAAAAGGTTGTCCACTCTCTCCATATCTATTCAATATAGTTCTTGAGGTCCTAGCTAAAGCAATAACACAACAAAAGGAGATCAAAGGGATACAAATGGGAAAAGAAGAAGTCAAACTCTTACTATTTGCTGATGATATGGTAGTGTATATAAATGACCTCAAAAATTCTACCAAGGAACTTCTACAACTCATAAACACCTTCAGTAATGTAGCAGGATACAAGATTAACTCAAAAAATCAGTAGCCCTCTTGTCCACAGATGATAAATGGGCTGAGAAAGATCAGAAAAACAATACCCTTCACAATAGCCACAAATAGTATAAAATATCTCAGAGCAACTCTAACCAAACAAGTGGAAGACTTGTATGACAAGAACTTTAAATCTTTGCAGAAAGAAATTAAAGAAGACACCAGAAAGTGGAAAGATCTCCCATGCTCTTGGGTAGGTAGAATTAACATAGTAAAAAATGGCAATCTCACCAAAAGCAATCTACAGATTCAATGCAATGCCCATCAAAATCCCAGCAAAATTCCTCAAAGACCTCGAAAGAACAATACTCAACTTCATATGGAAAAGCAAAAAACCCAGGATAGCCAAAACAATCCTGTACAATAAAAGAACTTCTGGAGGCATCACAATCCCTGACTTCAAACTCTACTACAGAGCTACAGTACTGAAAACAGCCTGGTATTGGCATAAAAACAGACAGGGGGACCAATGGAACTGAATTGAAGACCCGGATATTAATCCACACACCTTCGAAGACCTGATTTTTGACAAAGCTAAAAATATCAAATGGAAAAAAGAAAGCATATTCAACAAATTTTGCTGGCATAACTGGATATCAACATGTAGAAGAATAAAAATAGACCCATATCTATTGCCATGAACAAAACTCAAGTCCAAATGGATCAAAGACCTCAATATAAAACCAACCACACTG
>NC_022017.1:26477373-26508120 GCF_000317375.1 Microtus ochrogaster | reverse complement strand
TGATGGGAGTGCAAGCTGGTACAGCCCCTTTAGATATCAGTATGATGATTTCTCAGAAAATTAGGAAACAACTTTCCTCAAGACCCAGCAATACCACTTTTGGGTATATACACCCAAAGGATGCTCAATCATACCAACAAGGACATGTGCTCAACTATGTTCATAGAAGCATTGTTTGTCATGGCCAGAGCCTAGAAACAACCTAAATGCCCCTTGATGGAAGAATGGATGAGGAAAATGTGGTATATTTACACAATGGAGTACTACACAGCAGAAAAAAATAATGACATCTTGAAATTTGCAGGCAAATGGATGAATCTGGAAAACATCATATTGAGTGAGGTAATCCAGACGCAGAAAGACAAACATCATATGTACTCACTCGTAAGTGACTTTTAGAGATAACGCAAAGAAAAACTAGCTTACAATTCACAATCCCAGAGAACCTAGAAAACAATGAGGACCCTAAGAGCGACATACATGGATCTAATGTACATGGGAAGTAGAAAAAGACAAGATCTCCTGAATAACTTGGGAGCATGGGGACCATGGGGAGCATGGGGACCATGGGGACCATGGGAGAGGGTAGAAAGGGAGGGGGAGGATGGGAAGGCAGCAGAGAAAAAATGTAGAGCTCTATAAAATCAATTTAAAAAAAGAGTGGGTGCCCTCCTCACTCTCTGTCGCACTTTTCAAGACAGTCTCTCACTAAACAGGAGCTCCTCAGTTCCCTCAGGATCACTGGCCAGTGAGGGAACCTAACCCTGGGGCCCACCTGTTTCTGCCCCCTAGCACTGGAGCTACACACATGAGCCATTGCTCCTCACTATAACATGGGTGCTGAGGATTCCAGCCCAGGTGCTCACGTTTGCATGGCAGGCACCTTCCCAGCTGGGCTTCTTCCCAGACCCCTCACCCACATTCTTTACTCCAGTCAGGCAGAGGTTCCCAAGCTTCCCTCAGGCCCCCAACTTGAGCAGGACTCCACAGCTGGTGTCTGGGGTGGAGACTTCTTAGGATAAAAGGAGATAGAGTAGGGAAGAAAGACCCAGAAGGTCCTGGGAACCACAACTGTCCCAAACAGAGTTCAGAGGGACCAGGGTGGAAGCCACAGACCCTGTCAGTCTTGGAAGGAAGGGAGTTCTGTACATTTCTGCACGAGGAAAACCCCTCAGTCGTGGATGGATAATTCCAATGTGATGGGAGTCTGCATAAATCGTGTATAAGTCTGTCCTGGTCTGGTCGGCAGCAGATTCAGGGAAAGAGGTTAGGGGGACCTCCAGGCCCAGGGGCAGCTGTGTCTTTTAGAAGCATCTTTTGGGGTATCGGAACTCCTAGAGACCCCAGTGAGCACACAAGGGATGCTGGCGTTTGCATCCAGAACAGACCTTGAGCTGTGTGTTGAGTTGGGCTCTGATGCAGGGTCTCGAGGTGACCGGATCGTGAGGGTTTTAACCACATCCTCGGATTTGTCTGTTGATCTGTTCCTAGCCGAAATGGCTATTAGGAGGTGATGGGAACTTTAGCAATTGGAATCTAGTATGGTCTTTCTCTCTCTATCTCTGTCTCTCTCTCTGTGTCTGTCTCTCTTTGTGTCTCTGTCTCTCTCTCTATGTGTCTGTCTCTCTTTGTGTCTCTGTCTCCCTCTGTGTCTCTATCTCTCTTTGTGTCTCTGTCTCTCTCTGTGTCTCTGTTCCTCTGGGTCTTTGTCTCTCTCTGTGTCTCTGTCTCTGTCTCTCTGTCTCTCTGTGTCTCTGTCTGTCTCTTTCTGTGTTTCTGTCTCTGTCTGTCTCTATGTCTCTGTCTCTCTTTGTACCTCTGTCTCTCTGTGTCTCTGTCTGTCTCTCTCTATGTCTCTGTTTCTCTATCTCTGCTTCTGGCTTCCATATAATGAGCAGCTTTCTTCCTCTGTCACGTGCTCCCACCATGACATTCTGCCTCACCTCTGGCCCTAAACATCGAGATGGAAACCACCATGGACTGAATCCTCTGAAACTGAGCTGACTGACAGACCCAACACAGAGAATGTTCTCACCTCAAGGCAAACGACTTTGCCAGATCAAAGCTGCAACTGCCTGGCCAGGGTGAAGTAGGTCCTGGCCTGTGTGGAGCAGGAGAAGCACCATCTACCACCCTGGAAGTACAAGGCCACCAGGGCAGAGGGACGTGTGCCCAGGACCCTTATTGGGTCTGTGCTGCATTTAGGAAGCACCTAACAGTGAATAACAGTAAAATCTCTTGAAGGAGTCTTTTCAGTGCCCAGGTTTGCACAGCCAGGGAGGCCAGGCCTGGGCCTGGAACCCTGGAAAGAAGGCTTGGTGGAAGAGTGCTTGTCTGGCCTGTGCAAGGATCAGGGGTTCACTCCTCAGAAGCACTCAGTGGCCAGTCACTGTCTCCTGAACACAGGCCTGGGACTCGGGAGAGAGCAGAATGCTCCAGTCATCCAGCTCCGCTGAAGCATGACTGCCTTCAGAGGCTCATGGGAGAAGACAATTCGGAGCAGCCCCTTCAGACAGGGGAGGCTTCATGGCCCTCTGACTCCCGGCAGCTTTGCTGACAGTCAGCAATCCTGAACTGGATCTCATTAGCACAACCTCAGAAACATCCAGCCAGGCCCTAGACTGCTGGAACCAGCAGGGACCTTTGCACTCACCTTGCCCACAGCTGTTATGGTTTATTTGGGAAACTGAGACCCACAGAAAGGCAGCCACGCACACTCCGGCATCAACCGGTGTATGCAGGTGGGACTCCAGCTTCTGAACGTCCAACAGGGCCCACCCCTCCAGTCTGAGGGAGCTAGATCCCTCCTGGGCTGGAGAGTCCCCACCTCTGCCCCTCCCCCTACCCAGGGAGAGGAAAGAGCTAAATTCTCACTTAACAGCGGGATGCTTCTGGGCCTCATTACCATGATGCAAATTAATATTTATTATGCAATTATTCATCTTTGTAATTGCTAGTATTTCAAAGGGAGCACGGAAGGTTTAATTAGAACACGTGGAATGTTATTAAAATGGAATGTCAGAAGGAGGGGTGCCCCTCTCCCCTCTGCAGCCCCAAGCCAGCTAACTCTAGAAGGTTCTCAGAGCTGGAGTCCACACCAGCCTGGCTTCCCTACCTGGACACTCCCCATGAGATTTTGATCCTTCTTTCTTATTCTTTTAAGGTCTTGACTCCTAGAAACTTTGTCGTGTGATAGCAAATTTAGACTCAAAGAGCCTGCAGATGCTGCAAGATGCTTACATCATGGACAAGTAGCTTCCTGGTGTAGAGGCCAGCACCTGGACCCTCTGAAGGGACTGTGGCGAGCTGGGCATGGTGGTGCACACCTTTAGTCACGGCTTCGGGAAGCAAACACAGACAGATTGCTGTGAGTTCAATGTCAGCCTGAACTACAAAGCAAGTTCAAGGCCAGTCAGGGCTACACGGAGAGACCCTGACTCCACGAAACAAAGACTTTCAAAATTTAAAAATGAATAAAAAAGGGCAATGGCGTCAGGACAGGAGCCTGCCACCCTCTGCCCCAAGCCGGCCTGGCCTGTACAATCTCTGTGTAACAGTCCACCCAGCACCCAGTTTCTCCCCCCATCCTGCCTCCCCCTGCCTCCTCTCACCTCCCCTGTCTCCTCCTCCCACCTCCCTTTTCTCCTCCTGCCTCCCCCTGCCTCCTCCTATCTCCCTCTGTCTCCCCTGTCTCCTCTTCCTGCCTCCTCCTGCCTCCCCCTGCCTGCCACACAGCAGACATTCAGAGTGCTTTTAGGTCTGTGGCTCCCGTAATAGACATTGTTTTTGGTGACAACCTGAGATGGTCAGAAGGTAAGTGGTGATTCTGGAAAAGCCACATTTGAAATACAGAGACCTACCTGCTCAGCAGCAGCCGTGACCCGTCCCCACTCAAAGAGCCTGGGTGGAAGAGCGTGCATCTGTAGTGCAGTGGGGAAGCCAAGGCCAGGTCCTCAGCCTGGGAAGCTGAGCAGGAACGGGGAAAAGCTCAACAACTCCGGCATGGGGGGGGGGGGACCAGCAGGATGCTCAAACAGGTGTTTGGTGTGGGTGTTACTAGCAAGAGAGGATGAACTTGCATCTGTAGTGCAGTGGGGAAGCCAAGGCCAGGTCCTCAGCCTGGGAAGCTGAGCAGGGACGGGGGGGAGCTCAACAACTCCGGCATGGGAGGGGGGGACCAGCAGGATGCTCAAACAGGTGTTTGGTGTGGGTGTTACTAGCAAGAGAGGATGAACTAGGAGACATTGGGGGCCTCTGGGCTCCCTGTGGTGATGGGCTGACTCACAGCCAGGCCACAGCATCACGGAGACTGACCCTCTAGGAACTGAGATGACCAGAGAGAGGCACAGGGAGACAGAATTTGTCTCTGGGTCTCAGAGTCTCACTCTTCTTCATGGAGTTCTGTCCACTCTCAGGGAAGGGCCTTTCCCAGACCCTGAGGCACCGTTTTGGCTGGACAGGCTGTCAACAAGAGACTCACTTGTTACACACACACCACCAACACCAGCAGCACCACCAGCACCACCACCACACCCAGCTTTTGTGGAGGTGCCCCAGGATCTGAACTCAGGTCCTCATGGTTGCATAATAAGCATTTACCCACTAATCTATTTACCCAGGTTGTTTTGAGATAGCCTCATGTAGGCCAGACTGGCCTCAAAGTAGTGATGAAGCTGAGAATGGCCCTGAACTCTTGGTCCTCCATGTCAGTCTGAGTACTAGGATTCTGGGTGTGTGCCATAATTTCACCTAGGACTGTTGACAGAGAAACCTGCAGTTGAGGTGTAGAAAATGGCCTCGTGACTCTGGCCCTGAGACTGGCGCATTCTGCTCCAGGCTCCAGGTTAGCTCAGCTTCCTTTTACTGTTCTGGGCACACACCCCGCCATGGGTCACTGTGCCTGTGGGTCACCACTGCAGGTGCCCTGGCCTCTATCCCTTTATGCTCATCACCAAGGTCACCAGATGCTCCCCCGGGGGCCCCAAATCCCACAGGGCCTCTGCAGACAAACTGCCCTTCTACCTCGTGGCTTAAGCAGGACAGACGACGGCAGGCCTTCTTCAGACGCTTTCCAACTGTTCCTAACCAGCCAGAAGTGTCCTCCTGCTGTGAGCCCAGACCACCTGCCAGGCAGAATGAATATGCATATATGCTAATCTGCATAGCCTACAATTTGCATGACAATCGGAGGCCAATTCTCCCACTCCGGAGTGGCTTCCAAAGGCAGCTCAGATCTGTTTTGAAGGTTGCCTGGGGAGGCGGTGAAGACTCTACCTACCAGGGCTCCAGGTAGACTAGCCCTCAGCCCTGAATTTTCCACAGGGAGAGAAACTCAAGGTCCAGGAAAGGCCAGGCTGGGGGAGCTGTGTGAGATGCCAGCCTGCTTGTCCCTGCCTTGCTGAGGCTCAGGAAGGGACAGTCTGGGGGATGGACTCTCTGAAGGACCCCCCCAGGTCTTACAAAAAGGAAGTTGCTTGCTTACGGCCAGGCCTCTTGGCCATACTCCCATCTTCCTCTCCTCTCAGGCTCCCAGTTTTCAAAGTTGCAGCTTCTAGTAACACACACACACACACACACACACACACACACACACACACACACACACCTCATGACTGCCCAGGGTTACTGCACACTGCTTCGCCCTGAGCCATCTTGGGGAGAGGGCCTTGAGAGTCTCCCATGGATTGGGGACAAGGCAATCTCAGGTGAAAAAAAAAAAAAAAGACACCCTAGGACTTCACACCAGACCGAAATCCAGGCTCAAAGCCCCAATCACCTCCCAGCCTCCCACTAACCCAAGGTACCTCCGCAAAGAGGGGCAGGGCCTAAAGGGAGTCTTGGGGCACCACGGTGGAACTCCAAATAGGCAGGATGGGAAGAACATGGGGGGGGGAGGACTCTAGGTTCAACACGGACTCAGTTTCTGGTACAAAATTGGCAGGTGACAGATAAATGTGAACATCTCTGGCCTCCTACTGACCTCACTGAATAGCCTCTGGCATGTTGGGAAAACCCATGACTCAGTTGGCACCCTGTACCCTGTAGGTAAGGACGTTCATAGCAGGTATGAAGCCAGAGGGGGGCCTGAGGGCCTTGCAGCTTGAACCACATACACGCAGTTTGTCCCTTGTGAAAAGTTTCTGTTCCCCCATGTTGGGTCTCTCCACCCATGTAATAAATCAGATGAGGCCGAATTAATTAATGAGCCAAGCATTCCCGGGTGGTCCCCAGGGGAAGAAGGGAAACCACCAGGTGAAACCAAGAGAAGGAGATTTTAAATGCCCTAGCGGGCCGGAGCCACCGATGGAGAACAGGATCTGGAATAGGAGGAGCAGGGCTGGGCCGAACTTCCCAAAGCCTTGTATTGGCAGTCTAGGAAGGATAGACATAAAGTTGCATTTGTGTAGGACGCAATGACTCTCTATCGGCAGTTTCACACAGAAAAGCTACTAAATATTAACAAAGCATCATTAGCATGCGCCATGCGCCAGCACCACTGTCAGGTCCTAGGTTTAGTTAGGTTCAGGTCCTAGAAGTCAGTTACCCTCTGACTTCTGCAGCGATCACTCAATGGCTAGAGATGAAGATTGGGGGTGGCTGGGGGCAGAGTGACTCAGTAACCCCACCAGCCTCACACAACTCTTAACGTGCCATTGGGATGTCTTAAAATATATGCATCTAAGCCGGGCAGTGGTGGCGCGTGCCTTTAATCCCAGCACTCGGGAGGCAGAGGCAGGTGGATCTCTGTGAGTTTGAGGCCAACCTGGTCTACAAGAGCTAGTTCCAGGACAGGCTCCAAAGCTACAAAGAAACCCTGTCTCGAAATAAATATATATATATGCCTCTAATCCAGTTCTCAGGAGGAAAAAGCAGGTGGATCTCTGTGAGTTCAAGACCAATCTGCTTTACTTAGTGAAACCCTGTCTCCAAAACAGCAAAACAACAAAAACAAAAATCTCAGCATGCAACTATTCTAAACCTCAGCCCTTGCATTCCTGTGTTTTTATCTCAGGGAATGAAACTGTAAAAGCAAAGCAAACCCTGTTAGCAAGGCTTGCAAACACCATCACCCCCAGCGCTCCCCCCAAGACTCAGTCCGGCTAGACCCCTACCCCCCCCCCAGCAGATTCAGTCCAGCTGGCCTTCAATGGAGTGCTCAGACAGAGGCCCACCCGTATTGAGGAGCATGATACAGGAGCAGCAAGAAACTCCTGACAGTTGCAGCAAGCTGGGACCTCTCTGGTGAAGCATGTCAATCAAAGAAGCAATTCCCCTTCCCCAGAGCCTCAGCACTGGTAAATGACTCCACTTATATGACACTTGGAAAGACAGTAATGCAGGAGAGGTCGGTGGCATCCTGAAGAGAAGGGCTGGTATTGGAACTGTTCTGTATGGCAGTGGTGGTAGAGATTTAAACTTGCACACGTGATAAAGCTGAGCACAATTCTCTCTCCCTCCCTCTCTCCCTCTTCCTCTCTCTCTCCCTCTCTCTCTCTCTCTCTCTCCCTCCCCCCCTCCCTCTCTCTCTCTCTCTCTCTCTCTCTCTCCCTCTCTCTCTCTCTCCCTCTCTCTCTCTCTCTCTCCCTCCCTCCCTCTCTCTCTCCCTCTCTCTCTCTCTCTCCCTCTCTTTCTCTTTCTCTCCCTCCCTCCCTCTCTCCCTCCCCCCCCCTCTCTCTCACACACACACACACACAATCTGTGAACTGTAACTACAACAGGTGTCACATTTTGGCTGTGATATCCAGCTACCTGCTCTGCCAAATGGCACCATTTCCAGAGGCAGCATAAAAATGACTCCCCCCCCCCTTTTTTGGTATCTCACATAGCCCAGGCTGGCCCTGAACTCACTGTGTAACTATAGATGACCTTAAACTTCTGATTTCCCCGCCTCCTGCTGGGTTGACAGATGTACACTACCACATCTAGTTTATGCAGTGCATGGGGACCGAACCCAGAGCCTTGTGCACGCTAGGCAAGCTCTCTACTAACTGAGCCACACCCCCAACCCCTTCTCTGGAATTTTTTATAGCTGCTTGTGAATCTACAATTGTCACCATTGCTTTTAGATACATCTTTAAAAAAAAAATTGTCACAGCCCGGCACAGTAGTGTCTCATGCCTTTAATCCCAGACAGAGGCAGGCGGATCTCTGTGAGCTCGAGGCCAGCCTGGTCTACAAAGCAATTTCCAGGACAGCCAGGGTTACATAGAGAAATCCTGTCTCAAAAACCAAACAAACAAACAACAAAAAAAGAGATGTGTCTTAGTTAGGGTTACTATTGCTGTGATGAAACACCATGACCAAGGCAAGATGGGGAGGAGAGGGCTATTTTGCTTGCACTTCCACATCTTAGTCCACCCTTGAGGAGAACCAGGACAGGAACTCAAGCAGGGCAGGGACTGGAGGCAGGAGCTGATGCAGAGGCCATGGGTGGGTGCCACTTACTGGCTTGCTCATCATGGCTTGCTCAGCCTACTTTCTTAATTTTGTTTGGGGGGGGTGGTATTTGTCTGTTTGTTTGGTTTTTGGGGACAGGATTTTTCCATGTAACCCTAGCTGAGCCTGTTTTCTTATAAAACCAGGACCACTCCCATATCAATGCTAATTAAGAAAATTGCCTACAACCTGATCTTATGGAGGCGTTTTCTTAATTGAGGCTCGCTCCTCTCAGATGATTTTAGCTTGTGTCAAGCTGACATAAAACTAACCAGCACAAGATGCCAACATCTTGAGAAGGTTCGGAAGTCTGTTGGAAAGTTCCTAGCAACTCCACTCCTGATGGCACTGTCCTGGAGTCCTGAGATCGGGTGCACACAGAGATGTAGTCAGTGTAGCTCTTTGCTAAATAGCTCAAACTGCACGCAACCCCATGCCTGTAACTTAGGCAGATGCACGTACTCTATGGACAAAATGCCACAAAGAGAAAGAAATACCACAGTGAGCTGTGCATACCTGCCAGCATTTGGGAAGTGGAGAGGACAGGAGGATGAGGAGTTCAAGGTCATACATATTTGGCTTCCTAGTAGTTCAGGCTAGCATGAGACCCTGTTTCAAAAAAAAAATGAGAGTGTGTGTGTGAGTGTGTGTGTGTGTGTGTGTGTGTGTGTGTGTGTGAAATGTTACTACTAAGAGAAAGCAACTTCTATAGAGAAGAAACAAGCAGATCTTGTGGACAGAGTGCCAAGCAGTGGGAACTGGACAGAAATGACTCCAAGCTGCCAGACTCCAGGTCCAGAAATCCCAAACCAGCTCTCTGTGTGGGCAATAGCTATCGGAATGTCACCTGCATGGGAAAACTGCTGAGGAGTGGCCCAAACAGCCTGGATGGGGGCAGTGGTATGGTGTGTAGGTGGATGAATACTGCCAGCAGCTCTGGAGACACAGGTACCTCCGTGTGTGTCCTAACAAACATAAGCATAAAACTGGTATCATGGAGCGAACCTGCAGTCCCACATGGTGCTGATGCTGTGCACTGAGCAAGTTTTGCCACTGAAGTATTCTGAGCAGTGTGGCCTCTTCTCAGAAGGTCACTAGGCCTCCTCCTCCCAGCAGGGACAACCTGAAATGACTAATCACCATTGTCTAGTCAAGTTTCTGCTAGGGACGGAACTGCCCAGTGGAATGCGCAATGGCTGGAGAAGCTGGCACACAGCCAGGCAGGCCGAGAGGAATAATCATTAAATCAGTAATAATAAACGCAGCAATAACTTTGATTGGAGAAACAAGAATAATTTTGAGAGTCACAACTGCATCAGAAGTGATAAAACGATTACAATAGCAGCCTGCCACTCGCACAGAGCAACCGTGAGATGACAAACAAGGTTTGGACAAACATTTAATGGCAGGGTTACTGCCCATCATCCCCCAAGCTCTGTAATGGTGATGTCACCTCCAGATAGAACATGACCCTGCTATACAGCTGGATGGCAGGCAGAGGTCACCCCTGAGAGTCCTAATCAGTGGATGGATCCCCAGCTGTTCCCCCTCCTCCTCACGTGAGTGTGAGGTAGGGCTCTGTGCCTGTGTGTGTCTCAGTGTCTGGGGGGGGGGGAGGTGTCCGTGTGTGTGTGTGTCCGTGTGTGTGTGTGTGTGTGTGTGTGCATGTGTGTGTCAGAGTTTACCATGTGGGATGCTGCCTCCCATGGGATGGGAAAGGAGCCTCTGAGGAAGAAGGCAGGGTGAGGATGTGTTGGCGGGTTCTGAGAAAACCACTCCTTACGAGCCTACCCTCTCTCAAACTAACAATGTCCACTACAGGTCAAAGGGCAGGACATAGGTCTGACTGAGAGGGACTCCTCCACACATTGTGCCTGGGCTGATTGTTGCTGAAAGCAGCTTGTTGCCACTGGAAGTAATGCAGGTTGGTGGCTGCGGTGGCACCAAGGCTCCTTGTCACCACTGTGGCCCCAGGGCACCCCAACTGACCCTTGATGGCCCCAGGGAGTTACCATTTCCTACAGCTGTGCTAAGCTGGCTACACACGTCCTGCTTGTTTGGTTGCTAGACGGTTTCCATGACAACTAATAGGGGATGAAGGAAGCCTAGCACCTTACCACATCACACTCAAATGGGTCAGAATTGGGCCCCTCTGGCAGGAACTCCTGCGACCAGGACCTCCCAACGGGGATAGGGGTGGTTGCATCCGATGGCCAGAAGCCAGCACCTAGGAAATGCATATGATTGAGACCTGATGTCTGGAGGATGGAGAACAGAAATGAAACTGGGAACAGCAGGAAGACTATGGAGCCAGGCTCTGGGACACAGATGTCTCTATGACGGCACCCTCTCTGTGGCTGAGCAGGAGCACCAGGCAGCTGTGGGTGGAGACTCGTGCATGTTGGTTCTTCCTACAGCCCCTTACCTGGCTGGGACAATTAGGAACCTGAGGCTGTAGGAAGTGAAGCGGCTGTCCTCAAGTAGTGCCCATCTTCTTGTCATTGTGGTGTCATGTGGGCTGGAACAGGTTGGTGTCTCTTATCCTGAGCAATTAGCAGACATAAAGGGTGACCTTTACCTGTGACACTGGGAGACCCAGGCACAGGAAGAGCTGTGGTCCTGGGGCAGAGAACACAAGAGAGGTAGGTAGCCTGGGATGAAGGGTGTACCGACCAGCTTTATAGCAACATGACATCAAGCCAGAATCATTTTGGAAGAGGGAACCTCGTTTGAGAAAAACACCCCCTCTGGACTGGCCTGTGGCCACCTGTGAAACATTTTCTTGATTGCTACAGGAGGGCCTGACTCACTGTGAACAGAGCCTGCCCAGCCAGGGCAGGCGGTGAATAACACACTGAGCCTGACAGTAAGCAGCGTTCCTCCATGACCTCTGCATCAGTTCCTGTCTCCAGGCTCCTGCCTCGAGTTCCTGCCCTGACTTCCCTGACTGAGAAACTGCAAGCTGAAATAAACCCTTTTCTCCCCAAGTTGCCTTCGGTTGTGGTGTTTACCGCAGCCCTGGAAACTCGAGTTAAATAGAGGACGATGATAGCAACAGCTGAAGCACCTGGTCCTGAGACTGGGGGTGGGGGGGGAGATGCAGTCTAGGGACACATGACGTCAATAGGGATGACAGGAAATCGTGTGATTAGATGCCTGGGAGACAGAGCCAGGAGAGTTGTCACAGGGGAGACAGGCACCAAGAGGGACAGGTGGTGGCGTGTAAACAGGCAGTGAGAAAGAAGCCCGCCACCCTACCTCAGTCCCCGCAGCTCCCCAAGGGGAGGACAGAGATTAGCACCTGCATTTGACAGATGGGGAAACTGAGGCCCGACAAGCCTGAAACATAAGAGTCTGTGGAAGAGCCAGGAGCAGGTCCGGGGCTCTAGCCCTGTCCCGGGGAACCCTTGCTCCGCAGCAGCCATCCCAAGCTCACAGTAGGCAAGGGGTGGAGAGAACCCCAGAAGAAAGACAATCATCTTCATCTTCTCACCCCAACCTGCAAGATGGGGGGGACAACAAGGTTTTCGCTGCCTCTAAGGAGGCAATTGTTGCTATGGTGACCCTTGTTACCTGGCAACTGAGTTACATCATCCTGGCCACCTGCTGTCTCTCCTCCGGAGCTAAAGGCTGGCTTTAAAGATACACCTGCATCCAACAGTCCCCTCGTCTCAGAAAACCCACCTGTGGGGACAAGTCAGGTAGTCTTGGGCACAAGAGGGTATACAGAGACACACACCCCCCCCCAGATGTGTGACAACCAGAAATGGAGGAGGCTTTCATTTTCAAAGCTGAGAATGACTGCATTAGCAAATGGGATAATCAAAATTGTGCCAACCCCTCCCCCCAAAGAAATCTTCAAATAGTGTACCATACAGATAGAGTTAGGACACTCAACCCACAAAGTCCCCAGGCCAGTCAAAGCAGAGCTGGAATCCCGGGTCCTGGTGAGCCTGTCATGGGGCCCTGTCTAGCTCGAGGTATGGGCCTCTGTCCTGACTTTATTTGCATCTACCACCCTGGCAGCAGCTGAAGGTATCTGTGTGGGTGCTGGCCTGTGCTTTAGTGCCTCTCCAGCTTGGAGGCTACCTGGGGGTCTCTGCACCCTTTGAAGCTCGGAGCTGCACAGAAGGTTCTTCAGCGACCGCCATGTTAGAGGGCTATACCCCAGTTGCTTCCAAGGCTCTGCTCACACAGCATCTTCTTCTGGGGACCACTGTTATCCTTGGGCTGACCCATTCTGTGTGTTAGACCGGCTTTCCAGTTGAGAACGTTCAACCCAAATTCCGACTCCTAAAAGTGATGGGTGTGGTGGAGTCTTGGCATCAGAGACTGTGAAGTGGCTCTAAATCTCAGGGTGGATATCCTCGAGAAAGGCAGAGGAGGCCGATGAGATTGCTCTGCAGGTTAAAGGTGAGGACCTCGGTGACTTGTGGAGAATTGGCCCCCGAGAGTTGTTCTCTGACCTCCACACAGACACACACAGACACGGTGAGGGGGGAGGGAGAGAGAGAGAGAACCAAAGAGAGAGAGGGAGGGAGGGAGAGAGATAGAGAGAGACAGAGAGATGGGAGGGGGGAGAATAAAGTCTACGAAATGAAGCAGGGGATGGAGAAGTGGTTTGAGTGCTGGCTGCTCTTCCAGGGAACCTGGGTTCAATTCCCAACACTCACATGGCAGCTCACAACTATAGGCAGAAATTGCTTGTTCCTTCCCACCTGCCCAGACCCAAAATAATTACACAGAAACAATATTAATTGCAACACTGCTTGGCCAATAGTTTAGGCTTCTTATTAACTAACTCTTAAATTAGCCCGTTCCTATTATTTTGTATTTAACCACGAGGGTCATGGTTTACTGGTAAGATTCCATCTGTCTCCTTTGGTGGATACATGGTGTCTCTCTGACTCCACCTTCTTTTCTCCTCTATCTCTGCTTGAAATTCCCACCTTGCTCTACTCTGCACTGCAATAGGCCAAAGTAGCTTCTTTATTAACCAGTGGTAATAAAACATCTTCACAGTATACAGAGGGGAATCCCACATCACACAACTGTCTGTAACTCTAATTCCAGGGCATCCAACACCCTTACATAGACATACATGCAGACAAAACACCAGTGTACATATAATAAAAATAAATTTTAAATAAGAAGCAGAGGAGAAGACTCAAGATGGCCACAGGAAAGTGGAAGCCGACACAGAACCATGTACCTATAAGCCAAGGGATGCCCTGGGCTGTGGGAGCTGGCAGAGCCTCTGGATCTTGATTTCAGACTTCTGGACTCCAGAACTCAGTGGACACATCCGTGTAGTTTTTTTTTAATATTTTTGAATGATTTATCTAACTTTATTTTTATGTGCATTGGTGTGAAGGTGTCAGATCTCGTGGAACTGCATTTTCAGACAGTTGTGAGCTGCCATGTGGGTGCTGGGAATTGAACCCAGGTCCTTTGGAAGAGCAATCAGTGCTCTTAACCGCTGAGCCATCTCTCCAGCCCCACATCCGTGTAGTTTTAAGACTTCTGTGTGTGGTCATCTAAGGCAGCCAGAGGCTATGATAGCAACCTTGGGCAGTACCCTCCCCACTTGAACTCCTCTGTACAGCATCCAGATGGCTCACACTCACACTAACACAAACCCTGACCGTCTCCAGGGGACAAAACAGGTGATGGAGCCAAGGTGGTACAGAAGAGCTCACTTCAGGGTATGACAGGGACAATGCTCCCGCCGCCTGACCCTTTGAGCACCATCTCCAGGACTGATGTCCAACAATATCCCTATCTCTCCCCAAGTTGTCACCTAGGGTTCAGAATAGAGGGCTGGACCCCTAGTCTCCAGACCCATTTCCAGCAGACTTTGGAGGAGACAGGAGTCCCAAGATGGTGAAGTCCCTAGCAGGATGCTGGTTTGAAAGGCTCATCTTGTCTAGGGACAAAAAGTCACTTAGGTCCAAACCCACTGGAACCACCCTTTGGTGCTTGCCAAAACCTTCAGCCTGGAGCCTCAGCCTCAGGCCTGCACTCTCAAACAGAGTGATGGCGGCCCCTGCTGGCTCGGAGCCTTTCCAAACCCAAGGCATAAGAGGCAGCTAGGGCAGAGGTGGCCGGGCACACAAGAGCTCTGGAAGGATCAAGCGTTGTTCTCAATCATTATCTGTGAATACTCAATACCAGGAGCTCCCTGACCACCCAGGGAATTTCCCCTGCAGTAGAGCCATGGGACTACAGATCAGGGATTGGGACCTGACTTGAAATCAGAGACCCTAGCCCAAGCTCTATGGAGCAAGATGAACCGTCAGGACAGATGGCTCCAGGACAAGGTGGGAAAGTCCCAGGAGGTCCCTGACCTTGCTTGAGCCTCAGTTTGCCTCATCTGTAGAATGGTGATCTGAGTAGTCCTGTTTGCCATCCAGGACCACTGGAGGGATCTGAGAGTTGCCAGCAAGTGTGTGATGGGGGAGGGGGAGACTGAGTAAGCCCCGCAGCACGGCACTCAGAAGGGCCAAGTGCTCAACCTGGCTCTCTCTACTGTCATGAGCCTGGAATGCTTAGCTTTTTACTACACTCACTTTTAAAGGTTTATTTTTGTGTGCATGAGTGTCTTGCCTGCATGTGTTGTCTGTGCACCACATATGTGCCTGGTGCCCACGGAGGTCAGTAGAGGGCATCAGATCCCTTGGAACTGTAGTTACAGACGGTCAAGAGCCACCATGAGGGTGCTGGAACTGGTCCCCACAGCCTCAGTTTTACTGTTTTTATTTTCTTAAGCAGGAATTCGTTTCCTCGCAGCACTGAAGACTAAAATCCACATGTCTGGTGTGCTCTGTTTGGTTTGGTCTTGCTTTAGCTTTTCCTTACACTGGGCTTTGTTAGACTGTTTTCATGTAAGTACATAATACACTTAGTGCAGTCTCTCCTGCCATGCTCCACCAAGTGTTACTTCTCAGCCCTCCCATCGGTCCTGTTTGCCTGCAGCGGTATTTCCACTTCCTCATCATCCGTACCTACATACCTTTGTATCTATGTATCTATAGATCCACACATGGGAGAAAGCATGCCACATCTGTCTTCCCGAGGTAGACTTGCGTTTGACATGATCATCTCCAGTGGTGTCTGTTTTCTTGCAAACAACACGACTTCATTCTGCTTTGTGACCGAAAAAAAAAAAAAAAGCCCCATATATATATATGACATATTTTCTTTATCTGCTCCCCTGTTGATGGACACCTGGGTCGATGTTTGTGTTAACACAGGTCTTGGTGTGCTATTCAACCCAATTAAGAACTCATGAGTTCAAGCAATCCTCCTGCCTCGCCTTCTCTGAAAGGACTGCAGGTATTGGCACTGGCTCTCTGAGTCATGTTTACTGGGCTCCTCCTTCCCTCAGGCTCCTGACCCCACCATGTAGCTGTGGATCATCCCAGCTCCTCTATACTTCCCAACCCCAAGCAGCAGCTGGCCTCATCACCTTCCAAACACAGTCTCTCCAGGGAAGCCCCTAACTGATGGAGCAGCCATGGGCTTCCCTACCTGCCCTTCCACAGCCTGGGGTAGCTCTCGGTAGACCTTACAGAATCAAGCCCAGCAAGAAGTGTCCCAAATACAGAAACAGAGGGTGCAAGTACCGTGCTCCAGCTCTGCCTCTGAGTGCTCATTCTGCACTGGCATACTGGATAGTGCCTGTGGTTTTGGGGAGCTGACTGGCCTGGGCAAAAGCCTGGCTGCAGCCCGAAGATTAGTGTGTCAAAGTCTGCATCTGTGGGGCGCTGGTGCCCTCTAGTGGCGGATAGGAAGAAAGCAGCATACAGCCTGGAAAAAGGACCGCGGAAGGGCTTCTCTACAGGGATGTCCAGGTAGAAAGGGACAGGTGCCAGGCAGGGGTTGAAGTTCTCAGGAGCCTCAGATGGCCGTGCCACCCTTTCCTCCTGCTATTCTCTGGTTAGTTACTGTCTGTCACCTGTGACTGAGTGGATCCAGAGGAAGCGAAATGAGGTCTTGAGTGGTAAGGGATTCCTAGTGGGCATCTAAAGCCAAGGCTCCTGAGAGCCTCCCATGCCGTGCTCAGCTCCAGCAGCATCCTCCTTCAGTGAGAGCTGAAGCCAAGGTGGCTCATGCGAGTTTAAGGGCTGGACCATCTAAATCCTGACCTCCATACGGGACTCACAAACATGGCTGCTACTGCTATTACACACCCCCTTCCTGTACAGCTAGACGGGCGTCATCATAGCAGAGACCCCACTTTGCTCCCAGCAATGATCCCCAGTGACTCTGGAAATGGACCTGTGGCCACCCCTCCAACATGCAGATAGAGAGTTAGGAGAAGAGGACGGGAGCAGGGCAAGGAGGACAAGCTCAGAAGCAAGCTACACAGTCAGACCCAGGTTCAAATCCCAGCCCGAACACCTTCCCATTCTAATCCCCTCCCTGAGTCTTCATCCCTTCCCTGGGCTGCTGGTGTTTACACACACGGGTAGCATGATACTCGGACATGAGCTCAAGCCTGAGGCTCAGTGTCAAAGGCGAGTGTGCAGATCCTGCAGACCACCGGCCGTGCAGGAGACTCAGAGGCAGCAAGTTACCGTCCCTTACAGCAGGGAGTCGACAGAGCAGGACCTGAGGCTGGGAAGGATCTGAGTGGAGCAGACCCCAGAAACCAGGCACATCTAGATGAGTCTATACATGCAGAATTCCAGAGATGCCCAAAGCAGGTTAGTGATTGCCACGTTAGGGCTGGGTAGGGAGGCTCTCGCTCATCCCTGATCCATAGAGACAGGGAAAAAGATTTCTGTGCCTGAGGATGTAACTAGTAGGTAGAGCACTTTCTAAGCGTGCCTGAAGTTCTGGGCTCCATTCCACATAAAATGAATGTGGTGGCATGTTGGGGTTAATGAGTCCTGGCCTTCAGCTGCTCTTCCCTCCTAGAACCTTCTAATTAAAGTTACTAGAACCTAGCTTAGAGGATCAGAGGATGGGATTTTCACCTGTTGGCCCTTGACTGCAGTGTATTTAAGCCTACATGGTGCTAATAAAGAGGGGCTTTGGTATCAGTGTTAAAAGGTCTGTGTGTTAAAAGGTCTGTGTGTCGGTCTGTCTCTGTTTGTGTCGGTCTGTCTCTGCATCTGTGTTCTCAACCTCCAGCCCCTTGCCCGAAGCTCGCGAACTGGGGTCTAGCACATAGAGCGCAGACCTGGGCTGTGGTGTGTGGCAGTAGCATTCACCTGCCAACCCCAACACAATCCCAGTAGGAGGATCAGAAGTTCACGGTTTGGCTACCTAGTGAGTTCAAGGGTAGCCTGGGCTACATGAAACTCTGTCCTAAAAACACCAAAAAGAAAAAAAAGAAAAGAAAAGTCCTATATTTAGTATTAAATACCACTATATTTAGTATCAATACTTCCATATTTAGTACCAAATGTACTAAAGCCACGTTGCCCATCCCCCTGCCCCCAAGAGGATGGATTTTGTGGTATGTGATTTCAGCTCAGGTTTTTAAAGGCCGAGAGACTCCTTCGCTGACATTGATCCCTCAAGTCACATGCTTGAGCACGAACAGCTGAGTTTGATTTCCCTAAATCCACATTTAAAATAATCTGGTGTATGTCTTTAATCCCAACCCTCCAGAGGCAGGCAGATCTGTCAGTTCAAGGCCAGCCATGTCTACTTAGTGAATTCAAGGACAGCCAGGGCTATGCAGAGAGACCTGGTCTCAAAAACAAGCAAACAAAAACCAAGTACAGCCCCAGCACTCGAGTTTTGTTCTCTGGCCTCCACAGGTACACTCCTGTGGCATGGGAGCTAGTGCCTATAATTCTAGCCCTTGAGAGATAGGGCAGAAGTATCGGGAGTTTAAAATAATGGTTAGTTCCATGGTAAGCTTGAGACCATCCTTGGCGAAAGAAACCTTGTCTCAAGCAAACAAACAAACAAATCTTTAAACATAAAAACAATCCAGGCATGATGGTTCATGTCTGTAATACCAACACTGGAGATGCTGAGCCAGGAGGATTGTGGTAATCTGAAGGGGAGCCAGAGCTATATAGTGAAATACTATCTAAATAAAATAATAAATTAAATTTAAAAAAACAATTTAAAATTAAACAAAAAATTGTTAAAGAACAACACACTGTAAGTCCCAGTCTCTGGCCTCCATTTTTGGAGGCCCCGCCCCTGTGCCCGCCAAAACCTTGACCCTCCCCAGTCTATTTAAACTGCTCCCCGAAAGCCCCTTTGTGGCCTTTTCTCCCACCACCACCCTCCCCGTCATTTGTGGTTTCCTGGTTCCCTTCAGGGCCACCCGAGAGTGCAGGGATCCCATTAAACCTGGATATCCTCTAATTTGGCTCGTTGTCATTTGGCTTGATTGGAATTTTTGCATCAGCTTGTTTTAGGAATATTCCTAACATCTGGAGGCTCCACCGAGATGGGGTGGCCTTTCCACACGGCCTACGGCCACGCCTCAAAAGTGCCCTAGTCCACAATCCGAGCTCTCCACATCTTGCTAAAACTAGCTCCCAGATTACAGGCTGTGTCTTGGTGAGTCCCTTTTTCTTGTCTATGCTATAAGGTTTTGGGGGACCTATTTGTGTTTACTTTTGTCGATTATCAGACTCTTGTGGAAGAGGTGGGCCAGTGCCAAGAATCTGATCTCAGCGGCTAGGCTGGGCCTAGCTGAAGTAGATTTTGTTTGCTTTAGGGATGCCTGGCATTCAATTTCCACGACCCCGTTTAAGCCTAAGAGCTATTTTGGAGGATACGCTGTAATAGACTTATGACACACAGTCGGGCATAGACTTTAAAATGGGCACTTGCAGTTCAAAGCCAGATCCTCTGTTGCCCCTGGGATGCCTCTTATAAAATCTTTATAAATTGGGGCTGTCCGATACAATCTGTCCCAAATGGCTAATTTCCCTATGAACTACGCATTGGCCACCAGAAGGAAACCTTGAGCTTACCGTCCTCCAGGACCTAGGAAATTTTTGTCACCATAGGGACAAATGGACAGAGCTTACAATATGTCCATGGGTTTTGGGCTCTGCGCTCTCACCCTTCCCTCAACAGCCAGTGTCTTGCAGCACCAGTCTTGGTCACTAAGTCCCCAACGCCTCCAAATTCCTGGTCACCTGGAAATTGGGATCCCAACAATTCCAGCTGGACCATGCAGCCAGAGGCACTGGCCCCTCCCACACTCCCTCAAACCCCCACCACCCAAACCCCTCCTGTGAAGCAACAGTCTTCACAAGTCTCTCCTCCCCCTTCTACCCCCTCCCTTGCCAATACAGAAGTTCAAGGTCAACTTCCACTTTACCCACCTTCCTCCCTCTTCTCCCCCTCCTACCTCATCTTCCCACCCCTGGACCCTTCTGCACACTGGGCTAGTCCCTCCCAATCCTCCCTGGTCTTCTCCCATACCAGATCCCACCATAGCTCCGCCCTTTTCTGCTCTCTCTGGGAAGTGGCGGGAGTCGAAGACATTATGAAAGTTCATGTTCCCTTTTCTCTTCCACATCTCTCTCAGATAGAAAAGCAGCTAGGTTCCTTTTCTACTAATCCTCCTGCTCATAGTAAAGAGTTTCATTACAGAGGCAAAATATTACGGTTCGTTGCCTCCTTCAGGGTATAGAAATGGTCTTGGAAAAAAAGTAGTTAATTTAAAAATTCCAGCCATTCAAGCTCAGGCCTTAGCAGTTGCTCTAAGGCCACGGGAAGGGGGAAAAGGGAAGCCAACCACAAGACTTTACCCTGATGGAGCCTGGCCTAAGTCAACCTCACAGACAAGCACTTAATAACAATGCCCCCATGTGGGCTTGTCCTCTATGCCACGCCATGGAGGTCTGGCCCCACCAACAAGTGGAACTGTGCCAGCCTTTGGATTTCTCAGCCTTGCAGAGGATTGACACTGTCCAGACTTGGTATATTCCATAACCCTATCCTAGCCTAGGGTAAAGCTGCAGGTAGTGGGTAAGTCTATTGCTTTTCTTTTGGACACAGGAGCTACCTATTCTGTTCTAATATCTCACTAGGTTACGTTCCCCTAACCAATTTCAGTTATGGCAGTAGATGGGACCTGTTCCTCCCCACTTAAAACTTTGCCACTGCCCTGTATTCTTGCAGGACAATTTTTCTCTCATTCTTTCTTAGTGATACCTGCTTGCCCAGCACCTTTACTGGGTCGAGATATCCTTAGCTAACTCCTAGGTCTCTTGAACTTCAATGTACAGGACCTCACACGACACCTGCCTTCTCACCTTCCCCAAGGAACAGATGCCTGGTGTTTCCGGGATGACAGTACACAGGATGCCTTTCCAGCCACACCTCTCGCTGAGTGTGGACCCACCAACACCCAGCTCTCCCCTTCCCCATGTCATCCCATGCACACAGGAAGCAGCCAAATTTGAGTCAATACCCCTTTTTCCTAAGAGAGCCTAAATGTTAGTCAAAATGTCACCTCAGCTTCCTGTCACCCCTTATACAAACAGTCTGGAATGTAAGTCCCGGTCTCTGGCCTCCATCTTTGGCCCCTGTGCCCGCCAAAACCTTGACCCCCTCCCCCGAGGAGGGGCAAGGTAGCCCGCCAAAACTTTGACCCCTCCCCCAGTCTATTTAAACTGCTCCCTGGAAAGTCCCTTTGTGGTCTCTTCTCTTACACACACACACACACACACACACACACACACACACACTGGTCGCATTTGCGGTTTCCCGGTTCCCTTCGGGGCTACCCAAGAGTTTAGAAATCCCATTAAAACCTGGATATCCTTTAATTTGGCTTGCTGTGATCTGGCTTGACTGGGATTTTTGCATGGGCAGAGAGCTTGCATTAGGAATATTCCTAACACACACATACAACGACAAACCGAAAATGAAGCGGGGTGAAGTCCCAGAAGGCCACACAAGTGGGCAGCCTTGCAGGAATCAGTGCACTGCCTCTATTTTAACATCCAACACAACCAGGATTTAAAACAAAAATGGAAACTGAGTGCGGAGGCACACTTCTGTCATTCTTTATTTGGGAGGCAGGGGCAGGAGGATCAGGGGCTCAAGACCAGCCTCGGCTACAAAGAGAGTCTGGGACTTCGTGAGACCCTGTCAAAAAGCAAAGAAAGACAAAAAGAAAAGTAAAAACCTCTAATGCGGCAGAGTTGCCTACAGTCTGCTCTTCTACCATCCAGAGCGCCAGGCAGCCCCGACGCCTCCTGGCTGAGCTGGGCTCAAGCACAGACACAGGAAAAAGCTGGAAAGAAAAGGCCTGGACAGAGCTGTGCAGATGGGGGAGGGCAGTGGAAGTAGGGAGCTAGGAGTCTCTGGGCCTGTAGATGGAGGCTGTGAGCTTGTGAGCCATGAGGAAATCACGTCTAAGTGTTCTCTGCGGTTTGGGATAGCCATCCACATTCTGATGCTGTCTCAAGAGGCCGCGGTGAAGGCTTGCCTGGACTCTGCTCTTTGGGTTTGATGCAAGCCAGACGCTCTTCTGATCGCATGTGAGGCTGCTCTTGGTCCAAGGGGAATGGACTTGCTGCTCCTCCACTGTGAAAATAGGGCATGTTGTTGGCTGGATATTTGGAAAACAATAATGCTGGTTTGGAAAACCAGAAAGAACAGAAACCTTAACCCATGACCATCTGAAGATGCTTACCCATAGTGATTTTCTTAATCTCTTCTCTTTTTTAAAATTTTTTATGATTTATTTATCTTTATTTTATGTGCATTGGTGTGAATGACGGTGTCAGATCCCCTGGAACTGGATTTTCAGACAGTTGTGAGCTGTCATGTGGGTGGTGGGAATTGAACCCGGGTCCTCTAGAAGAGCACTCAGTGCTCTTAACCGCTGAGCCATTTCTCTAGCCCCTTAATTTCTTCTCTTTATCCCACATCAGCATCCCACAAAATACTTTGGCTATCAGCGAGCACTCCTTCTCCTGGTTATTCATTTTGTCTTTTATTGTTTTTTTTTTATGAGTCTTACTATGTACCTACCCCAGGCTGACCCTGGACTCAATATACAGCTGCTCATCACTTTTCCTGGGGTGATGTAGACAAATATCTATTCATCCCAGACAGGACACTGAAAACAGACCAAGGAAATAGTCCATTCATGTTTACTTGGTGAACCAGTGAGTTTATTGGGGTTACTTACAGACGTGTGGGAGAGAGGTTACTCAGCAAGGGCACAAGTGAGGGGTTACTTATAGAAGTAGGGGATGCAAGGTCAGCTGTATTCCTAAGAAGCCAAATCCGGCACAGTGATGACTCACAAAAGGCTGCATTCCTGTAGAGATCGCTGTTAACGCCTTAGATAACCTTAGGGAGAGGACTCGTGAATCTTGTAAGTTTCAGGAAATTCCTGAGCCCTACAAATTTAGTTTATACTTCCTAGGCCTTGTATGTTTCTTCTAAGTCTTGCATCAGTGGCTCCCGCCTCAACTGTAGTCCAGGTTCTGTAGTTTTATTTGGGTTGCTGTTGTTGGGTTTTTTTTGTTGTTGTTGTTAGTTTTCTTTTTTCTTTTCTTTCTTTTTTTTTTTTGAGACTTTGTTTTCCTAATCAGAATTCACTGTCATTTCCCCATTTCTTCAAAACTATGTTGTAAGCCTGTGTGATGGTTTAAACAGGAATGGCCCGTAGGCTCATATATTTTGAATGCTCGGTCATTAGGAAGTGGCAATATTTGACAGGCATTGGAGGTGTGGCCTTGTTAGAGCAGGTGTGGCCTTGGGGATGGGCTTTGGGGTTTCAAATGCTCAAGCCAAGCCCAGTGCTTCTCTCTTCCTGCTGTCTTCGGATTTGGTTATAGAACTCTCAACTTCTCCAGCACCATGTCTGTCTGTGTGTCACTATGCCCCCCTCATTGATGATAATGAACTATAACCTCTGAAACTGTAAGCAAGCCCCAATTCAATGCTTCCCTTAATAAGAATTGCCTTGGTCTTAGTGTCTCTTTATAGCAATGGACTAAGACATTCTCTGATGATTAATCTTTACAGTCAGTCTGACAGGGTTTAGAATCACCTGGGAGACCACCTCTGAGTGTGTATGTGTGCCTATGAGTGTGTGTATGTGTTTATGTCTCTGTGTGAATGTATGTGTGTGTGTGAGTGTGTGCATTTGCTTATGCCTCTGTGTGAATGTATATGTGTGTATGTGAGTGTGTGTGTTTATGTCTCTGTGTGAATAGATACGTGTGTGTATATGAGTGTGTGTGTGTGTGTGTGTGCATGTGCTTATATCTCTGTGTGAATGTATACATGTGTGTATGTGTGTGTGTGTTTTCAGAGGCATTTAACTAAGTGGGAAGACCCACTCTAACGAGCAGCAGCAGCCTGTTTCTGCTGGCATCTCATACTGAAAGAAGAAAGAGTGAGCTGAGCACACTGGTCCCTCTACTTCCTGGCTGACTCACAATGTGGCCAGATGCCTCCAACACTCCCTGCACCCCCCAAACTGTGAGCCAAAATAAATCCCTCCTTCCTTACGTTGCTTCTATATGGCATTTGTCATAGCCAGGAGGAGAAATGCAAGACAAAATCCAACGCTTCACCCCCACACCACTAACTCCCTCCACACCCACTCACACTCACCCCAGCACTCTGTACCAAAGTGAGCATTGCTACAAGATGAGCTTCAAGTGTGAGTGTGCATTTCTGCAGCTAGGAGCTGTGTGCTGGCAGAGAGTGGATGCTCTCTGAACCCCACTCACCTCCTGAACGCTCCACCAGATCAACCTCCAGAAAAGGCAGACACCTAAGCTGCCACCAGAGGCCCAGACTGCTGATTCTTCCCCAATGGTATTCATCCCTGACCTAAAACACTAAGTACCCTCCATCTGCCTGAGGACAAGGGCCTCTACCTCTGTCTCTGAGGCTGCTGGCCTTCGGGTAAACCCTGTGTGGTGACAGACTCCCAGGGACCCAGGTCCAAAGTCCCAGCCCCTAGGCCCTCTTTAAGTGAGTACACAAAAGACGGTCACAAGACGTGACGTGTGGTCAGCAGGCATGATTGGTGATGGCCACTACGTGGTCCTTTCTCAAAGCCTGTGTACCCTGGCTGGCTGTGGCTGGGCTATTTGAGAGGGAGGACACGCTGTTCCCGGCCAGAACACTCCGGCCTCTTCCCGGAACAGAAGATGAAAGGCTCTGGGCTTCTGGACTTCGTTAACAATTCCTTTCTTCCCCTTGCCCAGTAGAAGTTTCCATTCAACCAAGGAAACATTTTTCAAATTAAATGTCCCCTCCCAGAACTGTTTGGCTCAGAGACTGAGGATGGATGGGGGCCTGGGGTTCCTCACAGTCTTGGAGAGTCTGGATATCTGTCCCCACTTTGGAGGCTCAGGGCCCCAGGGACAGGCTGTTCTGCTTCCTGATGGGCTGAAAGGCTACTCGGGAGGAGAGCAAGGGTCAGTGTGCAACTGGTCAGTGGACACTGCTTCCGGCTCTGAGCCTCTGCCAGCTGTGGCTGGGGAACAAAGGAGGGGACACCAGGGAGCCTCTGTCAATCATTTGTGTTCTTCACCAGTCACCCTTCCGCTTGACGTGGAATGCGGACTAGACCGGGCTCCTCGGACACAGACAACTCTCTCTCTCTCTCTCTCTCTCTCTCTCTCCTCTCTCTCTCTGTCTGTCTGTCTGTCTATCTGTCTCTCTCCTCTCTCTCTGTCTCTCTGTCTCTCTCTGTCTGTCTGTCTCTCTCTCTCTCACACACACACACACAGAGTCAGCACTGACATATGCATTCACTACACTGAGAAAAACATATTTTCTGATTTCTCTCTGAGAGCCACAAACTGGGCTTGCGATTGACATTATAAATCTCTGTATCAGGTGTGTGGCTCACACCTTTCATCATGGCACTCAGGCTACCGAGACAAGAGGGTTGCCCCGAGTTCAGATCTACCTTAGCCTACAGAGTGAAATCTTGTGTCAGAATTAAAAAAAAAAAAAATCTGTCAGCTAGAAAGTGAATTTGTCCTAAACCCTGGCTACCTGAGGCACACAGTAGCCCAGGGAGGGTCAGCACCTGCGTAGGTCATACCCAAGCTGTCAGCAGAGATGGGACCAGAGGTCTGGAAGTCTTCTGAGGGAGAACTGTGAACATGGCTGCAGGGCCGTGGGGGCCAGGGGTCAGACAAGGGGTCAGAGGTCCTCAGGTGACTCGCACAGAAGAGCATTGTGGGAACTGTGGAGGAGCATGGTCACCTCCACCCCCGCCATCTTGAGGAATCAGGAATGGCACACTGCTACTGTGACTGAGCTCTTGTTATAATATTATGGTTTTTTAAGAGACAAGCCACCCCACTCCCTTGCTCCTCTGCCCCACTCTCCTCTCTTCCTGTCCCCTCTCTGGGAGAGGCAGAAGCTGCCTCTCTCCCCACTTCTCCGCTTCTCCCCTTTTCTGTCTCTCTTCCCTTTTTCTCTTCCTTCTCTCTCTCTCTCTCTCTCTCCCTCTTTCTCTCTCTCTCTCTCTCTATAACCCCCCTTCTCCCCTTTTTCTTCCCCTCCATAACCCAACTAATAAATATCAAATTCTATTCTGTACGATGTGCCTGTCTATGTGCCTCCCACCTGCCGCCTGCTCACACGGCTCACCGGGCTTGCTGCCACCACATGGCTGGGGACCAGCCACCTTGGTTTGTGGACATGCCGCCACCGGGACCCTGCAGCAAGCTGCTGGGGACCTGCTGCAAATCCATAACACTTGTCTCTTCCCAAGGCAGAAATCAGATTGGATTGTGGTGGTACCCCTGGGAGAATGAGGTGGTAGAGGACCTGTGTAGAGTCCGTGAAATTGGGTTCAGTCCCCGGGGCTGAATAAAAAGGAGCATGGTGGCTCGTTCCTGTAATCCAAGCACTCAGGAGGCAGAGGCAGGAGGACGGGAACTTCAAGATCACTCTTGACTACAGAACAAATTCAAGGTCAGCCTCGGGTGCATGAGACCCTGCTAGAGTCAAGCTGACATCTATGTCCTGGGTCCCAATTGTCTTACCTCAGTTCTGTCCCAACCGGAGAAGCATCGAGCCTCTGGGGAACCCAGACCTGAGGTAGACAGAAAGACCAGGAGGTATATGGGAAAGACCAAACCCTAGAGTGTGCTCAGACCACTAGAGTAGGGAGCCTGCCGTCATCAGCCCAAAATGTCACTGCTGTTCACCAGCAGCATATAGCAGGACTCTACAACAGGGGTCAGGGGAGCTGGTCATGGCATATACCGAATAACCCCACTGCTGTGGAGACCGAAACAGAGGATTGCAAGTTCAAGACCAGCCTGGGTTGCAACTCAAAACCCTATCTCGAAGAAAAGGGAGAACTGTACCCATGTGCACAGCTAGAATCTTGTCAGAGCCCCTTGTAGACAGTCGGCACCCAGAGCCCAGTCACTCCAGGCCTCTAAGCCAACCTGAGTCAGGCGGGTGCCCTGGGATCCCTGTGAGCAGTTGATAGCAGCAATAAAGGAACAATTGCCTGATGCCCACTGGCACTATGAGGCCAAGAGTTTCTTCCTCGTGATCTCAGGCCTTCTCAACACCCTGCTACTTAATAAACCAAGAAACTGAGGCCCAGAGAGGCAAAGTGCTGCCTCAAAACCACACAGCACACCGAAGCCAAGCCTGGGTTGGTTGACTCAAGATCCGGGATACATCTTCCCAGATGTGTCCTTCAGCCAAGATACACTACCATAGCAGCACACTGGGCACACATTCTATCTCATTTGACCTCGGGAGTTGAAGAGGCTCAGACCTCGCTGGCGCTTGAAGGGGAGAAATGCTTATAAATTGTCTGCCTTATGCCAAGTCCTGGTGTGGACACCAGGTCTTTGGAGACCCCAGTAGGCAAGGCGAGGCTTCCAAGAGCCTGGTTTCCAAGAAAGATCTCCACATTGGCCTGGACCGCTTAAGTCTTTAGGATCAAAGCGTTCACGCCAGTTTGCTCTTCCTTCTAAACATGGGTGAGTCCCTTGTTGGTTCAGCCCCAGGGATGGGGCTGAAGGTTCACACACCAAGACCACAGCCCCAGGGTCTCCAGTGCAGCAGGAGGACGACCTAAGAACAGGATGCTGTGGGGAGCCATGGCTTAAGCATGTGCAACCAAAGACAAACCAGGAGGAATGGCGTGTGCTTCTGGTTGCCTTTTATCTCTCTTTTTCCACAGCTGGAGATCAGGGGCAGGAGTTCCAGCCACACAGCATGGTACCTTGTGAGGCACAGGGTTTGTAGGTCCCAGGAATTGAACTAACATCGTGAAGCTTAGCCACAAGCACCATCACCTCCTGAGCCATTTTGTTGACTCCTCACCCAGGACCCTCAATCTCACACTCTCATCTTTGCATGATGCTATTCCCTCAGGTGCAGGTCCTACCACTGAGCTCTGTGAAGAGTCTTAGAGCTGAGGAATGAGTCTCCCAGTACCAAAGATCCTGGCAGAAGACACCGGGCTAGTGCAGGTAAATCAAGGTCAGTGGCGATAGAGTGGCAGCAGGAGCCAGAGGATCTGTATTGTTGCAGCAGGTTTCCCAGCAACAGCACAGACAGAGCGATGCTAGCCCTGCATGCTGGACACCGGGCAGGCACCTGGAACTCTGGGAGCTGAGCCCTGGCTAGCAGGACTCAGTCATCCACTCCAGGGGAAGAAGCGTCTCTGTGTTTCCAGGCTGTTTGCTCACGGTGTGTTGAGGAGTACCTTCCAAAGGTTCATATCCACCTGGAACCTGTGAACAGACTTGGGGTGGGGCGGGACCTTTATTCAGTGGGACTGCTGTGACACACGGAGGGGAGATGCCATGATGGGACAGAGGTGGAGGTCGGAGCAGTGTGCAGGGCTAGGATTGCAGCAGGCAGGAGAGGCAGGAAGGACCCTCTCTATCCAGGGCCCCTCTCTCAAGACGGTACAGGCTCCGGCTCATACTTAGATTTCTGTCTTCCGGTTTTAAGGGCTGTGGAAAACACATTCTCTTATCTTAAGCCCCTCCTCCCACTCAGCCCATGGGCCTTTGCTCCTGCAGCTGAGAAAATAAACTCATCAATGTCAAATTCTCACAAGGCAAGCCCAGAACAAAGAAGAGTTCTTGCCCAACACGCACGGGCGTGGGAAAGCCGTGGCAATCATCTCCAGCCCACCGTGATGGCTTTGCTCAGCAAGACTGAAGACCCAGCCAGCATGTACATGGAGACCTTTTATTTTCTGCACCTTGTCCTGTCTCTGGGGATGTCTAAGCCCTACAGCCGCTGACTCGTTATGTGATCCCCGTGCTCCCAAGGGAACTTCTTACTGCAGCTCAAAAGAAAATGTGGAGTCACGTCGGTATCGCTGTCCCAAGACGGATTTCCACTCAAGAGTGTTTGCAAAAGGACAGTACAGATGTCAAATACTAAAACGCTAACATCTCTAGGCCCTGCTCTTCCAGGGGACAGCAAGGCCAGAAGCCAGTCAGAAACTCTGGTCAGCCTTTCTCCAGCCCTGGGAGCTGCAGCATCCTGAGCTGGCCAGAGGTTTCTGCACATCATTTAAGGTCAGATCAGCAGACAAGCCCTGCTCAGCCATCAGGGACACAGCTGAGGGCTGTCGTGGGCACGGCCTCCTGAGCCTTTGCTGGTGGGGGCATAAATAGTGTGTCCTTAATAAGCTGCATCCCGGGAGTCCTTCATCCTCTCGGCTCCCACCTGATGGCAGCAAACCTTTCCACATAAGCAACACCCAGAACTCACTGACATCCAGATTTCCAACAGTCTCATTTTCTGTTGGACTGACCTTATAAAAAAGGAAAAAACAAAAAGTCCGGCACTAGGCAGGCAGAGGCAGGCCGATTTCTGTGAGTTTGAGGTCAGACAGGTCTATGTGGTGAGCTCCAGGCCAGTCGCAGATACACAGTGAGACCCTGTCCCAAAAAAAATAAACAAAATCTGCCCCAGTAGGGAGGAGCACCTCCTCCATGGCCAGGGCCATATATATCCTCACAAATTTCCTCTTAATTCAAACATTCCACCAGGACAGGAGGCTCCTTAATACTGAAGATGTCAACAACTCACAAGGCTCAGGAAGTTCCTGAAACTGACCAGATGCACTAGGTTTACCCACCTCCTCAACGTCAGATCAGTGATATGGACTGCTGAGGAGATGCAGATCAGCCGAGCTGCCTAGAAGATTCTTTCTGAGCTGTTGAGCATCCTGCAAGTCGTACAGAGAGCTCCAGTGTTCCAGCTTCCATCAGCTGTCATCCATGCTGGGCTGGCCTTTGTGATACAGCTGTCTTTGAGTCATGCCTCTTCCTGTAAGTAAACCTTCATCCATATTCCTTTACGTAACCCCAATAAACTCACTGATTCACCAAGTTAGACTTGGATGGTATCCTTACTTTGGTTCTTTATCTGGAATGAATGAACAGACATTTGTTTGTGCTTCCCCAAGACAAGTGTCACGCAAGATAGTGCGACACAGTATGCATTTGAAATGCCGGAACAGGGGACCATTCAGCTCTCCTCTTCATTGTACGCATGTGTGCTGAGCACCTCCAGGGGCCAGGCACTGTATCAAAGGCGTGGCTATAATGACTGATATTGACTGGCGATGTGGTGGTTTGAATGAGACGTGTCCCACATAGGCTCATGTGCTCAAACCCATGGTGGTGCTCTTTGGGGAGGTTTAGGTTGTGCAACTTTACTAGAGGTTGTTGTTACTGGGGTGGGCTTTGAAATCTTACAGCCTCATCTCGCTTTCTGTTCCCCCCACTTTCTGCTTCATGCTTGTGTTTGAGGATGTGAGCTCCCAGCTTCCTGCCCCAGGTGCCATGCCCAAATGCTCCCATGCCTTCCCACCATGATGGACTCCTAACCCTCTGGAGCTGTAAGCCAAATGAGCTCTTAGTAGTCACCTTGGTCACAATGATCTATCATAGTATGGTGGTTTGAATAGCTATGGGCCCCACAGACTCGTGTGTTTGGATGCTTGGCCCATAGGGAGTGACACTATTAGGAGGTGTGGCCTTTTTGGAGTAGGTGTGGCCTTGCTGGAGGAAGTGTGTCACTGTGGGGACAGGCTTTGAGTTCTATGTTCAAGTCATTTCACTCCCTGCTTCCTGGGGATCAAGATTAAAAACTCTTGGTGAGTGGTGGTGGTTCATGCCTTTAATCCCAGCACTTCGGAGGCAGAGACAGGAGGATCTCAGTGAATTTGAGGCCAGCGAGCTCCAGGACTGTTACACAGAGAAACTCTATCTCAAAAGGAGGAGGAGGGGGGAGGAGGAGAAGAGGAGGAGGAGGAGGAAGAGGAAGAAGAGGAAGAGGAAGAGGAAGAAGAAGAAGAAGAAGAAGAAGAAGAAGAAGAAGAAG
>NC_022017.1:26462912-26477116 GCF_000317375.1 Microtus ochrogaster | reverse complement strand
TTTGATCTGGTTCCCTCTTCTGGCACGCAGACTGAACACTGTATAAATAATAAATTAATGAATTAATTAATGAATATAGTCTTCATGGCAGGACCTAGACACACTGATGAGACCATCCTGCGAGCATGTTCATGAGGGACTTTCTGGATTGGGTTAACGGAAGCTAGAGGAGTCACCCTCAATCTCTGTGACACCATTTAATGGGTTGAGGGACCGAGCTGAATAAAAAGAGGAAAGCAAGGCAAGCACCAGCATTAATGTCTCTCTGCTTCCTGCCTGCAGATGGGATGTGACCAGGTGCCTCACGCTTCTGCCGCCCAGCTTGGTTCACCGCGATGACTGGACTCTCCAGCTGCAAGCCACAACCACCCCTTCCTTAAGCTGTTTTGATCAGGAACTTTGTCTCAGCAGTAAGAAAAATAACTGACACACAGACCTAAACACCCGGAGAACATTCAGCGTAGGTGACCCCGGGGACTCCGAGAGCCATGTCTGCAGTAGAAGCTCACCCAAGAAAGACCTCAAGTGTTCCAGCTTCACTTGTTCTTTTCTTTTCAATTATTTATTTAATTATGTGTATGCATCCATATATGTATTTGACTGAGTGCTTGCACACTGGGAGGCCAGACTCATGGAGCCACCTGATGTGGTGAGCACTAGACTGGAATTCAGGTCCTCGTACATACTCTTTTAAAAATATATATTTATTTTATTTATTTATTTATTATTTATTAATACAATATTCTGTCTGTGTGTATGCCTACAGGCCAGAAGAAGGCACCAGACCTTATTACAGATGTGAGCCATCATGCGGTTGCTGGGAATTGAACTCAGGACCTTTGGAAGAGCAGGCAATGCTTTTAACCTCCGAGCCATCTCTCCAGCCTTCACTTGTTCTTGGTTGACGTAAAACCCACCAATTTTGGAGGCCATGCGGCTGATATTTACTTCTTGTGAGTTCTACTGGAGATAATAAGACTTCTGACTGCTGTTCATGACGTTTCGGCTGCCCTTGTTTTCCCGGACCCAGAGGCTGGTTTTGTTGAAAGTGCTGACTCTTCCCTTAGCCCTGCAGATGTCAGAAGGGACTAAATATGGATAGAAAATCATGGCGCCTCTGCCTGCCTCCTTTGCTACCTCAGCCTTGGGGTCCGATTTCTACTGACCTCTGTGATAGACTGTGATAGATCAAGGCTGATCACGAAGGCAGCATCGCTCCCTGGCCAAGTGCCTGCAAGTCCAGTTATTCACTACTTCCTGTCCATCACCCCGGTTCCTCCTGCCCCTCCCTGGGAGGATCATGTGGATCATAGCCCCATTTCTAGTTTCATTCTGTTGCTGTGCTAAAACAGAGAGAGAAAGGGAGGGAGGGAGAGAGAGAGAGAGAGAGAGAGAGAGAGAGAGAGAGAGAGAGAGAGAGAGAAGGAGAGAGAGAAACAAAACAAACAAGCAAACATAAAATAAACCACTTAACTTAGGGGGAGGAAAGGGTTTATTTGGGTTACACTCCAGGTCACAGTCCATCATCCAGGGAAGTAAGGGCAGGCACTTGAAACAGAAATCATAGAAGAAAACAGCTTGTTGACTTACAAGGCTCATACTTAGTTTCCTTATACAGCCTAAGCCCATCTGCCTAGGGAATGGTACCTCCCACAGTGTTCCGGGCTCTCCACCATAAATTAACAACCAAAATGCTCTACCATAGACATACCCGCAGGCCAGTCTGATCTGAGCAATTCCTCAGTTGAGACCCCCTTCTCAAGGGGGGGGGGGGGCTCTAGACTTCATCAAGATGACAGGTAACGCTAACTGTGATACTCTCTCATCTTTAAGTTAGCTACCTTTTCAATCTTTTCCCTTATTTGGATAACTTGTCCTGATTATTAACCTTCTTCATGGTGAGCAATGAACTTGAGTTCTGGAACAGAAGGTGGCCATGCTAAAATTCTTCATGGCTTCAGACCCCCCTAATCCAGCAACCAGGAGCATCCACCATGGGACGAACTTTCACACACTCTGTGGCAGAGGCCAATCTAAGTAGAGAGCCCTTGACTCCTCCCTGCCCAGCACCTTGCCTCCTTCTGTCCCAGCCCCCCTACTTTCTTATGGGAAGTCACCCTACTCGAATATGTAATTCGTATATACTGGAAGGTGGTGGGAGGAAGCTAGCAATGTCGACTGGCTCATGGTGTACGAGACAAAACAGCCACTGAGATGCTTCTTTTGAACAAAGAAACAAAAGAAGTTGACTCAGTTGGGTCCACAGAGTAACTCAGGGTTGAGCCCCTCTGCCTCATTTTGTGTCTTCTCCTTCGCTTGGAATCACTGCTCACTCCTGCATGCCAGGATGTCAGTCATTCAAGAAGTGTCTGTCTGACTCACCTGATCCCCTTCCAAGGCTGAAGACACAGTCATTTCCCTAAACTGTAATGACCTCAGGTTCCAGGAGGAGCAAATCCTTGAGGGGCAGACACTCCAGACCACAACTGTCAGTGAAGGAGAACCCACCAATGATCATCTTGAAGAAGACAGCTGGAACCCTCAAGTGAGGACTCTGATAAAGACATCTCCAGAGCCTTGCGGGACCAGAGCCAAGGAGGTGACAATGGGGCTGTTCCTTCACCAGGCCTATTTGATTATGTGACTTCCTGCTGCCCACCCCAATCCTTCCTCTGTTTAAATGTCAGAACCCCAAAGATGAACTGGGATTCCTCCTTATTCCTCTTCCCAGTGTGGCCACAATGAATAATTCTGGTGTTGTTGTTTTATCACTGTTTGTCCCTTTAACTGGTATATTGGGAACTAGTGCCCAAGTCTTGTCTGTAGTGGTGGAGCCCCGGATGTTGCCCTAAAATCTTCAGTTATGTTAGGTAGTTAGTTAGACATTAATAAGCTTGAAAATCATTAAGAATTGGGGTCAGATGCCAGGCTCTGGGGTCCCCTCTGTGAGCCCATCCACTCAGAGGTCGTCTGCCTCTCTGATGAGACTCGGGGTAACTCAAAATGTTCATCTGTGTCACCACAGATGGTGACACACCCAAGAGACCTTGAACACTCTTTTTAGACTAAGCATTTTCTTTTTATTTAAAAGTTCAAAAGAAAGTCCTCAAACACTAAAAACGTAGCAAATGCATGTAAACAAGAACTGACTAAATCCTTGGGTGGAGCTAAAGCCCACGACTAGTACCAGGGTTGCAAACCAGGGTTGAGGTTTCTTCTCAAGCAGCTCTATTTCAGAGTTCTTTCGTTTTTCATTTTTTTTTTAAACTGTTTCTTAAAAAGACATTTTATTCAAAATTTCATTTTAAAGTATCCTCAAAGACTGTTATTAAAGATTTTGATGGATCTTGCTGGCTTGGGATTTATAGGGCGTGTCCTTACATCTTTGAGCTTACTCTCTGAATAAAAGGATGTTTCAACAGTAGCAAAAAAAAAAAAAAAAAAAAAAAGAATTGGGGTCAGAGAGGAGGCTCAAAGGTTAAGAGTGCTTGTTGCTCTTATAGGAGACCCAAGTTTGGTTCTCAGTACCCATGTTGCGTGGTTGGCAATTGCTTATAATTTCAGCTTCATGGGAATTGACAATAGGGTCCTGCACATGTGTACACACATATTATTAAAAAGTAATAGAAACAAATAGTTAAAAGAACAAACAGAAAAGATTGTTATCTAACATAGGCTTCCTGGTAAAGAAACAGGTGTATCTTCTTGTCCCCTCCTTTAAGAATTCAACCCCCAAGCAGGGCATAAACCAAGTATGTGGGGTGCATATCTGTAATCTTAGCACTTGGGAGCTGGAGGCAAGAGGATCAGGAGTTCAGGGTCATCCTTGGCTCCCCAGGGAGTTCAAGGCCAGCCTTGGGTACATAAGACTCTTCTCAAAAAAGAACTAAAGAGTCTGGAGAGGTGGCTCTGGGTTTAGGATCACTGACCACTTTTGCAGAGGACTGGGGTTTGGTTTCCAGCATCCACATAACAACTTATAACTGTCTGTAACTCCAGTTCCAGGGGATCTGATGCCCTCTTCTGACCTCCTTGGGCACCAGGCACATATGTGCCTGCTTGTACATATGTTCACAGTGTGTGTGTGGTGCCCTCGGAAGCTAGAAGAGGGTTTTGGATCCTCTGGGACTGGCTGGTTTTGAGTCCCCATGTGCGTGCTGAGATTCAAACCTAGGTCCTCTGCAACAAGACTCAGGGCTCCTGAATTCTAGGGTTAAGTCAGATGGTGGTGGTACATGACTTTAATCCAGCAAGTAGGCAGATCTCTGAGTTCCAAGACAACCAGGGCTACACAGAGAAACCAGGTCTTGGAGAAAGAAAGGAAAGAAGGGTGGGGGGAGGAAGGGTGGGAGGAGAAAAAAAGAGAATTCTAGAGTATAGATACATGCCATCACACAAAATAGTACTTTTTTTTTGATGGTCTCGAGCAACCCAAGGTGGCTTTGAATTTGCTTTATAACCTTGAACTTCCAAGGTGGCTTTGAATTTGCTTTATAACCTTGAACTCCTGGTCCTCTGGGACCCTACCTGGTTTTATGCCATGCTGTGAGTGGAACTCAGGGCTTGGCACATTCTAGACAAGCTTCTACCAACCGAGCTACAGCCCCATCCCCAGAATAAATAATTTTTAAAAGAACAAATGATAGATGCTGGAGAAATTGTTCAGTGGTTAAGAGCACTGGCTGCTTTTCCAGAGGTCCTGAGTTCAATTCCCATCAACCACATTGTGGCTCACAACCATCTGTAATGAAGTCTGAAACTCTCTTCTGGCCTGCAGGCAAACATGCAGACAGAGAACTCATACATAAAATTAAAAAGTACATAAATAAAAGAACAAATGGTTTCAACAGATGCAAAAAAAAATATCAACCCTTAAACTGGGAGAAGAATGGATACTCTGTCAGTGGTAAAGAAATTCCAAGAACATATAATGCTAACATGATAGTTATTTAGGGACTCAAGGCTTTCTCAGGCAGCCAGATGTTAGACATGAACGTCAGCCCTCCCTACATCCATCCCACCTGATCCCGGAGGTGCTACAGTCTGTATGTTCACAGAGTGCTCGGGTAGGAAGCCTAGAGACTCCCTCCACAGGCCTGGCTCTACGGAGGAAGCAGGAAGCGTTGAATGGGCACATTGAGAGGCCTGGGAATGCTGCAGGCTAGCTGAGAACAGACTCATCCGGAAGCCCCCTGTCTCAGGGCAACTGCGCCTGTGCCGACTCTGCATGGAAACCTGAAAGCAGCCTCTGAAGACAGATTGCTGGCAGGCTGCCTGGCCACAGCCTTCGTCACTAATCCCACCCTGGGGCACAGGATGTGGATGAGTTGGGGGGGGGGGAGGCTGTCTGCCAGGCTTTCGGAAGGAATATACACAGAGGAGGGATCTGGCTGGGAGCAAAGAGGCTCTGCCCAGGATCCTTTATCCCCAAGTTCTAAGCCTCAGGGTGGGGGAGGAACAGTTGCCAGCCAGAGTTGTTCCCATGGGGAGGGGTGAAGGAAGGGCAACCCTGGGTCCAGGGACTTGGTTTGGTTTACCTAGGAAGCCCCGAGGTCCTGACCCTGCTCACCCTCTAAAGCTCTTCTGTGGGGACTCGGGGACTACCCTGAAGTCCAGGGTCCACATTGGTGGGGCCTGAGACTCAGAGACAGCTGGGGACGGCAGGAAGGCACTCTCTCGGGAATTGTAGGTCTGTGATTCCCACCCACTCTTGAGGGGCACTTTCCACAAAGACAGAAGCAGCCCAGCCTCCTGTTCCCTAGAACATCTGTGGCAGTGGTTCTCAACCTGTGGGTCGCACCCATGGAGATTAGCATATTGTATGGCCACATTACGATTCATAACAGTAGCAAAATAACAGTTATGAAGTAGCAATGAAAATAAGTTTATGGTTGGGGGTAGTCACAACAACATGAGGAGCCAAAGGGTTGCAGCATTAGGAAGGTTGAGAATTGCATGGGCTTCCAATATTACAACCTTGATCATAACAAGCGGCAGGATTAGTGTCTGGGTCTAGCTCTCCCTGACCTGCAAGCTCTTCAGAACAGCGGTGGCTCCTTCCGTACCCCAATCCCAGCTCCCCAGCTGCTAGGCCTCCCCGTGGGCTTGTTATCCAAGTTAAAGTCTGGGCCCTGGCAGCCCCGCAACAAGCCAAACTCAGCAAACTGTCTTCAACAGGCCAATTAAAGACAAGCGGAAAGGAGAAAAAGGTGTATTCAATGTGGCCACAGTGGGAAGATGAGCAAAGAGGTCCAGTGACTGTCTTGCATTCAAGTCCATCTGTGTCCTACCATGACATTTAGGATGACATAGAGGGGAAGAGGCATGCATAGCAAAGCAGCCCTGGTCAGCGTGTGGCCCCAGCCCTCATCACAGGCTACAACCAGTCTACAAAGTGGTCTGATAACCTATGAGAACTGTGTGAAGTCTCTTCCTGGGAGGCAAGCTCCTCCTCTGGCCAACCCCAGACTTCAGCCTTTTTCTTTTCTTCCCAGCATGAGATGCCTGGGACTATTCCAGAATCTTGAAGTGCAGTATCTCCATAGTCTGGCAGCCAAAGGGAGGGCCGCAGGAGTCTGTTCAGAATAGTTTTATCCCTGCCAGACTGTTGCAGGTTCAGGGAAGCCTTTAGAAGTCCTGAGCCCCTGAGGACTGGATAAGATTTACCCAAAATGTGAGGTGTGGTTGTGTTAGAAGGAAAAACCTCCTGGTACAAACTCATCTAGCTGTGGTTCATTCAACCGCACCCCAAGATGGAGCCATGCTTCTAAAAATCCTTCGCTGGAGGAATGTGAATTGTGTCTATCTTCCCCTTCTCACAGGTCCCAATGGCAAATCATGGGTGTATGGAGCATAGCGGAGCTTAACGCAGCCACGCTGGGAGGTCCACACCCAGCATGGATGATGGATGGTGGCCCTCTATGTCTATGAGGAGGAAAACCTTTCCACCTGTGTGATGTTTTTGTTTGTTTTGTTTTTTGTTTGTCAACTTGATATATGCTAGGCTCATCTTGGAAGAGGGAACTTCAATTAAGAAAATGCCTCTATCAAATTGGCCTGCAGGCATTTTATTGATTAATAATTAATGAGGGAGGGGCCCAGAACTGTGGATGGTGCCACGCCAGGCAAGTGGTCCCTGTGTTGTATAAAAAAAAAAAAAAAGCAGGCTGGGCAAGTCATGGGGAACAAGCTAGAAGCAACTTTTCTCGATGATTCTGCTTTCGTTCCTGCCTCCTGGCTCTACTGCCTTGAGTTCCTGCCCTGACTTCCCTTCATGATCGACTGCAACCGTAAGGTAAAATAAACCCTTTCCTCCCAGTTTGCCTTTTTAGTTATGGTATTTATATCATTGATAGAAACCTAAGTAGGACAAAAATTGGTCCCAGAAACATGGGGTATTGCTGTGATCAACCTGACCATGTTATTTTGGGAAGGACTGTGGAAGTGGTCAGAACTTTGGGTTAGAAAAGCCATTGAGTGCTCTGAACTTGGTGGAAAGTTCTGTGGGAGCTTGAATGACAGGAATGCTGAGGGAATTGCAGATGGCAGAGGCCCGACTGGAAGGGAGTCCCTCTAAGACTCTATTGGGGCTATTCATATGATATGCTTGAATTAAGAATTTGTTCTTTTGGTACTGGAGAGATGGCTCAGTGGTTCAAATCACTGGTTGTTCTTCCAGAGGACCCAGGCTCAATACTCAGCACCCATATGGTGGCTAACAATGGTCTATAACTCCAGGGGATCCAATGCTCCTTTCTAGCTTCTGGGAGCATTACATGTATGTGGTGCATAGACATGTATGCAGTCAAAACATATACATATAAAAACAAAAATATATATAAATCTTCAAAGAGAGAGAGAGAATTTGTGTTTCCTGATCAGCTCAGGGCTGAAGAATCAGCTGCAGTGAGCAAGAGACCACAGCACCCTATTCCACCACAGCCTGCATATCCTAGCCCCTTCCTGAGATCCCAAGGGCACATGCAATTAGAATAGAATTGCATACAAGCAGCTTGATACTTAGGTGGAGGCTCCAATGTCCTTCCCTACCCCCTCCTTCTAGAATAGCAAGAGTCAGCAGGCCCAGCTGTGATGATCTGTACAGACAGAACTCTTCCTAAGAAAATAACAGTGTTTTCTTCAGAAGATGGTGTTGTCCAGCAAGCCTGTACCTCCAGAACCCAAGGATGATCCCAGAACTTTCAGAGAGACATGGCCAGAGGCTACCCTGGCCTGGAAGCAGAATATGGAGCCCCTCAGATTTGGCTGAACTCCAGAATTATTCTCATTCTCACAGGCCTTCTGTTCCTCTCACCAACATGGATCTGGCTCACAGGTGAGATGTGCAAGGGTGGACCACACGAGTGAGGGACAGTTGCAAGGCACGGGTATGAAGCATTCACACAGAACATATGTGTGACACACAGGGGCAGGATGCAGGCATGGAGCACAGGTGTAAGGAACAGATGTGAAACACAGGTGCAGGGCACAGGTCTGGTGGACAATTGCAGGACCCTGGTGTGATGCACAGCTGTGGGGTGCAGGTGCAGAGCGCAGGCTTGATGCACATGCGGAGGGCAGGTGCAGGGCACAGGTGCAGAGGGCAGGTGCAGGGCACAGGTGCAGAGGGCAGGTGCAGGGCACAGGTGCGGAGGGCAGGTGCAGGGCACAGGTGCTATGCTCCAGTGTGAGCACCAGTTGTGTGTTTCACGAAACTGCAGAGTGGGATCATTCAGCAGCATCCTTCCAAGCATCTACCACACAGTCCACCAAGACACAGCAGAAAAGCAGGCTTTCTGCTTTCAAGGACTTTCCATTCTAGGAGAGGAGGAAGAGAGGAGAGCATCTCAATAGCCACTCCTCTTCATTATGTTGCAGAACTCACAGCATGGCTGCACAGCCAGGACTGAGGCAGGCCTTCCCCTCAACCCCTCCACATAAAGAAAGGCCAAACCAAAGCCAGCCAATGAAACCACGGTCAAGACTCACAGGTTGAAGTGCAGAGGTCAGGCAGAGTGAGGAGGCAGATTTGCACAGACACTCCTTCCTCATCCACCGAGCCTTAGGGTCCCAGCATGCTTCATGGCAGCCGCCTTTTCATCTCAGACCCCTTGAGTGGAGAGGAGGGACTCCACAGCAGGAAGGAAACCAGGAAACGGGAAGTGAGGTTGAGCGCTGCAGTGGTCACATTTGCCCCCTGATGATGAGGAGCATATGATGTACCTAGAGGGTTCCAGTCCTTCCACTAGATACCAGGAACACTTGGGAAGTCAGCCATGCTTCCTCCTGTATCACTTTCCTCCTTTAAATAGCTTGTAAGCCCCAAGGGAAGGGGATCCAACTGATCTTGTCAATGCAGAGTTCTCAACAGGAGGCCACAGGGCAGGGACCCAGACACAGCATGGCTGGGCTTCAGGATCAGCAGTGTCTTGTCCAGCTTGAGTCCTGTATCCAGGATTCTCTGGCTGCTCCTACCAATGACCACACTTTGGGGCTCAAACCATCCAATTTTGGAGACTCTCCAGAGACTATAAGCAGGGCCACATTTCTTTTCTGGCTCTTATTTCCTTTGTCAGCTACTAGAGACACCTGCAGCCCTTGTCCATCATGGCACTTCCTCTCGTTTGTGCAGTCACTGGACTGTTGCCCTCCTCTCTTGAGGGCCTTGGTGATGGCTTCAATCCCAGTGTGATAATCTGGGCCAGGAGTCCCACCTCAAAATCGCTGTGCACAGTCACGAAGTCTCTCCTGCTGTAAGGACCATGCTAGGTCAAAGGGACTGAGATGGGACCATCTCTGGGAGAAGATACTAGCACCGAGTGTGGCCCTGGAAGATCTACCGTGGGCCTGTCTCCCTGACCCCAGCACAGAGGTGTCAGTCCACCGGCTTCCGCCCACTTTACAGAGGACCAAAGGTCCCGCTGGCCAAATGGGGTATTAGTAGACCCTCAGAGTCTGTGGAGGAAGTCAGGAGAAGGAAGCTTTGCACTTGAGGTAAGATATACCACACAAGGCTCATAAGGTGGAGGTAGGTGTATTGCTGTATATTTGAGGCCAGCATGAGCCACACGGAGAGTTCCAGGCCAGTCAGGACGGCATAGTCTCTCTCTCTCTGTCTCTCTCTCTTGCTCTCTCTCTCTTGAGCGCTCTCTCTCTCTCTTGCACTCTCTCTCTCTCTTCCCCCTTTCTCTTTCTCTCCCTCTCTCTCTCTCATGCGCGCACGCGCGCGCGCGCACACACACACACACAGATTCACAATGTATATCCTTTACACAAAAGCAATGAGCAAACTCAAAGATTCCGCCAATCCTCCAGCAGCCAGTGAACCAAACAAAATAAAGTCGTGTGACCAAAAGGTGCAATTGGCCTCTTGTAAGGAACAAAGCCTGAGGATCAGAGTGGATGGATCCTTAATCTGGCTGCAGGACCTAAACCATGTGCTGTTTAGACGAAGAGGAACGTGAGAAGGAGAACAGTCATGGACTGTGATGAGGTCAGTGGATAGGGTGTTTGCCTAGCATGCATGAGACCTACCTACAATTTATCCCCAACAGCATTAAACTGGTATGGCAGCCTACCCACAATCCCAGCAATGGGGAGTTGGAGCCAGGGAGAGCTGGAAGACGAAGGTCACCCTCAGCTACGAAATGAGCTGAGTCTAGCCTGGAACACAGAAGATGGTCTCACAAAACAAATACATAGCCACACACAGGCCTGTCATTCCACCACTTGAAAGAGAGATGCAGGAGGATTTCTATAAGTCTGAAACCAGCCAGGTATACTACACAGCAAGTTCCAGGCCAATCTGGACAACATAGTGAGATTCTGTATCTAGAAAGCAAAACAAAACAATAAACAAAAAGAAACAGAATAGAACAGAATAGCAAAAGTACAATACAGAAGCTAGGCAGTGGTGGCGCATGCCTTTAATCCCAGCACTCAGGAGGCAGAGGCAGGCAGATCTCTGTGAGTTCGAGACAAGCCTGGTCTACAGAGCTAGTTCCAGGACAGGGTCCAAAGCTACAGAGAAACCCTGTCTCAAAAAACAAACAAACAAAAAAGGGAAAATACAGTGTCAGCATGAAATGCTGGGGAAGGGAAGCAGTGACTTTCATGGTGGGTGGGGATGGAAGTGGCAAAAGAACCCGGAACACAGACGGTTCCTTACACCCTAAGCATATACGTACACCATAACCCAGAAATCGTACTCCTGGGCACTTTCCCAGACAAATGAAAACATATGTTCACACGAAAACCTATATACGAATGTTTATAGCAGCTTTGTTTTGCACTTTCCCCAAACTAGAAGCAATCCAGCTGTCCTTTAGCCAGGGATTGGCTAAATAAACGGTGTGTGCCCGTCCCCTGGAAGACAACTCCAAAAGCAAAACAAGAGGCAGGTTCTTGACACCTGAACCCAGTTTGAAGGAACACAAAGAGGGCCGTTGACTTCGAAATAACCTCACAACTGTTGGACGGATGGTTTTCTTTTATGTTTTTATTTACATTATCGTGGGGGAGGGCATGCTGGCGCCATGGTCCATGTGTGGAGGCCAACATCTTAGGAAGTGGATTTTCTCCATCTGCTTTACTGCAAAGCTGAATCTCTCTCGTTTCTGCCTCCAGACTACAGGACTCCAGGCTAGCTGGCTCTGTGATTGCTGGGATTACAGATGCCATCCATGGGGATGAAACTCAGGTCTTAGGCTTGTGGGACAAGTGCTTGTGAGCCATCTCCCTGGGCCAACATGTGACCTCTCTGAGCTGACAAGTTGTAGAAGTGGAGAACAAGGAAGGAAACAGTGGCGTAAGACACACAGCGTGTTCTTGCAGTGACCGAATGTCCTCTATCTTGACGATAGCTTTTGTCTGTGTGCTGGTTATGACCAGCAGGGGAAATGGGTCCAAGAGAGCTCTCCATTGTGTATCTTGTCTTTTTCTTTATTTTTATTAAACAGGATCTCATGGAGCCCAGCTACATGTCATCTAAACCCTATTCCTTCTGCCTCTACCTCCCTAGTGCTGAAAGTGTGCACCAACATGCCCAGTTCATTTTTTTTAACACTTATTTATTTGTTGGGGATGAGGGATGTGGCATGATGCCCGTGTGTAAGTCAAAAGATAATTTTCAGCCAGACAGTGGTGGTGCATGCCTTTAATCCTAGCACTCAGGAAGCAGAGCCAAGTGGATGTCTGTGAATTTGAGACCAGTCTGGTCTACAAAGCAAGTTCCTGGAGAGTCAAAGTTGTTACACAATGAAACTGTCTCGAAAAAAAAAAAAATACTCTCAGGAGTTGGTTCTCTTCTTCCACCTTGGAGGTTTTGGGGTTCAGACTAAGGTCGTCAGGCATAGTGGCAAGTGTGTTCACTGCTGAGCCACGGCGACAGCTCTGTATTCTTTTTTTTTTTTTAAGATATTCTTTATGGGGCTGGAGAGATGGCTCAGTAGTTAAGAGCATTGCCTGCTTTTCCAAAGGTCCTGAGTTCAATTCCCAGCAACCACATGGTGGCTCACAGCCATCTGTAATGAGGTCTGGTGCCCTCTTCTGGCCTGCAGGCATACATGTAGACAGAATATTGTATACATAATAAATAAATAAATAAATAAAAAGAGTCTTTTAAAAAAGATATTCTTTATGTGTATGACTGTTTTGCCTGTGAGTATATGTGTGTGTACCGTGTGTGTGCCTGGTGCCAGTGGAGACCAGAAGAGGATATCAGATCCCCTGGAGAAGCAAAGCTACAGACAGTTGTGATCCACCATGTGGGTGCTAGTGACTGAGCCTGGATCCTCTGCAAGAGCAGCCAGTGCTTTTAACTGTGGAGCCATCTCTCTAGGCCCCTGCATTATTTCTTATAACTTCATGTTATATCTACAAAAATCTCAAAATGAGCCAGGCATGGTAGCACATGCCTTTAATCCCGGCACTGTGGAGGCAAAGGCGGGCAAATCTCTGTGAGTTTGTGGCCCGGGCTGCTGGACAGTTCCAGGCAAGCCAGGGCTATGTAAGTAAACTAAAAAGAAGTTTAATTTGAAAGAGAGGTAGTGAGTGTGTAGAGGGCACCTGGATGGCCTTAAGGTCCAGCATCACCATAACCTTTGCCCCCATGTCCCTATAGCACCTCGGGGACCTCAGCCCCACCTCAGACCCCCTTTAAACACAGCCTACTCAGCCTAGATGCCTCATAAACACTTAGGCCCCAGGTTTTGTTCCAGCCTGGACTCTGCCAGGTGAACCTTCCTCTGCCCTGCAGGAGCTTCCCTTACTCCTGGGCTGTGTGGACCCCTGAGTCTACTCAGGGTTTGTCTGGGTCAACCCCTCCTATGGTGTGGTCACCAAGAGAGCTGGTACCTCAGCCGTACCAGAGGACACTTAACTTCTAAGTCTGGGTGATTTCATTCCAAATGAGCAAATGATGGGAGAGGGAATGTGTTGTGAGGAAGGACACAGATGGGCACAACTGCGTTCTAGAACTTTCAACCATATCTACACATGAAAATACAATAGCCAGGGACAGTCTGCACTGAGTCTCGCACCAGGAAGCCAGGACCCTGGATAGGCTTTCTGGCCTGGGAATTCCTGATCCTGGAGTGACCTCTTCATTTCCTACCACCACACGACAAAGGGAGAGTGGAGGTAAATAAAAAAAATCACCCGAGACAAAAGGGTGAGGCGTGTTAAGGCACGGAATGGTGTGGAGTGTTCGGTATTCCCACAAGAACAATTGTTGAACTGCAAAATGGGAATGGCACAGAGCCGTGGAACTGTGCTGGGTCCCCGGTAGACAAGGCAATCCGTGTTTTTCTTCTAATCAAGAGGATACTGGTGTCGCCCAGATCGCTACAAGCTTTTAAAACCTTAGCCGGGATATTTGCAAATATGCCCGTGACTCAGGACAAGGACTGTCAGCTCACAGCTGGGAGCTCTCCTAGGGCATTTAAGTACCATCTATGGATGGGTTCTAGGGGGTTCTGGCCCAAGGGTGACCCGGGAAGCTCCCTACCAGGGGGATGGAACACACAGCTTGCCCAATGAACGCAGTGGTATACAGGGAGGAGCCCGCGCTGCCCGGATGATGGGCGTGTCCGCAGCCCCTTGAGCGCCCCAATTCTTCTAGCTAGAGACGGAGCCTTCGCCTGCTGGGCGGGGCCTCTCAGGGGCGCGGGATCCGCGGGCGTGGTCTCTGGTGGGCGTGGTCTCTG
>NC_022017.1:26442523-26462710 GCF_000317375.1 Microtus ochrogaster | reverse complement strand
GAAAGCGAGGCCGGGGCGGCGCCGCGAGTGCATGTGTGCGTGTGCGCGAGAGTCCCGCCGAGCGCCCGAAGGTGGGATAGGGGTGGGGGCGACCTCTAAGCAGAAGCGGCCCCTGGAGAAGTATAGCCTCCCCGTTAACCTCCTGGGACCTTCCTCGTTCGTCTCTCAGAGGCCCCCGCCCCGCCCCCTTCTCTCGGTATCTTGAGTTTCTCTCCATCTGTGTGGATGGGTCCCGTTGGGGTCGGTACAGCCCTCTGCCCAGACGCCTAGCCATCCTATCAACCTCCCTCCATCTGATCCGAGCTTGTCTCCTCCCTATCGCAGCTTGCCTCTTCCTCTCCATTGCCCCCCCCTTAGTAGAGCAAACAAAGATGGTCGAGGGAGGGGGACTCTTGTTTCCAAGCTATTCCTGGCTCAGGTTGTGACCCCCCCCCACTCACACACATCCTCTGGCCTGGGCCTCCAGCCACCTCCTGGCAGGGAGCTGGACAAGGGCAGTCGATAATCCCACACAGGCAGAGGCCCCAGGGTGGGAGCCCTTAGGGGGTCTGTCACCCTCACTGGCCATTGACAGCAGATAGGGACACCTGGCAGATCAGCCTGGCCAAGGCCTGAGCCAGTGACCAAATATCATCTCATATGAGCAGGCCCTGATGCTTTCCAAGATTTTCCTTGCCAGAGCCAGGGTGAACAAGAAGCACAGGGCTGTGGAAGAGTCCCTGGCCTGCAAGCCTCAGGAAACAGACTCACTCCATCCTGCCCCCTGAGCTTCCAGAACACCGGCTGGCATGGATAGGAGTGACACTATAAGGGACTGTGGAGACTATGGCTTGATCTCAAAGTTAGGTGATTAGAGATATGCTTGGCTAAGAGCGAGCCTGCACCTGCCTCTGTGTCCAGGATCCCAAAGGCCTGGGCCTGTTCCTTGGACTGCATACAGAGAGGCCAGCATCTCCCTGTGGCCCTCCTAGGATAGGCTAGGGGTTCTTCCAGTCAGGTCTCTGACCATCCCTGGTCCTCTCTGAGGATGCTTGACTCACAGACTGCAAGCTCCTGGGTTATCCTGGGATGTTGCTGGGGCCCTAGGAATCTGTGTGTATCACATGGTCCCTCAACCCTGGTCAGGTGCACATTGAGGTGTGAGCCTCGTTGAGAGAAGGCTGGTGGACAATGGCTCAGTCTCAAGAAGGGTCCCTGTTAGTGGCCAAGGCTCGGCTGTGTCCCTGAGCCGGCCATTGCTCTCTGAGAACTTAAGTCCCGTTGTCAGGGGCTATGACCTCCTGAGTGCTCCTACACTCAGTATCCACTGCTCTTTGTTGAATTGTGGGGCACAGGTTGCTATGAAACCAGGTGAAACTGAGCAAACTCTGAGGCCCACTGCCGAGTGAGTGTGTGGCTCTAGGCAAGTCGCTCTGCTTCTCTGATCCTCAGTGTCTCCATCTGAAAACAAGGAGTGTTTCTACCCACACTGGGTCCCTCGGGAGGATCCATTGATGTGCCCAGAATGTGGAGGTACCAGCCACCGGGTGGGTAATGATTGTTTTCGGGATAACTGTGTTAATGGAGGGTACTGGGGACAGTTGCATTTCCTCAGCAGCAGGGAAAGTGTTTGTGCAGATGCTCGCTGGCGAATGGCTTTTGTTTCTAATGGGTAGCTTGAAAGGCCAGGGCTGGCCTGTCCGGAAATGCCTGGGGAGGCAGAGCAAGGAGCTCAGTGTGATGCCAGCCACTGTGAGTAAAGCGGGGCCAAGGGGTGACAGTGGAGCCACCTAGACGACGCCCCACCCAGTCAGAGAGTCAACCCCAGGCCCCCTCTAGATGTCCCACATTCCAGAATGCCCATAAGACCTCCATTAGGAAAGTGATCGCTTCTTAAAGACCTTCCCCAACCCCGCAGGTGGCTGGAGGGATGGGGGATGGGGCTGAGATCTACAGAGGGAGCAAGGCACACATGACAAAAGGATGCAGAGCTGGAGATTCAGAGGACACTAACCCTGGTCCCCTGGGTTAAGCAGCAGGGTCAGGGAATCCTGCCCTGAAGCTCAGGATGGCCACAGGGACCCTCACTCCCCATTCAGAGGCGGGAGATGGGAAGTCAGAGTTTGTCTGGAACGAGGAAGTGGCTCCATAATGGCAACGTGATGCTCCTCTCTGTTAACCGCATTCCTCTTTCGTGTCTCAAAACTGGATCTGGATGCGGGACTTTCTAAGAGCTGGGGCTGGGGCTCAGTTAGTGGGTGCTTGCCTAGCATTGACAAGGCCCTGGGTTCGATGCCCCACACCACAGAAATCAGGCATGATAGTGCATACCTGTTACCCCAGCACTAGGAGGTGGGAGTAGGGACAGAATGATCAGAACTCCAAGGTCGACTTCAGCTCCGTAGTGAGATTGAGACCCTGACATGTCTCCAAAGGGGCAAGGGGGGATGGAATCACCTGCTCCAGGAAACTGCCTGACCTCCCCCCACCCCCATGCGTGCGAGCTGTGGTCCTCTCCTGCAGAGTGAGAGCTGAACTAGATGGTTTTGGGACTAAGTGGAGGCTCAGACCCAACTGTCGGGATCTAGTCTGCACACCTTCACTAGCCCCGGCCTTGGCATATTTCCCAGCCTCTGGCTGCCTCCTGTTTTGTCTATCGAAAGATGAGAATGGCCACCTTACGTTCATCACGAGAACTAAAGGGTAGTCCCAACCCAAGTCTTAGTGTTGTTGTGGGTCTTTATATGAGGTTGATGTAGGTGAGAGAAAGGAACACATATCCATGCAGTACAGGTAAAAGGAACCTTCCGCAGCTCTGTGCCATCTGTCACACACACACCCCCAGGAGCTTCACTGCCCTGAGCCTACTATAAGCCTGGGTCTGACTCGAATGAACCAAAGCCATCCATCATGGTCACTTCTTGGTGGAGAGACATGGCTCCAGCTTGATTATGCCAGGTGTGAGGGAGCTCTCTTCCCTGTGATTGTTAGTCTAGGACTTGTCTGGATACCAATCCCTGTCTCCGTTCCCTGGACAGTGGCTGCTACCGCCTGCAGCCATACTGGATGTCAGCAAAGTCCTCAGTTCTTTATAGCACTGGTTTCTAATTCAAAGTAAGCTGGCGTGTCCAGATATCACGTAACCTACGCATACTTTGTAGCTGCAAGGGAGTCCGAGAGACTGAGGGTCTGTTGCTCATCTTTTAAAAGATAAATGGTGTTTCACAGAGATGAAACTCTCCAACTACACAGTGAGGCATATGAGGAGGCCCCTTATTAGAAGATTGTCCAGTAGGCATACAGAGACTTTGTCCCATTTGGTTCTGCCCCAAAGCTTGACTCACCCTGAAAGGAACAGGTGTCCCTGTGTCTTGATCATCTGCTCTGAGCTAGGCTCCGTGGGAGCTTCCCTGGCCTCTGTCTGCTCTCCCAACAGTCCATGAGGTTGTTGTGACTCTGCCCAGTTATCAGATGGGCAAACTGAGACCCAGGGCCAACAAGGAGAAGGGCCAGGGCTTAGACCCAGATCTCTGTAGCCAGCCCCGTGACACTTGCCATACTGATATGCTTAAAGATAAGGACATGAAGCCTTGCCGTCAGGGGCCACCTTGTGGGCTCCTTGGATCTCAGCATGAATCACATGCATTTTTCTAAAAGGTTCTCAAAGTTTGCCTACTAGATTGAGGCCATCATTAAATTATAAAAGCATTTTGTCAAGCAGAATGAATGACCCTGCATCCAGGGGACAGTCCAGGAAGAAGACACAAGAGAACACCCAGCCTAGAAGACAGCACTCCTCAACTCTAGATCTGAGTTCGAGACCTGGCTCTATGCTGGACACGCTCTTTGAGTCTGAGGAGTTACTGCTTGTGCTTTAGTTTTCTCGTCTATGAAACAAGCTTTCTCCTCCGTGTAGCTACAGAGAGTGTGATGGGCAGCCTACAACGCTGGGAGCCAGCATAGCCACTCTTGGCCTTAGGCATGCCCTAGCGAGGCAAATCACAGGCACACAGACCTGCCTCCGTGTTGCCCTCTGTAGGCCCTGTGAGGCTGCACTATAGTGACCCCACTGTCCAGATGAAGGTGAAGCAGTGAGGTCATTATCCAGGACCCAGGTCATACGGCTGGAAGACAGTCTGACTCAGATGGACCGAAAGCCATCTGTCATGGCTACGTCGTGGTTGGGAGATACGGCTTCTGCCTGGTTTTTCCAGATGCGAGGGAGCTCACGCCCCTCTGACCGTTAGTCTAGCACTTGGATTGTGGTGGTCACAGCCCCTGGTGAGTGGTCTCAACGGTGCCAGGAGAAGACAGAGCTTTGATCTTGCATCATGGGAGGGGCCGCAAGGCTCCTATAGAGAGGGGAGATGCCCCCACTTATCGTTCATAGCTGTGTCCATCCTGCTCCTCTTCAGCCAGCGCCGGGACTGAGAGGAGAGAAGACCCTCCAGTGGGCCAGTCCTGTGTCCCCCATGACACCAGCCCAACTGTACACAGCCTGGAAGGAGACTCCAGCCTCACTCCACCCATATCCTCAGACCTATGCCATTATTCTGAGAGTTTGGGTTTGGGCTCAAAACGGGGTCTTACTCTGTAACCCAGGCTGGCCTGGAACTTGTTATATAGTCCAGGCTGACTTCAACATCTCAGCAGTTCCCCGTCTCAGACTCCCATGTGCTGGGGTTAAGGATGAGCAACCACCATGCCCAGCTTCTGTTTTCATTTTTGGCATTTTTTTTCCCCAATAGATTCTATCGTGGGGTTGTTTCTACAGTCCCCAGCCTAAATATGTCACCAGGTGGCACATGTGTCCTGCTTTTTCATAGGATGTCACTCTAACTTCTTCACTATTTCCTAGACAATGCCCAGTTCCTACCACTCCTGAGTTCTTAGCAGTGCAACACCCTGCACTGTGCACATCCTCTTCTGCAGATAGCCCTTTGCAGGATTCTCAGGGCACACAGATGTGACAGTCCTCTGCATCTGTCAAATGAGACTTAGAACACTGTATGTCGGTGGCCTTGGAAGGAGTGAGCCTTTGATGGGGTGTGATGGGAGGTGTCTGGCAAGCTGCAAAGGATTGCATGGTGGCTGCTATCACTGTGGTTGCCATGGCTGAGTTGTTGTTATAGCCTTTCTTCTTACAAAAGTGGTTGTCCCTGCAAGAGGGGACCAGGTCTTACTTTCTGAGCCCACCTGACTTGATGTTCTGTGGTTTCCCAGCTTGAATGAACCTCTGTATGGACAAAGGTCTAAGAGTCACTGCATTCCGCAACCTCATCTTGTCCCCCACGAGTGGGGAACATTAACCCCAATGTAGAGCCAGGTGCCAAGATAGGCCTTCCCAGGATTACATGACAGGAAGGGACATCCAGGAAGGCTTCCTGAAGGAGGTGGCTAGTGCGGAGCCAGCAGGTCAGAAGGTCAGGGTCTAGCTGGTATTCTAGGTAGAGTGAAGAAGGGGGCTTTATGTGAGGGGCATGGCTAGGCCTAGCATCAGCAAGGTGCAGCCGGATAGTGGCGTGGTGGGGTTGTATGCTGAGCTGCACTAAGATGCCCTGAAGTCACCTTGGATCAGGAATGAAAGGAGCTGTCCAGCTGCACGTCCTGGCACCCGCCTCTCTCATGACTTCAGGCCTAGACAAGAAAGGGTGTAGTATGGGCTCCACGGCTGTAGTCGCCCGCCTGGGACCTCTTCCATAAGCATGATAAAATATTTATCAGGAGGCAGGCAGCTGGGTTTCCCTGCACAGACTGCCATGGGCAGCTCCCACCGAGGCTGCCTGCAGCCTCCCCAAGTTCCGCTGAGTCACAGCCCAGGAGCCCTCTGCCCAGCCCTCCTGCTCGCTGTCCTGTGGCCTCATGGATTCTTCATAATATGTAAGCCATTGGGTAGCCCCATGACCAGGGCACCCAGCACAGTGAAAATGCTGACACAACTTCAGGCCTCTCTGGACTGTGCAGGCCTCAGCCAAGGTCACGAGCAGACAGGCTACGGGCACCACATCCCTCGCCCACCCTGCAGCCTCTGACTCCTGAGCAAGGTAGGTCCTTAGCCTCTGTAGGATGAGGCCGTGTAGAGGTCAGATGGGTCGGATCTTTCAGGACCTGGTGGCCAGAGGAGACTTGGCATTTTCTGTCTGACCCCAAGTCTGTCTCTGAGGAGTCGGACTCCGATAAGGACCAGTTTCTGTGTCCACCCTGATGTGACAGTATTGGGACTTTACTTTGGGATCAGCAACGACAGAAACAGCGGCAGATGGTGCCTTCCCTCTGGTGTGAGGAGTGGGAGCGCGGCCCAGGCTGCCGAGTCTTCTGTTCACCCATTCATAAAACCGTCTGCACATCCGGGCCAGCCAGCTAGCTTGTGTCATGTGTGCACACTGGGCTGTATGACCTTGGATAGGTTGCTCTGCCTCTCCGAGGCTCAGTCTCAGATCTGTGACTTTTGGGGGATACATCTGGATCTCCTTCATGCCCTCATATCCCCGAGACCAGATAGTCCTCAGTGGGCCTTTGGAAAGGCCCTGGCAAAGCCTGAGGTAGGTTTGCCAAGCAGCAGACCAGAGGCTTGAGGACAGAATTTGCTGGGCTGGATGGAAATGTCTCCGAAGTTGTCAAGTTCCCCAGGGAAAGTCTGTGGTCCGTGGAGCTGTTGCCACAGCATCTGGGGATGAGACAGGGAGCTGGCCACACCAGCCACTAGTGGGGACCCTGTGGGCTGCCAAGCCAGCAGCACGCCCCAGCTCTGGCCAGGCCATCATGCTCCTGGCTCCCTGTGGTGCCTGCTAACCCCATTCCCGCCTCCTCAGCTGCCTTTGTAGCCATCCCTCTGCTGCTGCAGCTTCTATCTGTTCCTCCTCCAGAAGGGCACTGTGTCTTCAAGCTTCTGCAGGAAGCTGTCCTGCTCCAGGGAGCCCTCCTGGCTGTTCAGCTCCCCCTGCCCAGTCATGTGACCCAGTGCCCTCCCATGCCAGCCATGGGGTCCTTCTCCTGGCTATGAGAGATGATTGCTCAGCCCTCCCGTGCCACACAGGGCTCTGCGTGAAAGCTCCTGGCCCTAGTAGCTCCGTGTGGGTTTCCTAGAGTGTCTGTTAGGTGAAGACAGGGACTGCGGGTGGCAGGTGTGCAGTGAAGGCATCATGGAGCAGAATGAACCCCTGCCTGTCTGTACAGGCCCCAGCAAATGGCCTCTGTTAGCCTGGTTTACAAGGGTAGAAGCTGGTGGTGGGTTGAGAATAAGGGCCTGGGAAGGCAGGTGGGCCTGGGGCAGAAGATACGTTGCCCCATGTCCATTGGGCAGGCTCAGTGTTGTCTACTCTAAGTAACAGGCAGGGGAGGGGCAGGCTAGGCCTGTCACACCCCTAGTGGTGACTGACACATATGCACAGCCTGGCATGGAAAAGAATGACAAGGAAATGCCCTGGAGGGGGCAAAGCTTTCTCTTGTGGCTCCTTTCTCTTCCATCTGCTTTTGAAAAATATCCTAGAGGTCCTTCAGTGACTTTGGATGTATTGAAAGTCCTGTGACAAACCCTGAATTCAGTGGCCACAAGGACATTCGGGGACACAACGTGACCACAATCTGATGGCAGAGACCGGCAAGCCAGGGTGTCAGGTCGGGTTCACCAGTTGCAGCCTGATGGGAGAAGCTGGGCAGATAAACTGATGGAGGAAGCTAACCACTAGCCAATCTGATGGGAGAGGGTGACTGATGGTCTGACAAAGCCTAGCGGCTTGCCAAAGTGGCCCTGCAGATGAATTCCTAGAGCAGCAGTTCCACCCGCAGAACTGGGCATTTATCCCAGCATCCGCATAAGAGACCTGTGCCTGTCACTTCCAGATGTCTGCTCGATGAGAACTGCACAACCGAGGGCCAGCTCTCCTCAGTTAGGCCCCCAGGAGCCCTGTGCTTTGCAGAACACAGGCACAGTAGGTGTGGGATGCTCTTTCCCTGCATAGAGAGACCAGCAGGCTCTGCTCAGCTCTGGGGAGGTGAGGGCCTGATTTAGCTAGCCTGCTTCGGCAGTCCAGCCTGGAGGGGAGGACCCTGAACTGCTTGGGAACGCACTGAGCTGTGCCGTTGAGTGTGATGGCTATACAGGTGGTTGGCCAGTAGGTGGCAGCCTATTTCAAGGTGTGTAATTCCCCACCCCCACCCCCACCCACACACACACAAACACCTACACTGTGAAGAGTGGGTCAGGGCAAAGGCCAGCACAGACCACTTTGCTATAACTACTGAGCAACCCCATCTGGTCCAGGTGGTGTTAGGCTTTTTTTTCACTTGGCAGCTCTGGGCCTCAGAATTACCTGGCTAGCACCGTGCAGCATAGGAGCCCTGCTGAGTATCACTGCCCATCTAGAGCTTACCCTCTGAGCTGGAGCCTGGCTCCTCCTGTTGGCCTGCTGACTTATCCATCCTCAGTACTCCAGTAGGGTGAGGAGGAGTGGCGCTTCAGGGCTGTCACAGCATCTGTTAGATGGCAGATATACCCAAGTGAGTGTACCTCGGCCACATGTACTCGGAGTGGGGAAATGAGGGCTGTGCCTCATGGAACACCATGGGGGCTCCACTCTCAGAGGGAGCACGGTGAGGCTCCATGCTCAGAGGGAGCACTGGGGGGCTCCACCCTCAGAGGGAGCACTAGGGGGGGCTCCACCCTCAGAGGGAGCACTGTGGGGGCACCACTCTCAGAGGCACTATTGTTGGGGTTCTACCCTCAGAGGGAGCACTGTGGTGCTCCACCCTCAGACGGAGCACTGTAGGGGCTGGGCATAGGAACTTTTCTGGAGCATTTTGTCAGAGGAGCAGGAACAGGTGGTGCTGGCTAAGATGACTGGGGACAGGGAGCAGAGCATATCCCATGGAGGGAGGGAAGTGGAGAGGGAAGAAGATCATGTGACCAGTGACCAGGAGGAGAGATGAGAGCCAGAGGAGAAGGGGCCTAGCTAGCATGAGGAAGCCCTGCTCTGCAGTAGTTCAGAGTGGACCCTGGCCATTTACTTCCCTTCCCAGAAAACAGGAGCCCTGGCCCCAGGGGCACCCAGCCCAAGATCCTCAAAAAGCCAAGGGGGAGGAGGCCTGAAAAGAAGGCTGAACTGGGTCAAGGAGTCAAAGCGCTTCTGCCAAAACGAGCTTGGCGGTTGGGCAAGCTGGAGCCAGAGGTGGCGAAAGTAGGCAGGCCAGCTGCATTAATGGTGTCAAAGTCAAATTGCACTATTTCTTTGCAGTGCTCAAATCCGTGATACCCCAGTCCATAAAAATCAAAGGTATAGGGCCAACAAAGTGATTCTGTGTGTAAAAGTGGAGACCCTAGTTCGATTCCTGGAATCCACATGGTGGAAAGAGAGAATGTATTCCCACAAGCTGGCCTCTGACTTCTACATGTGTGTCCAGGTGTATGAGTGTGCACACACACACAATAAATAATTAAATGTAATAAAAATGTTTAAATTAAGAAGTATTTTGGCCAGGCTGCCATGGTACATGCCTTTAATCCCAGAATTTAGGATGATCTCTGTGAGTTCGAGGCCAGCCTGCTATACAGAGTGAGTTCCAGGACAGGCTCCAAAGCTACAGAGAAACCCTGTCTCAAAAAAAAAATGCTCTGATGAGCTAAGGACAAGACTCAGTCACAACCACATTGACCCCAGGCTGAGTCCTTTCCTTCTCAGAATCCCAGAATTCTTCAGTGAGGCCTAGCTGGACTGAGCAGAACCGGAAGCATGGAGTCACAGGATTAAAAATGCCAGACCTCGTGACCCGTGCATATGATACTTTCTGAGGCAAGAGAAGCACTAAGAGTTTGAACTCTGCTAGCCAAGGCTACCTAGTGAGTTCCAGCCTAGCCTGCGCTACAGTGCGAGACTATGTTTCATTTTTTATAAACCATTTACTTTTTTTTTTTTTTTGTTTTTTCGAGACAGGGTTTCTCTGTGGTTTTGGAGCCTGTCCTGGAACTAGCTCTTGTAGACCAGGCTGGTCTCGAACTCACAGAGATCCGCCTGCCTCTGCCTCCCGAGTGCTGGGATTAAAGGCGTGCGCCACCACCGCCCGGCTATGTTTCATTTTTTAAAAAGATTTTACCTTATTTTTTACTCATGTGTGTATGAGCATCGTATGCAGGTGCTCACAGAGACCAGTAGAGGGCGTCAGATCCCCTAGACTTACCGGCAGTTATGCGTCCTCACCATGTGGGTAGTGGGAATTGAACTGTCTTCTACGTGAGCACCAAGTGCTCTTAACGGCTGAGCCATCGCTCTAGCTCTCCTGCAAATGATTTAAACACATAAATAAGCAGCCCTGGTCGCAGTGTAGCCTGGGTGATCACTGTCTAGCTTCTGTTCTGCAAGGTGGTCCCAAACTATTCCTGTTATGTGGGAAATGATCTGATTCCCGTAAGACATTCACTCCTGGTCCAGTATATGACCTGGCCACTCTAGAGGAGGCTCTTCTTTGTGGGTATCCTGTCCCTTGAAGCTCTGAGTTTGCCATTGCTTGGGGTGCTTCTAGTGCCTTGTCATAACAATGGTTGTCTCTCAGTGTTGTTGGGATTCAAGGTGACTGCAGGTTTAGGGCAGCATTGGAGACCTTTGGGTATCTTTCAAGGTCTGAAGCAGGACGTCGTAAAAGTTAACTATATCTGCCTTTGTTTGTGTTTTTAGCCTTGAAGCAAGATTTCTAAGGGAAAGGGTACAGCTTTTAGGCAACCCTTGAGTGACTGGCGTATCTATGCAGAGAAGTGAACAGGTGACCCTGAGCGAAGGAGACAGACAAAAGGAAATGAGGGATGCTGTGCTTCCTTCCGCCTGTGTGCTTGTCAGCAAAAGTAGCTCTCTGGTGCCTGTTGCAAGGCTACATCCCTGACATTAATGATTACTGTCTCAAAAACAAACAAACAAAACCCCCCAAAACATAGTCAATGAGAAGTGGGGCCAAAGAGAGACCACTGCTCAATTCTGTGTATGTTTAATTGTTTTTCAGGGCAGAGCCTGGGCAGTGCTGTGTGGGAAGCAGGCAGGATTCTGAGGACCCGGCAGGAATTGAGAACAGGGACTGGAGGGTTCAGGGGAGGAAACAGGACCCAAAGAATGCATACTGAGCCCTGCCTGCCAGGCTTTGGAATTTGGAGTTTTCTGAGGAGGCTCAGGACCTGATCTCAGGATTTGGCAGGCCCCGCAGGGGCCCATCTGGGTGGGGCCAGGGATCCAAGCAAGTGGCAGAGGAAGTCCTGAGGCCAGAGGCTGCTGGTCCCTATAAAAACTCTGGGGGGCAGCAGAGAGCCAGGACCCCTAGAGCCCCAGCCACATTGCTTAGGCATCAGTGGTGGGTCCAGCTGTCCTCAAGTGAGTTCTGGTCTCACTGCCTGATATTAGGGAAGTTGGGTACAGAACGGGCAACAGGAACTCCAGCATTAGTCCTAGCCCCACCTCTCACCAGCTTGTGACCCTGTGGTGACCTCAGGATTTGGAACCTCAGATGGGCTTCAGTGGTCGGGGCTGGGTGTGGCAGGTAGCTGGGTAAATATCACTGCTTTTCTTGACCTTGGTGCCCAGATCCACTGGGGATCCCACCCTCCAGGGATTTTCTCCTTTACGGAGATTTTGAAGGACCCAAGTTTTGACTGCTGGGTTTGTCTCCGCCTCTCCCCACCATGTGACTTGACCCCTCCCCCAACTCAGGGATCTCTAATCAGAAGAGCTTTTCTCAGATACTCATTTCTTGGGTGTAGAAGTCCAGGAGTGGGTGGCTTGGGGAACACCACTCTGTAAAGCAGCACCCTCCCCCTGGGAGGCCCCGGGTGGCATCCAGACAACCCCGGGTTGGCTCTTTGCGCTACAACCAGGAAGTGAGGGACACGGGCCAAGGGTTGGTTCTCCCTGTTCCTATCGCCCACGTCGGATCTGGATCCCTGACAGGGAGCAGCTCTTCCTACCTCGCAGGGCTGGGTACAAGGTTCAGACAGTCAGAGAGGAAATGGACTTTCTCCATTCAGAGCTCCTACCACGCCTGCGCCTGTGTACTGTGTCTGCGCTCCTCTCCGGTAGCGCCAGCAGGCGCTGATTCCTAAGTCACTTTCATTCTTTCCAAGAATTCTTCTAAGAAAAAGCTACTGGCAAGAAGGTGCCTTGAGGAGAGCACAGAGCAGGAAGGCAAGCTGGCAACCTGCCGGTCCCCACTGCTGGAGTGGGGCCTTCCTCCACGGAGTGGGGACAAGCCCCGTAGTCAAGCACCCACATGAAGCAGGGTCGCCATGTCCAAGGCTAAGGTTGCGGTGCGTTTGGCAGGGCTGGAGCAGATCTCCCTAAGGGAATCAAACCTTAACTTTCTGCCACTTCCAGATTCAGCTCCATGGGGGAACCTCACTTCCCTCGGGGTGCTGAGGGACGGACCAGAACCAGGGTTCAAAACCACCCTCCCCAAAGAACCTTTGGAAACTGATGTACAAGACCTTCACTGAGGATTAGAGGCAGAGAGTGTCTTGGGGTCACATGGTTATGGTGACGGTGGTGTCAGATCCGAGGGATCTCTGCTGGTCAGAATCCCACAGCAGCCAGAAACACAGGAGGGAAGACATATTAAGGACAGAGGACCAGGACCAGCCAGGCAAGGTTTCAGGAGGACCTGAGGGAAGATAGCATGGAGTGAGGAGGCAGATGGCACTGTCTGTTGCTTCTCACAAGCCCAGTGGACACCTGTCCTGTCTAGAACGCTGACTGGTCAGCTGGCTTTGGGGTACAGAGAGAAGGGCCTCCAAGAGCCTAGCTTCGTCTTACCCTATGGTGACAGGTTCCTGGACTTCTGCAGCCCTGGCTCACTGCCCCTTCCCATTGTTCCTCTCTAACAGGAGTTTCCAAGCTCCTGGTTTGACGTACAACTTGTAATTTTGCTGTTTCACCATCTTCTGCACACCAAGGAAAGGATGAGACATGGCCCCGGGGGCACAGACCAGAGAGGCAGAGCCAGGCATGTTCTTTAGCTACCTACTGGTCCTCCCCTGGGTATGTGGGACCCCGGGGTTAGGAGCCAACTCTGCCACGGCTGCTAGAGACATGGTACTAGTCAGCTTTGGGGAACTGCCAGGCCTTGCCAACGGGGCAAGTGCTCCCTCTAGGGACTCTCGGGAGGAGAGCCTAGTGAGGGTGTGTTTGGGGTGGGTAGGTAACCATGACTGAGCTGGGGCTGTGTCTCTCCTGCTCACCAGACCAGGCTCCAGCTTCAGCCATGCCTCTTCGGCCACACAGATTTTGCTCATGTGTCCCAAAGCCTCCATTTCTCTCCTGGGACATGGGATCCCCTCACCTCCAGAGAACAGCACAGCCTTTGGAGCACCAAGTTGGATAGTGTGTTCAAGTCCTGCCTTTCTGCCCTGTCTCTTCTCCTTCCCACCCCTGGCAGGGACCCCTCTTCAACTGGTTTCTTCACATAAGTTCTCTGTCCCCTGTCATTGTCACAAGCAGGTGAAAGTGCATTGTGATCTTGTCCTAGTGGACAGAGGTCTGGATTGGAGAGTACTCCACCCTGAATGTGAACCCTCTGGGCCAGCCCCTCAGTACCTTCATACCCCATCAGGTGGAGAGGGCTGTGGGGAGTGCGGGACCCCTACAGTCTGGGCTTCAGTTTCTTCCTTGACCCTCACATTCTGAGAAGCTGCCCATCTCCCAAATGGATTCCCTGAGTCCCTAGAGGTCAGCTGACCTGGCAGCAAGGTTAGATGGGCCCCAACCCCGGCTGCTCACTCAGGGTTCACTCCCCGCAAGACAGCCCTGATGTTCTTAGAGTCTCACTTCGTGGGCAGGATCCTGTCTCAGGGTCCTTGCTGGCCAGTTGGAGGTTGGATAACACTTGAATCCCATGAGAGGAGGCTGTGGTTCTGAGGTGGGGACACTGGCATCTTAGGGGATGTGTGAATGAGTTCACTTGTCTCCCACGTCCTTAACCAAGAGCCTTAGACACAGGTGACTCTCGTCAAGGTTGTTCCTAAAACAACAGCTCAATCCTTGATCCAGGTACCAAGCCCACAGGTCCCCATTGGTGCCTGGAGGGCCCAACAGGGCACACGAAGTCCCTGTACCTACTTACAGGGGTGATAGCTATACCAAGAGCTGTCTAGGAATTCTGCCAAACGGGCTCTCTGACCCTTTGACCTACCGACCTACCAAAGCTGGCTTCTTAGGGGTTGGGTTTGTTCAGGCCACAGGAACAGTTTTGGGGGTCACACTTGCTCCAAACTCCTCGGTTGTCTTTTCCAGGGAACTGTAACAGCCTGATCTCCTCCTAGACTCTGCCTTGGATTTCTGATCCCAGAGAGCTTTGCCCTTTGCTGCCTACCGCCAACTCTCATCCGCGCTTCCTACCACCAGCCCCAACACCTGGCAGCACTGCACCCCCGCGTCTCTGTCACACTTCTGCGTTGGGCTGTGGGTGTAGCCAGTGTAAGTCTGCTGGGGCGGGGACAGCTCATTTCTTCACTCTCTCCGGAGATATTTTCTCTCTTCTTTTCCTTACTTTGAGACATTGTCGCCCAAGAGTCTGTGATTCACTATGGAGCCCAGACTGGCTGCCAACTCAAGGCAATTCTCCTGTTTCAGCCTTCCAACTACCAAGATTATAGAGGAGCACCCCTACCCTTGGCTGTAGATATGTCTTCTGATTCTCACAACCGTGTACCCCGTACCCCTATTCAGCTTTTTATTTGTCCTCTTAGACCCTGGCTGCTCTCTAATCTCTTCCTCAGGAGCCCCCTGCAGCTCACTCCCCACCCCACGCCCCTGTGGTCTCCCCTCACCTCTTCTTTTCCTCTGTTTGCTCTTCCAGAGCAGCCCAGACTGCCTCCCTGTTCCCAGCCAGCCACTCCTTCCAGACAGGTAGCCAGAGGTCAATCCTGCACCTTACCCTGCCCATCTGTGCTAGGTACAAGGTCAGGCTTCTCTGAAGAGCCCAGGGTTCTTCTGCAGTTACATCAGCGGTAGAGACAGGGCTGCCTCATGTCTGTCTATGCGTCTTGGTTTCCACCGATATGGCCTAAAATATGAGATGAGTATATCTAGCTGTTCCTATTGAGCACCTACTGTGTGCTAAGGATAGAGAATGGGGTTATGAGCATGTCACAGCCCCTGGCTCTGATAGGAAATGTCCAGAAAGCCATCCTAAGTCTGAACAAGGGCAGAGACGGTCAGAAGGGGGAGATGATCTTGATCTTTGGTGTTCACTGAAGGATGTTCTGGAGATCAGGGAGACATGGAGGTCTTTTAGGCATCTTATGGATTGGCAGCCTCAGACTTGCTCTTCAGCACAATGGGAACTCATGAGGGCAGCGTGTGCCACGAGCAGCTCCAGCTACTGTTCGTGAGGGCAACAGGTGTGACTTGGAAAGAATGGTCAGGAGGGGTCTGTAGTCCAGACTAGAGATGCTAAGGACTAGGGATAAGGAGGAGAGGGACAGGTAGAGTCAAGAGGAGGGTCTAGGAAGTGTTTCCAACCTCTCTTTTTTTTATTATTTACAATGTTAATTATGTGTCTGTGTGTGTATCTGAGTGTGGACTTGTGGACTTGCATGCAGTGCCCGAGTGTGTCAGATTCCTAGAGCTGGAGTTACAGGTAGTTGTGAGCTACGATATGCAGGTGCTGAGTTAGGGTTAGGCTTGCGAGTTGATATTGTCCAACATCCATAGCTATCCCCATAAAGAGTTTGTGGGCAGCAGATTGGACACCCCTGATACAGGATGAAAAATCCTCAGGACCTGGCCTGCGTGTCCTGAAGTGACAGGGTGAAGCCAAGATTTTGTGGCCTTCACTTTCCACACAGGAAACCGAGACCCTAGAGAAGTAACTTACCCCAAGGCTCCAGCTAGTCCAGGGGCCGAGAGCACCCACCCAGCTCTCTCAAGGCTAGTGCTATAGGACAGCTACTGCTCTCTGCCCCAGCCATGTTGGCCACCACTGCACACCAGCATGGGCCGATGGGTCAGAATTCATTTGGGATTTTCACCGAAGTGTTTTTTTACAATAAGATGGAAAATCCTTGTCCAGCTGTGACAAGTGTTCCGTGCATGTCAGTACAGCTGGAAAGTGTGCAAGCTGGCTTCTTCCTGCTCCCTTGAGCAGACAGAGCTCCTGGCCAGTATGCTCTAAGCTCCCATAGTTGGTTAGGCACTTTACACCTCTCTGGGTGAGCAGTTTCACCCCTGCTTTGATGAGAAGGAGTGAAAGCTCTCTGAAAATCCCCTCCCCCGACACACACCTGAATGTCTCATCCTTCCAGACCTGGGTTCCTTGACATGGACCACGGATCAATGGTGCCTGCCATTGTCACCTCCACCCTTGTCTGGGGGCTGGTGAGCTCATTGCTGTTGACCCCCCCCCAATGGGGTCCTCACTGGCATGGGCAGACAGCCTGGAGCCATTGACTGTAAGGAAGGCTGGGAAGCCCAGCCCTTCCTAGTCAGTCATTTCACAGTAGTTTGAGTGGCCTTAGGCTCGGTGACAGTTCTTGTGAACAAGGAATTGTCTGTTTATCGCTGCCTCCTACCATAGGAATGTGGGGGTGTCCAGTATACAGTGGGTGCTTAGGAAATGCTGTCTGGTTGTAGCTGAACCTGATTCTGCTCTCCTGAATGCTGCCCAGGGCCATGCCTGTCCCCCTGTGCTTGAAGATGGCAGGCAAAACTAGTGGGACTCCCAGAAGCCCCTGTGTGAAGGGTTGGGCACTGTGTTACATGAGGCCCGGGATAGGTTCATCTTGGCATATTTGAGTGGCAGAACCCTGGAGAGGTTCTTTTGCCCTGGGTGCCACAACATCCCCAACAGGTAGAATTTAAATTGCTCCTAGTGCCCCCAAGGCTTTGGCATTATGTCCCAGGAGCATATTGCCCAAGCACAAGGATTTAGGATACTCTCTGACTTCTACCAGACAGTGGAACCTAGGATTCAGGGGGTGTCACTGTCCTCCATTCCTTCATCTCCCACTGCAGCAACCCCTCTGGCCAGTCAATCATCCAAGATCCCTGCCTGAGAGGACCCTAGTCCCTGGCCCATCCCCTAAGAAAGGGGTCTAGGACAGACTGGTTCATGCTGGACTCTGGTGGGGTGGAGCTGATGTTTGAGGCACCCGGCTGAAAGCTTTGATCCGCAGTGGGAGGAGCTTGTGTCCACGTGAAGGGGTCTGGATGGATCTCTGTGGGCACAGCTTTTTCTCCTGGGACGGATGGCTGGCGAGGGAGTGACTTCAGGAGACATTGATGGGAGACCATGGGTCCCTGTGCATGGGGTGCGTATGTATGTGTGTGTGACTATAGTGTTGGGTGCCGGGTGGGCAGTTGGGGTTGGACTGCTGTGTGGCTCTTGTGTGGTGGCTTCCGAAGGGAAGGAAGGAGGCGGCTGAGAGCGCCCCCAGAACTGTCCCTTTGGCCGTTGAGGGCTCCAAGACGCCAGCCCCGCCCTCCCAGCGAGAGACCACGCCCACCACATCCCCGCCCAGAGGGAGGCCCCGCCCCCGGCCTGCTTTTGCGCTCCGAGCGCTCCACGCTTCGCCGCCGCGAGCAATGGTTCACAGGGCCCGGTGCTGGGCGCGCGGCCCCGGGCGGAGGCGCGGGGCCGGGGCGGGACCCCACGGGGTCGCCGGGCTTGCTGCTAGCAGCCGAGTATAGTCGTAGGGGACGCGGGGCGCGCGTGGGCCGGGGTGAGCATGAGGACTCTCCGCAGGTTGAAGTTCATGAGTTCGCCCAGCCTCAGTGACCTGGGCAAGAGGGAGCCGGGCGCGGCGGGTGCGGACGAGCGAGGCACGCAGCAGCGCCGAGCCTGCGCCAACGCCACCTGGAACAGGTAAGGCGCGCAGCCCGGAGCGGCGTGGCCGGAGACGGTACCGCGCCACTTTGCGCGCAGCTCGCCCCGCCGCCGGGCCGCGCGCTGGGAGGGAAGCGAGTGCAACGTGTCGGAGGCTCGAGCCCGCGATCGCTCCCCGGGGGCGGGTGGCCCCGAGCAGGAACTGCCTCTGCGCCCCCACTTCACAGGGGCGCACTTGAGCTTCGTGGGGCCCCAGCGGGGCGCCGCTGCACTTCCTGTATGCGTGTCGGGCTTTCGGCGCTGGGTGGGCGGTGGCTTCCCCCTAGTTGGACCCCGGGCCTCCCAGCTGTCCGTGGGGGTGCGGCAGCTGCCAGACATTCCTTACCGGACCCTTCCGGAGGCCCATCCCGGACCAGCCGGGCGTGGGAAGCCCCTCCCCCAGCTGTACTTTCAGAGCCAGAGTCACAGATAGTTCTTTTAGCCGAGTTCCCCAATGGGTCTCCTCTTGGCCCCTTTAAAAATAAGTATTTCTACCCAGAGTAAAATACGGATCGAGGGAGTGTGAGGCAGGCTGTTGAGGGAGGTCTATGGATGCTGGCTTGCCTCTCCACCCCTCCACCTGGCGGTGAAATCCTGCCAGGTGCTTCGCCCACTGTGGTCTGCCACCAGGGACCCGGCTGTCACTTGGACACACATCTTCTGTTCATCTAGTGAGCAGCCCGGGGAAGATAGGGCTGCCAACTGGGACCCTATCTTCCACCCTCCGCTAAGCTGCAGATTGCTTGAGAGCTAAGACTACCTTCCTGCCTCGGTTTCCCTCTATCTTAGGCCTGCACAATTCTCCTCACTGGGCTGGGAGCAGAACAGTAAGAAGGAAGGTTCCTTTTGCCCCAGAGCTGCTCACTGGTGTCTTCACCCTCTTCCTTGTCTCTGGCCAGGATTTAGTGGAGCCAGGCTAACTTTGGCTCAGACTTCAACTCTTACTTCTCTGCTGGGTGACCTTAAGTGGTTTGCTTACTACCTCTGGTCCTCGGTTTCTTTATCAATGATATGGGTGAGTGGCTGTTGTTGTATTAACTATAAAGGCTCTGGACATGGCTTCTGGCACAGTGGGAACCCTGTGACTCAGAACTCAGGTCAGGGCACATTGAGAGAACGCCTATAGGTGTGATGTCTGGGGACTTAAATAAAAGTGACTTTGTGGGGAGTCTTTCACTACCACCTGGGGGGCTTTTAGCTCAGAGGACTTAGGTGGCTCCTCACCTTGTGTGGTTGTGAAGGGATCTGCTTTTTACCAGAGCTCTGGGGGGGGGGGCTTTGCAAGGAGAGATCACTCGAGTCTCCCACGGGCTTTTCCTTTGGTGGCCTGTCAGACTGCAGAGGCTTGATTAGAGCTCCCACAGTATCCAAACAGCTCCTATGTCCATCCTTTAGGGTGGAGGCTCCCCCTGCCTGCGGCAGCGGGGCTGCTCCTATCATGTGCCAGCCTGTTCAGGGGCCTCAGTTCACCTTGTCATGATCTTAGCCAACAAGGAAAATTCTACCCTCCACCCCAGATGAGAGACACAGGGTTACCCAGAGCACCCAGGACCCGTACTGCACACCATTCGTTGCATGACTTGGTTCCAGGTCCTCTACCAGACAGGTGTACCCTCAGACACAAAGTAGTGATGGATTTGAGACAGTGTGCCCAGAGTTCCCTCCCAAAGTCCCCTCCCAGCCCCTGCCTGTCTTCCTGCTCCCCTCCCAGTGTACAGCCTGCAAGGGCTCCAGGACATCAGCCTCAAGGGGTCACAACAGCTGTATCAGCCTGTGGATCCTGGCTAGCCCTGCAAGCTGTGGCCCTCATTCTGAGCCCAGGCATGGCCCCCTTGTACCTCCTTGACCTCATTAGTGGCCTGGGACTGTAGAGTCATGCCACACTGGACCACCCCAAATAACAGGAGTGTGTTCTGGCACAGCTAGATGTGGGGGGGGTGACCTGGCTGCCTCCCTTCTGGGGACTCTAGAGAGGGTTCTGGCTTTGCCTCTGCTGGCTCTGTTGTCCTTGGTTGGTGGCAGATTTGTTTTAGTTCCATCTCTGTCTTCCGAGCTTTTTTTTAGCCAGGTCTCCGAGTTTTCAGTTTTGGAGGGAATGGTTTTTTTTTCTGTTGTTTCTTGAGATTTCGTGTGTATGAGTGCCCCCCCCTCCCCCCCGTTTGTGTGACTAGTGTCTGCAGAGGACAGAAAAAGGTGTTGGATTCCCTAGAACTGTAGTTACAGGTAGGTGCTGCAAACCCAGGTCCTCTGCACAAGCAGCCCAGTGCTCTCAACTTCTCAACTGCTGAGCCACCTCTCCAGCTCCCTAGGTTTTTGTTTTGTTTTGTTTTGAGACAATATCCCAACATATCCCAGGATGGCCTGGAATTCACTAGGTAGCCA
>NC_022017.1:26412243-26442422 GCF_000317375.1 Microtus ochrogaster | reverse complement strand
ATCCCAACATATCCCAGGATGGCCTGGAATTCACTAGGTAGCCAAAGATGATCTTGAACTTCTAGTCCTCCGACCTCCACCTCTCCTAAGGTTAAGGTTTCTATGATTGCAGGTATGTGCCACCACACCTGACCCAAGTTTCTTTTGTGTATGAGGCCACCAGCCACCATTTGAGGGCCACCTCAACCCAGGACCACTTCATCTCTAGGTTTTAGCCCATTATAGCTATAAAGAGCCTCTTTCCCTGTCAGATTTGAAACTTTAGCTATACACAAACACCTGGGGACAGTGTCTAGCCCACTATAGTGACAGTGAGTAGATCCCCCAAATTCCCTGTAAAGTCATTGCTGTGTCCCAAGATAGTCCACGCACTCAGTCATGTATTCATTCATTCATTCATTCATTCATCTATTCATTCATTTTCTCTGTGTTGGCTGGACCAGGTTAAGATCTTGGTTTAGCAGCAAACAGCCTGTTCAGGCTGACCCTACACCGGGTCAGAAAGTAAACAAAGGGGCTGCCAGAGCAGGAGGTAATTACTGGTGGCACTTAGCACTTGAAGGACGTAGAACAGGGGACACTGGACTGCTGGCTATCAGGCCTGCGCCTGTTCTCCATGTCTGTTGGGTGTGCAGGAGCTTGGGACGTTCTCGGAAAGAGACATGGCGTGCTGCCTTGTCCCCTACAAGCACCTGGAATTTTGGAGCTGTTTCCGAAGCACCTGCTGCTACCTTCCCAGAGCTCAGGGCCACAACAGGCCTCCCCACCTGCCAAAGATATGCTCTGTTGTCCCTAGCCTCGCAGCCCAGGGGTTCCAGAAAAACTCCCTGAAGATGTCAAGACTCCACAACAGTGGGGGCTGGAGAGATGGCTCAGCAGTTAAGAGCACTGCTGTTCTTCCAGAGGACCCAGGTTCCATTTCCAGCACCTACATGGCAGCTCACAACTCCAGTTCCAAGGGATCTGGTAAAATAAAGTTGAATAAATTATTAAAAATATTTAAAAAAGAATTTAAAAAAATCCACAGTAGTCCCGAAGTGCTTGGGGAACACCTGGGGGTCTCCTCCTAGCCTTCTGAGCCATCACTCAACCAGTGCCTCACTCACCTCTGTCCCCCACCAAGTGGAAGCCCTGGGCAGGCAGCAGCAGAAGGAAGTACACCCCAAAGTGTGGGACATCCCCCCCCCCCCCCCCCGCCAAGCAAGGTGTGCGTCCCTGCCCCCAGCCCTCCTCCCAAGGGGGCTGTCCTTGTCAGTAAAGAGAATGAGATACCCTGACGGCAGTGTCTGGGACCTGAACCCAGCTCGCCCAGGACAGTGTCGGGGATGCCTCCAGGGATGCTTCCTGTTTCCGCTGGGGCAGGGTGAAGCAAGCATTAAATAGAGCTGTCTTTCCAGGGAACTCTGGTGGGAACAAGGAGCAGGACCGTTGGGAACCTTAGGAAGGACGTTAATATACTTGATGTACAGATGAGAAAATTGGGATTAGGAGAACTACAGGGGCCACATAGGCCCAAAGTGTGAGAGGGATCAGAGACCAGATCCCACCCAGGCTCTAGTCTGAAATATTCAGAGCCCCTCATGGTGTCTTTAAGGACCAGAGGACTGAGCCAGAGCTTCCAGGCGAGGGTCCTAGGGCTCCAGGCCTTCACTCACCCTGCCTTACTCTGTCCCGGGCCCCAGTGTAGGTGTGGTCAACTGAACAGTGGCCCCAAAGTATCCCCGCCCTAGTTCTCAGCCATGGGTGTGGGCTTTCACGTGGCTAGGAGGCTTAGCAGATGTGGTTACACTGCAGTTGCTGGGCCCGAGGAGATGGCCCCCAGCCTGTCTAGGTGGTTTTATGCAGACTCTGTGATGGGCGGGACATCTCAGAGAAGGAGATATAACCAGAGAGCTGAGACCTAGAGTCCTCCCTCGCCATTCTTTTTTTTTTTTTTATTTTTATTTTCGAGACAGGGTTTCTCTGTAGCTTTTGGTTCTTGTCCTGGAACTAGCTCTGGCTGGCCTTGAACTCACAAAGATCCGCCTGCCTCTGCCTCCCGAGTGCTGGGATTAAAGGCGTGCGCCATTCTTGAAGACAAGGAAGGACCTGGAGCCAAGGAACACAGGTGCGTCTAGAAGCTGGACAATGTAGAGCATTTTGTCTGGAGCCTCCCTAGGAGGTAGCTGTGCTGTGCTGGGCTTTAGTCCAGTCTGGTGAGTGACGGGTCCGCCGCCTCCCAGATGTCAGAGCAGATCTGACTTGCTAAGTGGTTTTAGCAGTCATGAGATACTCCTGGCTCTTCTTCCCTACTTGGGCCAGGGCATTAAGAACCAGGTCTGAGGTGGGAGGCATGGCCTCCTGTCATTCAGCTTCCTGGTGTATAAAGGAGGGCCCCTGGCAAATAAGAAACAAGCATTCATTTCCGTGTCCCCAGATGCCTCCGAGGAGTCCAGAGCAGGCTGGGATCTGGGAAAGATAGTGCCCCCACCCCTCCCTGCAGGAATCAGCCCCCTGGTGACAGTCCTCAGTGGAACCAGGGTAGCCATGGGTGAGTGTCCTGGAGCCTCAGGACTGGGCTGTTCCTCCTCCGGTGGCAGTCTGCCTCAGGCTGAGCTTCTGCATCTCCCTGTGTTCACACAATGAGGTGATACAGGCTCCAAGGCTAGGGCCTGGCCTACCTGCACTGAGAGCCTGGTTTTTTTGTGGCGGCTAGAGAGGGGTGGGGATCTAAACCTGAGGATGCCCTCCCCTATCCACACCCAGAAATCCCTCTGTTCCTGTGGTTTCCTGGGGACCGACCCTCTGCAGATGTCCTGACTGGTCTTGTCACTCTGGCCAGGAGGCTGTTGCTGAGATAGGAAGGGTTTCGCTTCTGTGTTTCAGGGTGGCAAATCACATGGGGTCCTCTGGCCCTCTCTATCCTCCCTCTCCCCAAACTGACAAGGGCCCACAGAGCCTCATAGAGCTGAGAGTCAAAAGGAGCAGGTTCTACCTGTGTACCCCTAAAAATAGGATTGGGAGGACTGTGAGCCATTGCTTTATCTCAATTCTGGTCCTGCTGAACAGAAGATGTGTCCCTTGACTTCATCAAGTCTCAGTGTTTTCTTCTCTAAGTGTGGGCTGACTGTCCCCACCTCTTGTTGGTGGGGACCACATACAGTGAGTGGCCCCTGGATTGGATGTGGCCAAGGTGTCCTGAGTACCCATCCCTAAAAGGCCTTGTAGGCCCCCAGGAGGTGGACAGCTGTGTTCACTCAGTTCATGTATGGAAAAGAACACCAAGGTCTGGATCCTAGAGCAGGATTCATCCCAGGCTTGTCCCTCGGGCTGTCCATCAGGCTGGAGTTAGTGAAGGGCCGGGGGGTGGGGGTGGCTGAGCAGCCCGGACTGGCCTAGGAAATGGTCAGCTGGCTATGTTAGGGGTGTCAGGGGGAACTGTTGGCTCAGCATGGCAGCCTAGGTTAATTCCTAGGTAGGTTCAGTTCAGGGGTTCCCTGACATCTATGCAGAGCTGCTGAAGCAAGCTCATGAGCCAAACCCAATCCATCATCTGATGTATGAATAATAAAGTTTTATTGGTAAACTTTCCCAACTTCACAATTTTGAAGCAGATAGCTGACTAGCTGTGGGAGACTGGGTAGACCTCAGACCTTTAACAGCTAACCCTCTGGCCCGTTAGAGAAAAGTGTTTGCAGCTTCCTGCTTCAGAGAGATATAATCAGCAGGGCCTGGACAGGGTCAGTTTCACTGTTGACATTAGAAAGGGCTTGGGGGCTGGGCCCCCAGTGACTCTTGGGGGCTCCATCATAGGGGCTGGAAGTCTTGGGATGTGGAGGCAAAGTTAGGAGGACATAAGGAAAGCAGAGAGAGAAGAGATGTAAAGGGACCCCAATATCTGTCCTGGCTGGGAGGATTAAAAGCATGCAGGAAGGAAGGGAAGGTCTACCCAGGTTGGACTTGAGGGCGTGCAGGATGCCTGGCAAGTTCCGGCGAGCCAGACTTTGTGTCAGGAGCCCAGACCTGGAGTCTTAGCAGGGCATGGGCACACCCATGATTTCAGGAGGGGCTTGAGGAGGACTGGATGGGACCGGAAAGGCAGGAGGGGACAGGCCCAGAGGAAAGCAAGAGGCCCCATGCCTCTGGGTGACCATTCTCCTGTCTGCCCACAGCATCCATAACGGCGTGATCGCTGTCTTCCAGCGCAAGGGGCTGCCCGACCAGGAGCTCTTCATCCTCAATGAGGGTGTCCGGTGAGTGCAAGCCAGTCCTGCCTGGGAAACCCATCTGTGTGACTGGGGTGAGGGAGGGAAGGCCCACACCCCACCCTCCTGGAGACACCCTTCTAGGGCCAGCAGGGTGGAACTTAGTGGCTTGAGATAATGTCCACATTCCCTGCTGCCCGGTGCCTTTCAGAGGATATTTACTCTGTCAGAGAGGAAGGGCCCACCTGCTTAATGACCCAGTGCCATTCAGGAAACTGTCCAGCCACGAACACCCCTCATTTCCTGCGACTAGCTGGGAACCAAGCTGTGAGGGAGCTGAGGACAGAGGAACACTCTCGTGGCTTTGAGAGAGCTCGCAGCTGCCATAAAGTCCAGGGTAGCCATGCTGCCTCCCCACAGCCACGCAGCTGGCTCAGTGAGGTGTTGCCACCCTGTGCTGTTAACCTCTAGCCCTGACCCAGAGCATCCTGTCCTTAGACTCAAAAGTATATCTGGGAAAGTCAGAGCGAACCTTCCTCTCGGTTGTGAAGGCAGGGTGTGAGGATAAATCCACAGGGGTCAACAACCCCACACCCACCTGAAAGGGCCCTTGTGTGGGTAAACTGAGGCCCGGGACACGAAGGGGGCTGGCCAGAGTCAAATAGAGAACGGAGCAAGGTGCGTCCCCAGGCCCTGTGCTTATTGCTTACTTGTGGCACCCCGGTGTCCCTAGTGCATCTGACCAGCCCAGGGTCCCCATTTTCCTAAAGGTTTCTTATAACAAATCTAACCAAATCTGCTGGTTGGTCTGGTGTTGGCCCGTGAAGAGCTCTTGCCTGGCATGTGCGAGGCCATGGTTCTGTCGCCAGCACTACACACAGGGCAAGACTGTGCTGAATGCAGAGGGCAAAGAGGACATCTTTAAATCCACAGAGTAGGCGGGGCCCAGCACTCTTGACCCTTTAGTTGTGGCTGCCATCTCCTCTCTAAGAGGCCTCCAGCTCTAAGGGGTTACCCTACTCCCTAGGATGGATTGGGAGGTAAGGTTTAGAGAAGACACCCTGTGTCCCAGCTCCTGATTAGAAAGTAGGTAAAAGTCAGGGTGATGGGAGATGCTGGGTTCAGCACAGAGCAAAATGCCAGAAATCCTTACATAATGGCAGTAGACAAGCCTATTGCTGTGCTGGCTGTGGACTCCAGGGTCCACGGCCGTTCAGAACTATCCCTTTCCATTCTAGCACTTCTCCGCAGTGAATCAGCTAGGTCAAGGGCATCCTCAGCTATAAAACGGGTTTAAGGCCATCCTGACGTATCTTGACCCTGCCTCAAATGAAAATTAACTGCAGCTGATTGTGCTTCCAATGCATAGCTGGTCATTGGCTTTGATCCGGCAAGAGAGTCTATGGATGGAGCCATTAATGGCTACATAACAATAGTTACCCACCCCCTTGTAAGGGCTCGTCAGTGACATGAGCAGGGGTATGTCCGCCCTACCTAGGAGGGACAGTCACAGTTGAAGTCTGCCATTTGCATCACACCTTTCTCCCTTTATATGTGTATGTGTGTGCACGCACATACGCATGCCCGTGTACATAGAGCCTCATGCATTTTGGTCACAAGACACCTTGGCATCCCCAGACACTTCCACCATGTGAGGTAATCACAGAGTGTGCCTTTATAAGCCTAGATTGTTGATCCAGCTGCACACCTGTGGTGCAGAGTGTAGCCTTCCCTGTGCTTCCAGGCACCAGCAGGTCACTGTCCTGAGTACTCAGACACTGTGACACGGTGCTGTGTGTGATGGAGAAAGTACAGGCACGCTCAGTGAATTTCCAGCCCCACGATGTACCTGCACCGCCACTGTCCTTGAGGGACCTGCCGCTTGTGCACTGGCTGTATGAACTTTTATTCACATGTAATTCATATACCATAAAATTTCCCATAAAATGCCCTGGTAAGTCTTGAGTGTGCCTATGTGATTGTATGATCATCACCAAACTTTCAGTTCATTTTGCATCACCCCAAAAGAGTGATGCAACAACCGCCCGTTATTCACCCCATTTGGCAAGCATGTCCACTTCCTGTCCCTGCTGACTCCCTCTTCTGGACATTTCATATGAATGGCATTTCATGACAGCCTGCGGCCGTTCCCTTAGTGCTTTTGAGGTCTGGCTGTGGTGGAGCCGGATTTGCACTGATTCTGCTCCATCTGATTACCTGTGTGGCCTGTGACTGACGCTGTGACTGACGGGGTGCTGGGTGCTGCTGCTGGGAGAATCCTTGTAGAGAGGGTTTAGGCGTTTTCATTTAGTTCTGGGTTTTGTTTTGTTATCTATTTGTTCTTTTGAGACAGTGTCTCATTATGTATCAATGACTGGTCTGGAACTGTCCATTTAGCCCTAGCAGGCCTTGAACTCATAGAGATCCCTCCTGTCTCTGCCTCCTGGGTTCTGGATGTGGGCCACCTGCCTATGTTTTGTTTTGTTATTGTTGTTTTGCTTCATGTTTTTGAGACTGGGTTTCTTTGTGTAGCCCTGGCTGTCCTGGAACTCTCTCTGTAGACCAGCCTGACCTCGAACTTGCAGAGATCTTTCTGCCTCTGCCTCCCGAGTGCTGCAGTTAAAGGTGTGCTATCACCGCCCGCTTGGTTTCAGTTTTAAAGAGTGGATCTGGTGACTTCTATAACCTGGGCTGACATTGAACTTGAGATTCTCCTCCTTCAGCCTCATGCGTGTCAGGATTGTAGGTGTGTACCCAGATTCTATGTTCAAGATTCTACAAGGATGTGTCGTATTGTTTCTCTTAGCATATGCCTGGATCTTCTAGGTGCCAAGGTTTCAGTTTGGAGAAACTCCTGCTGCCTGCAGTGTGAGCTGTGAGGTTGGTCCCCGCCTCTCACTGCATTTCTTTCTGGTTGAGATTCTCACAGCACTGTGGCTACCACAGTGGCTCCTTGTGGCTTTGGTCGGCATTTCTAATGGCGTCAGGCATCTTTTGGGTGCTAGCTGTCTGCTCATGCATCTTCTTTGGAGAAGCATTGGTTTGTATCCTTGGCCACTGAGCTGTCTTGACTGTGAGTTGGCCTTTTTTTTCAGTGTTTCTTGGTCTACCAAGTGTATTCAGCCTGCAGCCTGTAAATGGAGGTTTGTCTCGTGCCCACCTGTTCCTGAATAAGCCTCACTAAGAGGCTTATATTAATTATAAAAGTTTGGCCAGTGTCTCAAGCTTATTACTAACTAACTCTTAAAACTTAAATTAGCCCATATTTATTAGTTTATATTTTGCCACGAGGTTTGTGGCTTATTACCTCACATCTTGCTTCCCCAGTGGTTGCTGGAGTTTCCCTCAACTCTACCTTCCTCTCCTTGTATTCAGTTTGGCTTTCATGTCTAGCTATATTCTGCTCTGCCATAGGCCAAAGCAACTTCTTTATTAACCAGTGATAGTAAACACATTTACAGCATACAGAGGAACATTCCACTTTAGCAGCCCTGAGGCCTCATGCATCCCTGGATAACTGTGAGTGCAGCTCAACACATTCATGACGAAAACCCCCGTAGCACATTGTCAAGTGACTGGAGGCCTCTGGTGAAGTCTAAGCCCTCATTGGGCACCACCTTCAGTCTTTTCTCCACATCCCATAACCCTTCACCTTCTCATTGGCTTCCTTCAGGGCACAGAGGGGTTACTATTGAGGAAAGCTGATTACCTCCCCATCTTCCTTTTTCTTTCTGTAGCGATCCTCCTGTCTCTGCCTGCCCCCGAGTGCTCGCATTACAACTGGCATCCGTGTGCCTGACCATTCCATTTTCAATCCACAAAACTAGGGAGCAACTTTGAGTCCCGGGGCTGACTCTGCCCACATTGTGTACCTTCTGAATTTCAGTGTCTCGTTCTGACAACTGGTCACCGTGAGTTTAAGACCAGTCTAGGTCTCATAGTGAGCTGGAGGCCAGCCTGAGCTGCATAGCAAGACCCTCGTCTAAAACCAGCAGATGAACAAAGCTTACAGGGACAGCTCTGCAGTGTGACTTGTTCAGAGCTTCCCACTTGGAGCACAGCCATTGTTTTTCAATGCTCCGGACAAGATTCGTACAATTGCCTGAGTCAGCGCTTCATGTAGGTTTGCACCAACGGGAGACTGAGTGTGTTCTGATCCTGTCCAAGGTGGGTCCAGCCATGCTGTTGTGTTCATTAAATGGAGTACACGCATTTATTTGCTTTTTGAGACGCAGGATCTCTTGTAGCCCAGACTGACCTACAGAGTCACTATAGCCAAGGATGACCGTGATATCCTGACATGTGTTCCTCTGGACCTGGTTTTGTAGGTGTATTTTGGATGTGGGCATTTTCAGCTTCCTGTTCGTGTGTGGAAACAGTGCCCGGTCCACCTGGCTGCGCTTGCTTTGCTTCTGTTGGTCACTTCCTCTTTTTGTTAGGTTTTGTGCTTGTGTTTGAAGTTTCAGCCCTCATGTGTTTCCAGTTCCTGTGCGGCTTGTCCTTATTTCTGTTGTTTGCTGTTCTGGGTACGGAGCCCAGGGCCATGCTCTACCCCTGAGCCAACACCTGGTTTGTCTGTTTTTATAAAGTGTCTTGTGCAGGTTGTTACTGGGAGACAAGGAGAGTATGGAGCCACGTGCTGGGTTGAGTGTGAGCGGAAGAACAGATGACGGAGACCAATCACAGAGCAGCTTTGAAGGAAACGCCATGCTCAGCCACCAGCCAGGATGGAGAGGAACTTACGCTGTAGTCAGTCACTGCGGCAGCTGACAGAGGACTATGCTGATGGGGGCGGGGGTTCAAGCCCAAGTAACCAGGATTTGTGTGTATCGGAGCCGTGTGATAAGGGCTGTCCATAATTCAGGACAAATTACATCTCCCAAGTAGTCAGAAAAATTAGGATTCCTGCTTGGTTTGGCTCAGCACGTGAGGACTCTGTGGATGTCGGGCTGTGTCTGTTTCTTTTCTGGTGCTGTGATTAAATACTGTGACCAAGAGCAGCTACCAGAAGGAAGAGTTTACTTGACTTGCGCTCTAGAAGAATAAGAAGCTATCATGGTGGGGAAGCATCAAGGGGTGGGCCTGGAGGCGGAAGCAGGAAGCTGAGAGCTCACATCTTCAAACCTAAGGGTAAGCAGAGAGTAAACAGGAAGTGGACCCGACCCCAGTGACTTAATTCCTCTGTCAAAGCTCCACCTCCAAAAGGTTCCACAGCCTCAAACAGCGGCACCATCTAGGGACCATAGTGGTAGATCCTAGCCCATGGGGGGAGGGGCAGTCTTATTCAAACCCTCACAGTAGCCATGCTTTCTCAGCATAGGATCAGGGCGGAAATGATTCCACTATACATAAGCAGCTCTGTTCACAAAATGGAGATTCCTTTGTTAATCTGGCATGGGTGTCGACCCCAGGCCAGTAGTTGACTCTCTCTGAGCTACTCCTGCCTCAGCTGTATACGGGAGCCTCAGTCAGTGCCTGCCTGCCGCTCTATGAAGACTCGGTTCGCTACTGAGAATAAAGGGGAAGCCACTTGGGAAAGGAGGGCTCTGCCCGCTGTGGGATTCGAGCAGGTAGAAAATGGATGGAGCCCAGTGTTGCAGGGTCAGGCCTGCAGGTGTCTGTTTGAGGAAGTAGAAGACGTCATGGTCCCTCTGAGACCCTCAGGCTTCTCTTCCGTAAGATACAGAGTGAGCCAGCCATTCTGTGGGTCACAGAGGGCAAATGTTCTCTTGGGCCTCTTGTGTTGCTGTGCTGAGCAGGTTGGTCCCTGGCTGCCCAGATGTTGCCAGCCGTTACTAGCACCGCATGGCCTCAACTCATTCTCATCTTCCCTCCCGCACAGGCAGCTGCTGAAGACGGAGCTGGGGTCCTTCTTCACTGAGTACCTGCAGGTGTGTGGGCCTTGCCACGGAGGAAGGTTTGGTCTGGCTCTCAAAGGATGTCTTTATGTCATGTGACCTGTGACAGCCCAAGCAGCTTGCCTCTCAGGGTGGATGGGGTTTTGACTGTGGCAGGAGGAGTCTCATCTCTCAACTGCTTATTAGTGGAGTCATGGGGGTCCTGTGGGCCAGACCACCCTGGAGTAGCTGCAGGCCAGTGATGGCGCCTTTGCTCACTTTCAGAACCAGCTGCTCACAAAGGGCATGGTGATCCTTCGTGACAAGATACGCTTCTACGAGGGTGAGTCTGAGGGCTGAGGGTAATCAGCCTGGCTGAGGCCCTTGTGGTTGACATTCTGGAACAGTGGTGTGGCGGGTGCTGGGAGGGAGGGGTGGCTGTCTGGTTAAGATGGCTGAAAAGGAAAGAAAAGAAAGGTGGTTTCTTGAGCAACAGGACTAAGAGGGGACCTTGGAGAGAGTCTGTCCCCCACACTTGGGAGCCCAGGAAGACTGTACAACCCCAGGGAGAGGCCCTCTGCTTCGTCTCACTGTGCCCCTCAGCTTTTCGTCACCGTGACAAAGCCAGCACTTTAGAAGGGTGTCCTGTCCTAGTTTCGTTTCTGTCGCTGTGGTCAAATACCCTGCAAAAAAGCAACTTAGGGGAGAAAGGGTTTATTCAGCCTATAACTCCAGGGACTAGGCCCTCATAGCAGGGACATCACACAGTCACAGTCAAGATCAGAGAGAGATGAACACATTCGTGCTGCTGTCTGCCGTACTCAGCTCTCTTACGCAGTTTAGGACCCACTGCCTAGGGATTGGTGCCACCCACAGCAGGCTGGGTCTTCTCATATCAATTAGCAATCCGGGCAATGCCCCCCAGTCATACCCAGAAGCCAGCCTGATCTAGATAATTTATGATTGCGTCTCTTGCTGTGAGATTGTAGGTTGTATCAAGTTGACAAAGCTAACCATCACAAAGGGACAGGGCTGATTTTGTCTCACAGAGGTCCAGGGACATGAGACCTCATCACGTTGAACCTGGGATGAAGCCAATATCCTGATGGAGAGAGCATGTGGCTTAGCAAAGCTATTGTCCAGGAACAACTTCTGGCCAGGAAGAGACCAGAGGCAACGTGTAGCTTTCATAGGCCCTCCAACAGAGCATGTTATGTTTCTTGTTGCCATGGAAAAAGCAGCTTAAGGAAGGGGACTTTTCGCTCACAGTCAGAGCCTGCAGCCCATCATGGTGGGGAAAGCGTGGTGGCAGAAACCTGAGACGGGTCACATGGCACCCACAGCCAGGAAGCAGAGAGATGAATGATGATGCTCAGCTCATGTTCTCCGTGTTGCTCAGCCCAGGACCCCAGCATCTACATCCAGGGCAGGTCTTCTCACCTCAGTTAACCCAGTCTGGAGACTCCCTCGCACCCAGGGCGGATAGATCTCCTGTTCAGAATCCTGTCACGTTGATGGTATTAACCATCACACCTTCAACCCACTTCCTCCCACTAAGCCCCGCCTCCTAAAGCACATTCAGCTCTGATCCATCCTGTGATGGAGCCAGTGTCCTCGCGATCCAGTCACCTCCACAGCGCTGCTGGCTGTGGACCACACCATCAACACACAAGCTATTTCAGGGGCCACCTTATAGCCAGACCCTAACAGGAACCCCATCCATTGTCTGAGAGATCTCATGTTGAGTCTGTGAATATCCAAAGACCCACACGGGGACATCAGAGACAGAAGGCAATTTGTTCATAGCCACAATACAGGGAAAGCCGAGGCAGAATTCGAGCCTTGGTGTGATACCAGGCACCGCTAGTCCTTTCTCAGGCTTCACGGCTCGGCCCACATCATGAAACAGAGGACTTTGATTGACTTCCTGGTCACAGCACTTGAGGCCCCTGGTGTCTGATAGTCTTGGGGTCCTGAGGGGGGCTTGGCACTATGGTGAGGCTAGTGTCCAGAGGACTTGGCATATACAAATTCCTGCTGTGTGCCTGGCCCTGTGAGCATGTGATAAGTACCTGTGTGTGCCAGGCCCTGGACACATTTGGTGAGCACCTACTCTGCACCAGGTCCTGTACTGGATTCAGGACACGAGCATTTTATAGGCACCACTTTCTGTGTACTAGCACCCGTGCTTCTGTTCCATAAGTACCTGCTGTGGCCAGGCCATGGTGGTGCACGCCTTGAGGCAGAGGCAGGCGCATCTCTGTGAGTTCGAGGCCAACCTGTTCCACATAGTGAGTTACAGGCCAACCAGGACTACCTAGAGACACCCTGTCTCAGAAACCAAACCAATCAAAAAACCCAGAAAAATAAAGAAGGAAGACAGAGGTCAGAGGTCGGGGGAAAAAGGAAGGAGAGGAAGAAAGAAAGAAAGAAAGAAAGAAAGAAAGAAAGAAAGGAAGGAAGGAAGGAAGGAAGGAGAGAAAGAAAGAAAGAAAGAAAGAAAGAAAGAAAGAAAGAAAGAAAGAAAGAAAGAAAGAAAGAAAGAGAAAAAAAGCGATTAACTGCTCGCTGACTGTGGTGAACATTAGTTGAGTGTCTCCTGTGGGCCAAACACCAGATGTGTGCTCCGCCTGGTTATGTCCTGGTTGGTTTGCTTCTGCTGACTGGGTGGGCGTCCCAGCAGCCCTGGGAAGTAGCCACAAGCACTCAGTCCCGCTGGGGTCGCCCTCGACACGTGGCAGCCCAGGAACAGAGCAGGATAACCCTGCAGCCCACTCAAGCCGCTCGCTGCTCCGGGTTCCTCTTCCAAGTGCCAGACTGGGCCCTGTGCAAATGGCTGTCAGTCCCCTTCAGAGTCCTGCCTCATTCCAAGGGACCCCCGTTCCCCAACATCTTCCTCTATGTGTCAGCTAAGGCAGGCCGAGGCAAGATTGAGAAAGCCTGAAAACTGGGTGTGGGCAGGAGGCCCAGGACAGGGGGCTTCCTGGAGGAGGCAGCAGCCAAGCCCTAAGAGGGTGAATGTTTGGCACCTGAGGAAGAGGCCTCCCACACCCTCCTGACCCGCCTGACTCGGCACATTCCTTGAGGTGCCTGTGCCTCCCACCAACGCAGCCCAGGGGAGCCAGGTCCTGGGAGAAGGGCAGCTTTGTGAGGCCCATGGAGCCTCATGCCTGTGACTCAGGGCCTCCCAGGGAAAGGGGAAAGGCTGCCCTGACGAGCACTGTCCACCTCGGCCCAGGGAAAGCCGCAGTCTGTGAATTCATCTTGGGTGTCACATATTGCAGCTGTCCTACCCTCAAGGCCCCTTTCTTAACTACCGTAGCAAGGAACAAACTGTGTTCAAGCCAGGGCTCCGGGGAAGTCTCCCTCAACCTGGAGATAGAAAAGATACAGGCCCTGCCCTGCAGGGACTTATGAGGACTGAGACATAAACCAGATGCCGACAGGCCAGTGTGATGAATGTCAGGTGAAGGGAAACTCTGGGGCAGGAAGCGTGACTCCATCCTCGCAGCAGGGAGAGCTGTGTGGAGCTGTGGAGCTGCCGCTGAATATGGCCTCCAAGTGTGGTCGGCTCAGGAGTTTATCTGTCCCTCACAGCCGCACTGCTGCCCTGTGGGTCAGCCATCCCAGCCCCTCTCCACCTCAGGAAACCCATCCCCTGTTCCCTGAAGCCAGCTGTGCCCTCAGCCTGTAGCTGCTGGAGGGGACACATGGAGGTGGTAGCCTCCAGAGGGCAGTCCAAAGCCTGGCACCTGCCCCCTTCTCTGCAGCCTCCTGTGAGGCCTCCGTTGTCATCTAGTTTAGGTGGTTCCAGGAAGCCAGTTGGAACAGGAGTGCTCTCTGCAGGGGACTAGCCTGACACCTCACAGAAGGTTCCCAGCTCAACACCCAAGAGGCCACAGAGGTCCGGGGCTGCTGAGGCCGGGGTCTGTGTCTTCTCACCCAGAAGCCAACCTCAGCGTAGCTGATGTGTCTGTGCACTCAGCAGCCTCTCCTCTCTCCCTGGCTGCCTGCCTGCTTGTGCCCCTGCCCCTGCTGTACAACGTTAGCCCTCACCTCCATTATTTCTCTGTGGTCATTGCCATCCCTGGAGCCTGTGAATTGGAGCTGTACCTCCCTACCTCTCTCCTGTTCTTACCACCCTGTGGCCACATAAAGGGGAGACTGGCTGCCCAGTGAAAGCCTTCATGGATCCTCAGCCTGGCCCTTCCCCAAAGCTCTCTGCTCCACCTCTGATTGGGGCCTAGGCAGGGTATACACATTGGCTGGCTGTGTCATGCCAGCAGCAAACACAGGGTACCTTGTCGTCCATCCCTAGGGACTTACCCTGTTCCTTACATAGAGGGTGCAGCTAGGTCTGGTTGGAAGAACTTTCCAGGGCTCCTCTACAGCCACAGAGCAAGGCATCAGCCTTTGTGTCTGACTTTAGCCTCTGCTGACCCCACTCCTCAGCACACAGCCCAGTCCACAGTCCCAGGCAAGAGCCTAGCCAGGGACCAGGCTATCCTTCCGGGTCCCTGACAGCACATGCCTCCAGCTGGGGCCTGGATTCTGTGTCTTACAACATCTGCTTTCTGTGGGGTGTCCGCCCTGTGGGCTGGAGGACGACCTTCACTTGATGGCACACTGCCCTGGCCGGCGCCCAGGGCCACCCCACAGCCAGCCAGGACTGAACAGTCTTTCTTCCTGTATGATGGCAGGAACTGAAGGGACTTTGTGTTCAGGCAGGACTCTCAGGGGCTGTGAGCATCCGCCTGCCCCGGGCATTCCTGCAGCCTCCTGGCCCCTGGAGCCAGGTGTGGGCCACCCAGGACCACCGGCAGGCAGCCCTGGGCGGCCACACACAGAGGCCAGCCTGCTCCTAAGGCCAGCTCTCTGTGCCCCCCATGTCCTCACTCTGTATGAACTTGGGGCTTTCCATGAGGGAAAGTTCCACAAGTACTGGAAAGCTGGGCAAAGACTTTCACAGTCTTCTTTCATAGAAACCTGGAGACAGGCAGGCTGGTCAGTAGTCAAGGACCCTCCCCACCTCCCACTCAGACCCACATGGCAGCAGAGGCCTATGGGACACATGCTGGATCTGTTCATTCCTAGTCCCAGTGACATTTGTCTCAGCCGTCTACCCTGGTGACCACAGTTAGGTGCCCCATTCCCCAATGGCAGGCCACTCTGCCAGAGGCCAGCTGAGTCCCTGCAACTTATCCAGTTCCTCACACAGCTGCTCCTTTCTCTTGTAGAGGTGGGAAAAGGTGGGGTATGGGGAAGATGTCACATGCCCAACATATATCCATCTGAGAAGCCAGCTCAGACACCAGACAACTCCAAGGAACCCTCCCTGCCAATCCTTGGCTCCATGTCCTACAAGTAGGCCTGGGCCCTCGAGGGGGAGCCAAAGATTGCACCCCGGGTCACTGGCCTTGGGAGCTACCCTTTACCCACTGTCTCCCCATGGCTGTTCTGTATCCTGCTTCCCTGCCACATAGTAGGGTGTATCCAGAGCCACTCGGGGCTTGACTGTCCCCAGTGCCCAAGATTGGGCCTGTACCAGTTAGGGGTTCTCCAAGTGGATGGGTGGGGAAGAGGGAAACTGATGAAGGATTTGTGCCAACGCCTGTGCAGGCATACTCAGGACAGGAATGAGTGCCAACCTTCACCGTCACCCAGGCTGAGCACCTTCATGGGTTAGTCTCATTGTGTCCCATCTGCTCTAGATTGTAGGCGTTGTCCTGTACCTATTTCACAGGGGCTCAGGGCGACAGAGCTGCCCTATGCTGGGGGCCTCAGGGACCTCCCACTCCTGCTTAGCTTCTTGTCCTGGATGGGTCCGCAGTGTGTTCAGGACATGCTGTAATGGCTCCTCTCGCCCACAGGACAGAAGCTGCTAGACTCGCTGGCGGAGACCTGGGATTTCTTCTTCAGTGACGTGCTGCCCACGCTGCAGGCCATCTTCTACCCTGTACAGGTATATGGCTGAGTGCATGGGCGTTAGGGGTCTCAGTTGTCCATACACACTGCAGGTACCTGAAATAGCTCCAAGAAGAGGGACTCCAGGCCTGATGCTCCTCTCCTTTGCACTAACCCGGGATGTCCCTGAGCCCAGCGGAGCCTGGCCTGGAGAGGGGAAGCCTAGTGGCAGAGCTAGGCCCTGCGTCTTACATCTTTGTGGCAGGGCTCGGTTCGAGTGGGAAATAGAATGGGGGAAGGGCTGGGTGTCTCTAGGGTCTGTTCCCTCATTCCACCCCTGGCCTGGGAAAGGATAAAACTGTGTGGTAAAAACGGGGCTACCATGCCTCTGCCTGTGTCCACAGGGCAAGGAGCCGTCGGTGCGCCAGCTTGCCCTGCTGCATTTCCGGAACACCATCACCCTCAGTGTGAAGCTGGAGGACGCACTGGCCCGCTCCCACGCACGCGTCCCTCCTGCCATCGCACAGATGCTGCTGATACTGCAGGTGGGAGGAGGGTTTGGGGACCCAGGACCCCAAGACTGAGAGATGATAGAGACTAACTGGGTAGGAAGTGGGCAAGTAAGGCCTTCGGGCCAGGATGTGAACCAGACCAGAATTACTCATGACAGCAGCTGGCTTTTGTATGTTCAGTCCCCGGGGCTGGACAAGGGCATGTGCACCTGTGTATGTGCGCACGCACACAGTAACACACACATACTAACAGATACACTGGTTTCTGGAGCTGGACATACAGATAGACACATACACACACACACACAAACATGCACACTAGTTTCCAGGGCTGGATAGACAGAAGAACAGACACACACACACACACACACACACACACACACACACACACTGGTTTCAGATACTTGGTACAGATGAACTTCATCAACAAGACTGGCTCTGGAGGAGGGACAGTGGGCAGCTAGTACAGCTGGAGTAAAGGGAAGTGCCCCAGGACAGAGAAGGGACATCTGACATATCCCCTTACAGTTGGCCAGCTCACCTTACTGAGTTCTCACAACGTGCAGTCCTTACAGGACTTTAGAGGGACCAACTGCCCTGTTTTACTGACAGGGAAACATTTTACTGTTCGCAGGTGTGCGGCCTCACTTGGATGCTCCCAGGCATCAAAAGCCTTGTAATGAGTCCCCCATATGTGTGGAAATCCTTTTAAAGTTAGGGTTTGTTGGGTGGGGCCTAGAGCAAGGAACAGGCTGCTGTTTTCAGGGTCTGCAGGGTCCAGGGCCTGCCCTGGGTTGGGGGCTGTGGTCATCTTGGAATGAAGCCAAGTGCAAGCCTTTGGGTGGGATTTTCATAGACTGGATCCAGCCAGGCAGGGTGACTGAGAGATGGAAGAGAGTTCAGGTCTCTGGTGTTGTGGCCAAGGAGGCAACCAATGCTCAAGGCGGTGCTGCCACCTGCTGGCTACTGTGCCTCCTGCAGCTTTCCCGCTATGGTCTGCATCCCAGCATAACCTCTCTGCCACAGAGGCTTCCATTGTCCCACCTGCCACCTCTCCCCAGACTGAGTGACCTTACCCTAAGGTCACTGTGAACTTGTCTGCTGACCTCACGTTGGTCCCCAGGTGAATCTGGCCCTCACTGTTTCAAGTCTTGAGTTGTTTGGAGGTCACAGTTGCTGGTCAGTGTGTATTGAGGGCCTACTCTGTCTCCCCTGCCTCACAACCCAGATCACTGCTTCTGCTGGGATTCCGAGTAGTAAGGTGCCAGTCACACTAGCAACCATGTGTGGGTCAGATTTGTACCATAGGCAGGGGGAGATGTGACTTCATAAAATTTCAGAAGTGTATGGGCAGGGCATAGGGGCACACACCTGCAGTCCCAACCCTCAGGAGCAGAAGCAAAAGGATCTCATAATCAAGGCAGCCTAGGACACATCATGAGACCTTATCTCAAACAGATCATGGGCTGGGGTCCTGTCTAACCCTATGGGCATCCTCGCCTGCCTGTGTCTGCCCTTCCCCAGCCCCCAGGCGTGAGCAGTGAGAATAGAACCTCCGGTGGTGAACTTGATGCGCCTGGCTGTGGCCAGCTGTCTCTCAGAGGACCACCCAGGACACCAATGCCCGTGACTTTGGTGTAAATCACCTTATGCGACTATAGGGCACCCGGCCATGGAGGACACTGCAGCAGCATCTGCCTGTCTGGGGTCCTCCTGGGGAAAATGGGGCAGAGACAAGCTGTTGCTAGGCCAGGGGATGACCTCCGTTCTCTTGCAGGGGGTACATGAGTCCCGGGGTGTGACCGAAGACTACCTGCGTTTGGAGACACTGATCCAGAAGGTGGTGTCACCGTACCTGGGCACCTATGGCCTCTACTCCAGCGAAGGGCCCTGCACCCATTCCTGCATCCTTGGTGGGTTCTGCCTGGGGCAATGGTGTGGGCAAAACCAGGAACCCGCAGGGACCCAGCTACAGTTACCAGCCAATCTGTCCCATGCACCTGCCTGGCCCTGCCGTGTGCAGATCCTGACCTCCAGTAGAGAGGGGGTGTTGGAGGGTAGCAGGCAGTCCCCAGAACAGTGTGGCTCTCCCGCAAAGACCCACCATGCAGAGAGCCTCCTGCATTTCCTAGATGTCACATCTGTACTAGCTCAGGGAGGGATGAGGTGACAGCAGGCCCTATAGAGCCTGGTGCATCCCTCAGAAGCCAGCTTTGCCATCCCTTGTTCATTCACCAATGTCATTTGGGCACCTGCTGTGTATCAGCCCAGAGACCAAGCCACACCCTCCTCCACAGTTCTCTTCTAGCAGGGAAATGTGTCAGTGAGTCCCCGTGATGACCACTGGCCTGCAGGAAGAGATGCAAACTAGATCATAGGAACAGACCACATGGGTTCACTTGGAAGGCTCCCCTTCATCCGGGCTGCTACCTAGGGTGTAAAGTCTTAATACTTGGGTGTGTCTCACCTCAGGTAAGTTAGAGCAGGAGAGCTTTCCACCTTCAAGGACCAGCAGGATACCTGGTGGTCAAGAAGGCAACCCCTCCTGATCCAGAGAGGCTCCCTGACAGCTTGCTGTACTCAGGAGTGCCACCTCATGGTCACTATGGGGCATTGCAGAGTCCTGCATGGAAGCCTTTCTCCTACATGGTCAAGTCTGTGTCTCCACAGCCAGGGAGGCCTGTTAAAAACTGCTTCATAGCACTGCCCACCCTGCAGCTCCTCCATGTAGGTTTGTCCCCTGGGTGCCAGCCTATGAGAATAGGAGCCCAGTCTAACCTAGGAAAGCACTGCTACCTAAGATCCGTGGGCTTCCGTGGGCGAGGACAATGAGGCATGACTGTATGACTGACGGGTCATTCACAGGTCACTGGAAGCTTGCAGATTTGAACCGGGGCAGCTGAGGTCCCACTGCCTGTTCAGGTCAAGGCTGGGAATGTTAAAGTTCTCTCCAGCCTTGGAAGGAGGCTTGTATCCTGGGCTGGTGAGGCCGATCCAGAACTAGCAGCCACTGAGCCTTTTACTGGGTGGGTTAGACACTTGACCCGAAGCTTCTACCCAAAGGTGGGACTTGGGACATGTAGGGACCATGTAGGTCAGCAGCCACATCCTGGCGTGTGACTGTGTCTGTTCCTGCAGAGAAACGGCTCCTGCGCCGCTCCCGCTCTGGGGACGTCCTCGCCAAGAACCCGGTGGTGCGCTCCAAAAGCTACAACACGCCCCTGCTCAATCCCGTGGCTGAGCACGAAGCGGAAGGCACAGCGACCGGTGGTACAAGCATCCGCAGGCACTCCGTCTCTGAGATGACATCTTGTCCTGAGCCCCAGGGCTTTGTGGACACACCTGGCCAGGGCCCTTCTGGGACCTTCAGGTCCTCTCCAATGCCCCACTCGGGGCCTTGCCCCAGCAGACTGTACCCCCCTGCCCGTTCCCCCGAGCAGGACCCAGCCCACGGCTCCCCACCCACCTCCAGCCCTGAGACATTGGTGGACCAGATCCTGGAGTCCGTGGACTCAGACTCCGAAGGAATATTCATTGACTTTGGGCGGGGTAGTCGCTCCAGTGTGTCTGACTTTGGTGCAACCGGAAGCCGGCCGAGTGTTGTGTGATGGCCTGAGGTTAGTTCATGTTTTTACTGACCCCTGCCTGTGTGTTTATGCGTCTGTGGGTGTGTGTCTGAGAAAGAGACTTGTTTGTTACTCTTTCCTAATTTCACCAGCCCCCTGTCACTGCCTTGGTCACTGTATGCTCCCAGTCTGTTGGAAAATCTACCCACCTCCCCTGTTTACCCTAGGTCTGATTGGGATGTCCAGTTGGCACCACCCAGACGCACACTGAACCACCTCAAGGATGGGGCCACCATGTGCCCTTCTGCCTGCCCCACCCTTGGTGCCCACACCTACCCAGAAAAATGTGAAACCAGTGGCTTCTGCCTATGCCAGCCCAGCTTGGCCCCCACAGTGATGGGACTCCAGCCACAGCCATACCTGCCTCCCTCTGCCCTGGGTAGCAACAGGAAGGCATGAAATAAAGTTACAACTCCAGGCTCCTGTCTTCCCCCTGGTGTCCTTCTGGGACCCCCACCTCATTCACCGCTCCCTCCTGCCAGGGGCACATTTCCAAGTTGAGGGCATGGCCACTTGCCCGTTGTCCACTCCTCCACTTGCTTTCAGGTCCAGTGTCACTATGTCTTCTTGATGGAAGGACCTAGAAAGCATATAAAGAAGGCCTGACACCTTAGTGGATGATATAAGACAGGCCCTACTGTGGTCCCTGGTTCCAGCCCCAGACATTGGCTGGGAGGCACACACTGCAGCCAGGGAGGGAAGGGTGTTGCTTGCCCTTTGTTTGGAGGGGGCTGCTGAAGGCCCTGGTGGTACAGGCAGCCCAGCCTTCCCAGCTACTCTAGGGGTGGCTCTTTGCCTCCAGAGAGGTTTGCTCAGAGTCTGAGGGTGGTTAGGACCTCCCTGGTCCTCAAATGAGCTGATTCTACCACCTGGTAAATGGACGTAAGTGTTCTTGAGTGCTGGCAGGGTGGCTACAGGCTTGTACCAGCCCAGCAGCTTACCCCGATATGCTATCCCTGGAGTAGGCCTCTGTCGTGTTGAGATCCTCTTTAGAGAGCCCGCAGGAGTATGGTCCTCTTTGATCACATGCTGACCCCTGCCCCAGACACTCAGGCCTTGATGGTCTGCTGGGAATGACAAGCGAAATAGCAGCCCCAGGGGCAGGGTGACCAGATCTCACCAGGACACAGGATAGGAAGCAGCTATTTCATTCTTGGGCTGCAAGGCCTTGTGGGTCCAGGGGATCTGCTGGAGATGTTAGGATGAAGGTTCCCCCACCCCCCAGGGTGGGAGAAACAGCCTGTTCCAGCGAGGGGTGGCCTGCTTGAGTTTCTGTGCCTGTGGTGAGGGCACACACTGGACTCCCAGGCTGTCTCAGTGTCACTATTGCTGTGATGAGACAGGCGCAGAAGCAGCTTGGAGAGGAGAGGGTTTGGTTTACAACCCAGACTCACAGTTCTTTGCAGGAAGCCAAGGCACGAACTTGGAGTCAAGGGCCAATGTGGAGGCCATGGAGTATTCCTGCTTGCTTTTTGTGACTTGTTCAGCCTCTTTTCTTTCTTTCTTTCTTTCTTTCTTTCTTTCTTTCTTTCTTTCTTTCTTTCTTTCTTCTTTCCTTTCTTTCTTTCTTTTTTTTTTTTGTTGCTTTTTCATTTTGAGACAGGGTCTCTCTATATAGCCCTGGCTATCCCAGAACTATGTAGACCAGACTGGCCTCCAACTCACAGAGATCCACCTGCCTCTACCTCCTGGGTGCTAGACTAGGATTAGAGGCATGGGCCACCTTTTCCTCTTTGCTTATAGAACCCAGGACCACCAGCCTAGGGTTGGCCCCCTCCCACAATGGGCTGCTTCCCACCTCAAAGAATCTGGAGAGAATGCTCAGTTCCCTGGCTAGAAGCTCTCTGCATTGCTTCAGGCTCTCAGGGAAGTGAGACAGGCCTGTGACCTGGCTAAGCTGTGCCACCCTGTCTCCCTCAACACCAGCAAAGTTTAATCCTCAACACCCCCTTTGAAGGGTGGGAGTGGAATTATGGGCAGAGGGCTTCTACTGTGTGGGGGGGGAGCAGGAAGGGGGGTTCTACTGTAAGCAGAACAAGCAACGATAATCAGGTGTATTCGGATTCTCTAGAGGACAGAACCGACAGACTATATGTAAAAAGTAGGTTCTAATGTCAGTGAAGGGATGGGCTCGCCAGCAGGAGTGAAAGCAAGCAGCCCAAAGCGAGCAAACCTTCCATATCGTTATCTAGGCTGCTACCAGTCAGTGTAGCCCAGATTGAAGGTGGTGGGTCTTCCCACCTCAAAGATCCATACTAAAAGTGAGTCTTCCCAAATTCAAACGATTTAAGTAAGAAAAAAAAATCCCTCACGGGTGTGTCCAACTTTGTGTGTTTTAGTTAACTCCAGATGTAACCAACTTGACCACAGACCAGGTGTGCAAAGATTGTCACACAAGGATGCACCGTACACGAATTTATGGCTAGGATGCCCCACCCACTCTTGGAGAGCCCTGAGTCAGGGGGCCCAAATTCCTTTCTGAAACGTCATGGTTTCATGGTTTGTAGCTCCCCATCCAGGCAGCTCCATTGCTCTTTCTCCGAGCTCCCAGATCTGTCCTAAGGCCACCCCGTGTCCTACTGTTAGTTAGCTACTGCTGGATCAGCACAGGGCTCCAGAGACGTCCCGGTGGAGGTCTCTCGGTGTCCTAGGTTGGTTCCATTAGTTCCCTGGGCCCACCTCCCTCTGCAGATACGCATGTGTGTTTCTGCCCGCCATGGGCTGGGAGACAGATGTTTGTCACAAATAACAAGCCCTACTAATTGATCAACACACAGGGAAAGCGTGAAGAAGGGCTGTGCACTGCTGACTGTCACGGGGTGGGACACCAGGCCCTGCCTGTTGACTGTCCGCTCTGAGCCTCAATTCACTCTCCTGAGGGGAGGTGTGGGGGTAGGGAACACACAGCTCTTGGGGATTTTTTTTAAATGTTGAGTAGGCTATAATGCCGTTTGCCCTTAATACCAGTACTTGGAGGCCAAGGTAGATGGAGCTCTGTGAATTCAAGGCCAGCCTGGTCTATATAGCCAGTTCTAAGTCAGCTAGAGTTACATGATAAAATAATGTCCCCAAACAATAATAAGATGACGTTGAAAGCATGTTTCAACTGGAGTGACTCCTGGTAACTGACACTGCTCGGTGAGGCTTCCACTACCATCTGAGGCTCTTGCCTTGTTCTGTGCTAACTCCCGAAGGCTTCTGGGACAATAAACAGCACTGCACCTCTCTATGGAGAGGATGCTGTCTTGGCCTTTAGAAGCTTGGCCTGTTGGAATGTGTGTCCATCTTTCTTTTTTAAAAACCTTTTTACTGATTTTTTTGTGAATTTCATATCATGCACCCCAATCCCACTCATCTACCCATCCTTTCATATCCACCCTCCATCCTTGCAACCCCCACAAAAGAAAACAAAAATAAATAAAAATAATAAAAAGTAAAAATAAAAATCTTGCAGCTCTTTTGCCCGAATGGTTTTGTTTGCAAATGTCCATTGTGTTGAGTCATTGGACGGGTTCGAGGCCTCTGTCTGCTACACTATCGAGACTGGATCCTCATGGGGACTCCTCTCAGACGTCCTGTTGTTGCCCTGTGTCATGGAGATCCTGCAGGTTTTGTTCTTCGGGCGCTCCAGCAGATCTTAGATGGGGCAGATGAGATGTCAGTGAGCCCCGGGAACTCAATCAGGGTAGGTTTCACCCTTCGCAAGCCAAGCCCTCGGCTCTGTTCCCATCATGCAAAGACACCACTGCTTCAGGCTGAAGGTATGGGTCAGTGGGCAGAGTGCTGGCTTAATAGGCACAAGGCTCTGGGTTCGATTGCATGGTGAAAAGTCATCCTTAGCTACACAGTGAGTCTGGAGCCAGCCTGAGCTACATGGAACCCTGTCTTTTATGTTTTGCTGTTTTGAGACAAGGTCTCACTATGTAGCCCTGGCTGGCCTGGAACTCACTATGTATACCAGGCTGGCTTCTAACTCAGAGATCCCTTGCATCTGCCTCTTAAGTGCTAAGATTAAAAAGGTGTGTGCCACCATCCCCCACTGGACCTCTGTCTTTAAAAGACCCACCACTTTTCCATCAAGTTGTCAGACACCCGGGTTTTATCACCTTTATCTGCTGTTTGGAGGCAAAGGCAAGCCAGGTCATGGGTCTCGAGGAGGCTCATGGGAAATTGAGGGGCTTTATGGTCTCACTTGGGAGCTCCTTACTGTTAATTTGAGAATCCTGCTTCCTGCCTGGCCCCTCCCTCACACCCACAGGACCTAGGATCTACCAGGTCAGAGGGCCTTGTTACCTGGCTTCGACTGCTTCCTCTGTCCCCACCCTGTCCCAAGTCCAGTCACCTGTGACTCCTGCACTCAGCCCTCAGCAGCCTGGCACAGATGGCACACACAGAGGGATTAGGGCACAGTGCTGCTTTGTCCCCAGTTCTGCAACGTTCCTTCTGTGCCCTTGGGATAAAAGCCACTCTGGTGTCTTTGTGGTGAAGGTCATTCCATTCACAGAGATGTGCGCTGGCCTTCCCCCAGCTCCTTCACCAACGTGCTCACAAAGCACAGGATTGAACAGTCTGTCCACCTGGCTAATGCCTCAACTGGAACTCCCAGGTTCCCCTGCGCCCCTGCACGCAGGGGAGGGGTGGAAGGGTGGGAGTGGGACTGGGTCCCTTCCTCTCCTTCCATGACTCTCCTTTGAAGCTTCTTTCAGGGATCTACCTGGGGCATTAGCACCTGCTTCCTAAAGCTCGGGGCTCTTCCCACCCACTCTGCTGGAAGCCTCACTGTCCCTGTCTCCACAAGGACACTGGGACCCTTCACACACACAGCCCTCCCACACATCTCCACTGCCATGTTCGTAAAGAAAGGGAGCTCATGCAATACTAAAACTTGGGATTGACCTTGAAGACAGTAAAGGAGAGAGATAGACTCATAAATTCTTAGTCTCCTATGGGATATGGAATGTGACCCTTGCAAGTCTGGGTGCTAAAGACTAAAAGAAGGGACACCCATTCCAGCAGGAGAACTTGGTCTCTGGGCTCCAAGAGGGCCCACTGGTCAATGGTCATGTCTTAAGGGCATAGAAAGGAATTAGGGTCCTGGGTAGAGAAGCCTACACAGGATCTCAGACACATTTCTTGACAATGAGCCTCAAAAAGACACAGAGCATCTCCCAGTGACCTCTGTGTTCGCTTTCTGAGTGCATCATGTCTTGTGGACTCCTTATGTAGAGCAGGGTAATGGGACCGACTCTACCCAGGGAGCTCTCAGGGCTTAGATTGGGGAGCCTCCTGGAGCAGCATCGGGTCATTGGGTGGAAACCCACATGGGCTGTCTCTCCCTCACTTTCCGGACCAGCAGCACTCCAGGTAGGCTGCAGATGTGCGGCCTGCATGAGGTGTGCACGAAGCTAGGGGAAGATGCTAAGCTTGGGGATTAGGAATAGGAGATGGGATGCTGTCATTTTAGCGGTATCATTCAGTGTGATCTGAGTACACACGTCTCCTTCCAGGAGTCCTGAGGCTTATGGGGTCTCCAGCTGAAGAGAAGGCTGATGGGGGAATACTACACTCTTTTCATGTATCCCTCACACCCCTTCCGGAGACAGCCAGCACCACTAGCATGAGTCTGAGATGGCGGGTATAAGCTATCTATCAGGCAGACCAAACAGCCTCGGTTTCTCCATTTGAAGCAAGGATCTTTGCAGATAACGACATCGTGTTGTGGTGACTTTGCTTGTCTGTGCCCGTGACTCACATGCAGGGTCATAAAGCTGGAGGGTTATAAAGCCACACCACTGGGGGCGCTGCACGAAAGGCTGCATTCAGCAGCAGATGGGTCCTCAGTGGGCTGTGACCTGAAGGAGGTAAGGGCTCAATACAATACTAAAGCACTGACTTTGCCCCAGGACCCTTCTCCTCATTGGTGTTTACGTTTGTAGAGAGGGCAAACCAGCCCTAACCAACCGTAAAAGGCAATTAAAAGACACATTACTGCAGAGACAATCTCTCCTCGGGAGACTCTCTGGGACTCTCCTCAGCTTGCATTTGGTGAAGATGAAGGCAACGTGAGGATGCGGATCAGGGAAAGGTCTCATGTGTTAGCCACTTCAGCAGCCCGTTACTGAGGCAATGCTGATTGCCTGGTCGCAGGAGCTTCCCAAGTTGTCAGGAGTGAGGAGCCACACACTGCTTCCAGAAACAGTGTCTAAAACCACCCCCCAGTGGAGAGTAGCCCTACGGGCAAAGCAGTGGCTAATATAGCAACCCATAGGAGACTCCACTCACAGGAGGCTCCACCCACAGTAGACTCCACCCCCACGGGAGGCTCCACCCACAGGAGGCTCCACCCACAGTAGACTCCACCCCCATGGGAGGCTCCACCCACAGGAGACTCCACCCCACAGGAGACCCCACTCTACAGGAGGCGCCACCCCCAGTAGACTCCACCCACAGGAGACTCCACCCCACAGGAGACTCCACTCACAGGAGGCTCCACCCACAGTAGACTCCACCCCCACGGGAGGCTCCACCCACAGGAGACCCCACTCTACAGGAGGTGCCAACCCCAGTAGACTCCACCCACAGGAGACTCCACCCCACAGGAGGCTCCACCCTCAGGAGACTCCACCCCCACGGGAGGCTCCACCCACAGGAGACTCCACCCCACAGGAGACCCCACTCTACAGGAGGTGCCACCCCCAGTAGACTCCACCCACAGGAGACTCCACCCCACAGGAGGCTTCACCTCATAGGAGATGACACTCCACAGGGGATCCTACTCCACAGGAGACTCCAGTTGCACTGATCCAAAATCAGTAGACACAGTAGCCATACCCAGAAGGCCCCACCCCATTACAGGGGTCTCTGCAAACACCCCCGCCAGCAGAGAGGCAAGAAGGCAGTGGGTTCAACACGCTTCAGTAACTGGTGTTGGTTCAAGCTTTGACTGTCTGACCTTGAGTAGTTTATTTAAGGAGAGATAAATTGTTTGTTTGTTTGTTTGTTTTTTGAAACTGGGTTTCTCCGTGCAACAGCCCCGGCAGTCCTGGAACTAGCTCTGTAGACCAAGTTGGCCTCAAACTCACAGAGATCGCCTGCTTCTGCCTCCCGAGTGCTGGGATTAAAGGCATGTGCCACCACTGCCTGGCAGTACAACACAATTTGATAAAAGTTTCCTAGTAATGATGAACTCAGTGTGCACAACAAAGTTTAAGACATGACTATGTCAAAACTCTTTGTAAAGTGGCATCTTCTGTAAAGATAGGTCTTCAGATTAACTGAGAAAACCAGCTCAAGATAAGGGTCTGGGGGAGGAAAGCTGGGCCACACAGACAGCATAAAGGTCACCAGGCTATTAACCATGTTTGCTCCCAGCCTTCTGGACAGAAAACAGGTTGTACATCTCCCCCCTTGAAGAGACAACCCTGTGTGTTTAACATTTCTGGTCCCCTTAGTGTTTATCTGTGAGCACAAGGGCCTACGTGCCTGCTACACACACACACCTAGGCTGGACGCAGTGGTTCTAGTAACACAGTGTGTTCCCAGTCAGCCCCCTCCCTTAGAGTGTACTTCGTTATGGTGGAGCCTGTCACTGTCCATGCCCTGGTGGCAAAGAGGCCTGGGTTAACTAATTGTTAGGTCACTTTCCATCAATGGGACTGTCTAGTTAGTTTATGTCAACTGGACATAAGCTGGTGTCATCGGAGAGGGAACCTCAGTTGGGAAATGCCCCTTTAGGTCAAACTATAGGTAAGTCTATGGGACATTTTCTTAATTGATGATTGGAGTCGGAGGCCCAGGCAACTGTGGTTGGTGCCATCTCTGGATAGGTGATCCTGGGAGCCATAGGAAAGTGAATTATGCTGGCAGTGGTGGTGCACATTTTTAATTGCAGCATTCCAGAGGTCAAGGAGCAGAGGCAGGCAGAGTTTGAGGTCAGCCTGGTCTGTCAACAGATCAAGTTCTAGGACAGCTGGGCAGTCAGGGCTACACAGAGAAACCCTGTCTTGAACACTCACCACCATCACCACCAAATCAATCAATCATCAATCAATCAATCAATCAATCAAACCGAGCAAGCCATGAGGAACCAGCCAGTCAGTAAGCAGTTTCCTCCAAGGCTTCTGCTTCAGTTTCTGCCTCAAATCCCTGCCCTGGTTTCCCTGATGGACTGTGGTCAGGGTATATATGCTGAAACAAAGCCTCCCCAAGTTGCTTTTGGTCATGGTCTTTATCACAGCCACAGAAGCTTAACTAAGACAGAGGCCTATGAGGTGAGATTCCTTTGATAACAGCGGCCTTTGAAGAGCCAGGGTAGCAGCCTAGGATACTAGTGGCCACACCCCTGTCAAACAGGAATGAACTGAAGATCCAGAGAAGACAACACCTGTCCTGGAGAGGTTGGAATGTTGCAGATTCAGAGCCACGTTATCTCACGCTATCTTGAGAGCCAGCTATTCATTGTCCTCCTCTGTGTCCCTGTGACTGTCCCTGAGTGAGATCTTTGGAGATGTGCTGACAGCAGGACCCTTATCCTCCCCTCAGCCCGAAAGCTTAAGGGAAGGTCATCAGACAGCGTCTGAGGTCCTAGCAGAGATGGCCCAGCTTTGTGGAATTTGCTTACCCGATGCTCCCACCATTGTATTTGCAAAGTGCACTGATTTATGAGTTTCTTTGTTCTGTTGCTGTAAGAACTTCATTTAACCATGCCACACTGGCGTCACTCATATTTGGTTCTAGAGTAAACACGCATTCCCCTGGAGGTAGTAGCTGGTTTTTGGAGTTAGGGTATCCAGAGCAGAGGCTGCTAGGCTGGGGACGTAAAGGGTTTCCATCCTGGGTCCCAGGGTCCCGGAGAACACCATGGAGCATGCACCAAGGTTGACCCTTGTGCAGTCAGCACTTGTCTCTGCTGGGAAACAGAGCATGGTACCATCGCTGCCCTTGGCTACCAACAGAGCTTGCTCGGCTACCAACAGAAAGCAGGTCCCTAACCGGTGGGTTCCAGTGCCTTAGCCAGCAGAGGGAGTGGCTGGAGGACGCCCAGATTCCTTTCTGCCTGCCCTTGCGTCAGCAGCACGGAAACACAGGTTTCCTGGCTGTAAGAAGATTGCAGCTCCCCACAGCTGGCTGGGCCAGCCACTGGGGAGAGTACAAACAGGAAATCTAGGACCCTGGCTGGTGGCCCCGGTTGTTTTTTTTTTTTTCTCCTGTCTCCTGTGCTCCACCCGAGCGTGCTCATTAACTTAGAATTTGCTGCTTGGGAAAGAAGGGACTTCCGACTTCATAAACGTGTAAGATCAAACTGAATAAAACCGGCAGTAACACCATTTGGTAGTAACTCTTCATTCCGCGTTATTGTCCTTCGTTTTTTATTGCAGAGCCTTTGAAATCAAAGTTATTGTTGTAGAAACAGAAGGGAAAACCCAACTGCCCGATTACCGCAGAAGAAAGAAAGGGAGGGTGCTTGGTGTGCAGTTCCTTTCGGGAAATCTGCCCTTTTGCGTCACTGGGTTGTACACGCACATCTGTGCTCCTGGCCATACAGTCACTGTAGATGGTTGGTTTTAATTTGTGTGTGTGTGTGTGTGTGTGTGTGTGTGTGTGTGTGTGTGTATGCAAACACACATGGTAGAAGTAGAGAATTAACTCTCAAAGGTTGTCCTCTGACCTCTATACACACCCTGGCACATGTGTGCCACCGTTTCACCCCCAAATATACTAATAAATATAATAAGAAGTAGAAAGAATTCAGCCCGGGGTTCTTTGCTGCCTGTCACCTCGTGTCCTCTGTGAGGAGGAAGATGTTAGGTAATCATATCCAGGCTGTGCTGTGTTGGTTTACGGGCCCACGTGCCAGGATGATTGAAATGTCTTCACAGGAGGAAGCAGCTGTGAGGGCATTGAGGGAATGTGGGGAACCACTGCTCTGCCATCCTACTGTGCAGAGGCAGTCCTACTATGTGCTGGAGCAGTGAGCAAATAGCCTCACCCTGGCCTCTGCTTAGACAGGTCACTGTCTTCCCTTCCTCCTACCACATAGTGATTTCATGGTTGTCTTCAGCAAAACCAGTGACCAGTCTTCTATGACCCATGTGTGTGTGTGTGTGTGTGTGTGTG
>NC_022017.1:26351314-26411908 GCF_000317375.1 Microtus ochrogaster | reverse complement strand
ATGTGTATGTGGTGTGGTGTGTGTATGTGCGCGCGTGTGTATGTTGTGTGGTGTGTGTGTGCGCACGCATGTGTGTGTGATGTGGTGTGTGCGTGTGATTGTTATTCTTGGTTATCAACTTGACTACATCTGGAATTAAGAAAAACCCTAAAACCCAAATGGTTGGGCACACCTGTAAGGGATTTTTCTTTTCTTAATTAAACCATTGAAGTGGGAAGACCCACTTTTAATCTGAATCTTTTGAGGTGGGAAGATTCACCTTCAATCTTGGCCTCACCTTCTCTCTTTGCTTGCTTGCTCTTGCTGTCAAGTCCATTCCTTCACTGGCTTTAGAGCCTGCTCCTTTGGGATTCCAGTGTGCACTGAGGACCATCTGAGACACCAGCCTGATGGACTGAGCGACTCCTGGACTCTTGGAACTTCTCTTGGTAACCGCCATTGTTGGACAGGCTGGGCCACAGACTGTAAGCTGTTCTAATAATAAATCCCCTTTGCATATAAACATTCTATCAGTTCTGTTCCTCTAGAGAACCCTCACCAATACAGTGTTTCTTCAACTCAGCAGATTAGAGGCCCCTCCTGGGATAATTTTTTTCCCCTGCTGCTAGCTTTGTCTAAGAGACAACTTAGCCACTTGGATAAAAAGCCAGAGCAGTGACAGAAAACCTTCCCTGGCAAGTATGAGATACCAGGTTCAATCCCTCATATTGCCAGGAGGAAACAAAAAGTCCGCTTTCCCAGCAAGGTGCTTTGACTCCTGTGGAATAAAAATCTCGAGCTCAAACACTAAGAGTTGGTATGAGTGCCTAAGGCTAAAGTAAGAAGGCCCCGGGGCAGGTCTGACCCAGATAATGTGCAGTGTTACCACAAACCCAGGTCCTTGCCAAGTCTACCTCATCCTAACCCTAGATCCCACCCTGGTGACCAGACGGCTAGTGATGTGGGTTCAGAACATGACAGCCCCAAACATGGCTCTTGGGAAAGTTGGTTAGAAGGGTTAAGTTCAACCTAGGAGACACATCTGGACATGACTATGAGGGTGATGCCAAAAACTTAGGAGAGAGGACCCACCTTGAATGTGGGTGTCACAATCCCATGGGCTGGAGTCCCAAAGTGAAGCAAGGAACAGGAGAGATGGCTCTGCCTTTAAGAGAGCTCCCTGTTCTTGCAGAGGACCTGAGTCCCATTCCCAGGACCAAGGTTGGGTGGCCTACATTGGCTGTAACTCTAGTTCCCAGGGATCCATCACCTTCTTTTGGTCCCTGAGGGTACCTCTATACACACATGCACACACACACACACATGCACGCGCGCACGCACACACACACACACACACACACACACACACACACACACACACACACTAAATATAAAAGAACGAGAACAAGCACCAGCATGTCTCTCACCACTGCCATCCTGCTGTCCCCCTAAACTGTGAGCCAATATGAACCCTTCTAGCCTTAAGCTGGTTCTGTCATGGGCATGTTGTCACAGCAACAAGACATGGGACTAACTGATACAGGGCTTACACCCTCCCCTTTCCTTTCTTCCCTGACCAGGTCACAAGATTCCATGAGAGGTGCTTCATTACACCCAGAGACATGGGGACACAGTGGAGGGGTTAACTTCCCCCAGTTTATTACCATTAGGTCATGACCTTTTGCCTGCCAATCTTGTTCCTCCCTGACTAATACCCTTCCTCAAACCCAAGTATGAAAATTCACAATGCATCTATTTCTCTGAGTCTTCCTTTCTTTATGAGGTTTTCCATGTCTTGCAAAACTTACACGAAATAGGACTGAGAGGTGGCTCATTGGTTAAGAACATTGGCGGCTTGAGCAGAGAGACCTGGATTCAGTTCCCATCGTCCACATGGCAGCTCACAACCCTGGTAACTCCATTTCCAGGGGATCTGATGCCCTCTTCTGGCCTCCATGGGCGCTTAATGCATGTGGCATATAGATATGTGTCAAGGCAAAACACCCACACACATGAAATAAAAATAAATTTAAAAAATTTAAACTCGGGTTGGAGAGATGGCTCAGAGGTTAAGAGAGCTGGCTGTTCTTCAAGAGGTTCTGAGTTCAATTCCCAGCATCCACGTGATGGCTCACAACCATCTGTAATGAGATCTGGTGCCCTCTTCTGGCAGGCAGGGATACATGCAGTCAGAACACTGTATACATAATTAATAAATAAATCTTTTTTTAAAAAAAGTAAAAAAAAATTAAACCCTTCCACAAGATAATTATGCATGCTACCCACTTGTTAATCTGTCTTCTGTTAAAGAGGTTCAGTTACGGGCTCAGCAAAGGAAGGTGGAGATGTTTTGACTCTTTCTACACCCGCAGTGAGCCAAGCTTCCCCTACTAGGGTGCAGTGGTAGATACAGCAGACCATATTTTTCTCTTTCCCACCATCCAGCAAATTCCAACAGATCCGCCGGAGGAGTTTGCCCTCCATGAAGGCCTATGATCCAGTTGCTTCTATAAACAGGAGGTAGTGGCTTAAACCACTGATTGTCCCCTGAGGTCACTACACCCTCTAGAGGTGGGCGGTGTCAATAACTCCCTGTTTTAGCTGCCCTACCAAGGTTCCTCAAGACCACATCCCATCCATGCAGGACAGCTGGTCTGTGGAGCTGCCTCATCTATTGGAGAAGAGAAACTTCAAGTGAAGTTTTGTGTGGGGATCCTCAGAAAGGGACCCCCCCAGGACCCTGTGTGGGAACGGATGGACAGGGTGCAAGGACAGGAGCCGGGAGACCAGTAACTTGACTCACTGGGAAATGGTGGTACTGTGACATACGTTGAAGGAGCCATCCGGGCTTGAGAGTGGACCACACAGAAGATGTGAGGACTCAACAGTTTGGACCCCACCATTGGAAGAATGGGATGGGGAGGAGTTTGGGAGGTGAGCTCGTTGCTCCAGAGGTTGGGTATCCAGCTGAGAGCCAGGGGCCTGAGCTTGGGATTGGGGTGAGTGGAGGTCATCAGAGTTGTAGGTTGGTGGATAGCAAGATAGCAAGTGGATGCCAGAGGCGAGGTGTGTGTGGAAAGACTCACTGGCCCAGCAGGACATCAGGAAGTGGAGGAAGCGGCAGCCCGGGGGCAGAAGTACACGCTCTGGTAAAGCCACTTTCGTGCCTCCCTCCTCCACTGGTCAGCTCTCTTTAGGACGTCGAGGACTTCTTGTGCCTAGAGGCAAGTCACAGGAGTGTGGGAGTGGTTCTGAGACCCCAGCCCCGGCTTCTCTGGCCTTGGGCAGAGACAGCGGCAGAGGCAACTGAGCAGAGAGCCTAGAGAGCCCTGTAACCGCAGCCTGCATCAGGCCTGGGACTGCGGGTCAGACCATCCGGGATGCGGGCTCAGTTTCCTAACTCAGCACAGATCTCCGGTTACCCGTCTCATCCAGCGCATCACGAATGAGGGTAAATCTACGGGCTGGCAGCGAGTGTGGAGGTGACAGAGGGCCAGTATCCGTCAGCTCTCTCCAGCTACCAGCAAGAGCCACCTGCCCTGGTCCCGCCCACCCTGAGGTCTCCCGGTTGCGCGCTTTCTGACGTTGGGCGGGGCCTGTCGGGGAGGAACCTGCCGGAGCCTAGCCAGGTGAGCGGTTGGAGTTGCAGACACCAAGTGAAGAGCGCTGTGGTCGTAGGGTAAGTACCCCTGGGAGAACTGCTTGGGTGGGGGAGTTTCGACTCCTGTGCCTCTGACCCCAGCCTCTTCCCACTCCACCTTCCCTTGGCTGTCCCTCCACTTCCCACTCTGTCCCTCGCCGCTTCCTTCTGACACGGGTTTGGTCCCCTTTGGATCACCGAGGTCAGCACCCGTCGGCTCCCGCACCAAACCTGAGTGCATCATGGTAGCATCATTCCCGTTTCACACATGGGAATACTGAGGCCGGGGCGGGTGCTGAGGATGCACGTGGGGCCCCGCGGCTGGGGTCTATCTGGTCATCTTGTCACTGGATGCAATTCCCAGTTTTACAGGCCGCGAGCTTTGGAAGTCCCCGCTGAGGCAGGGCAGCCTGCGCGGAATTCTTTCGCTTTCCCAATTCTGGCAAAGGCCTCCCAAGAGTGTTGCTCTCCGTTGGGGCTCTGCTGGGAAACTGCGGAGGCCACCAGGGGGGAGGGGTGGCATTCCTTCGTTCTGTTCTGTTTGCTGGGGTGGGGAAAGGGCCTGGCCAGTGCCAGGCTGCAGACAGGTCTGCTCTGAGACTAGCAGATTCTGCTTAGTTGGGCGCAGTCAGCGAGAGTCAGGGCGAACTTGAGTCCAGGTAAAAACTCAGTTCGACTCAACAGTTTGGAAAGTAAGCAACATTCATTGGCCTCTGTTGTTTCAGGATGTGCTTGGGAGTTCCCTGTGGAATGCCCTGACAAACCCTCCCCACAGTCAGCGCGGGGATGGGGGAGGGGGCAGGGGACTGGAAGTCTGAGCTAAGCTACTCCCAGAGGTCGGGCCAGCCTCCAGCGGGCTCCCAGCTCTCAGGAGTCCAGAATCAGCTCTCCGTGATCAAAGCCAGGGGGTATGGATACTTTCCTGGAGTAGCTGCAATTGAACTGGAAGATGAGTGAGAGATAGGTAGGTGGGGTGTGGCTCTTAGGTTGTTGGGAGGTCCAGGAGAGAGGTTGAGACCAGCGTGCCCAGGTTGTGTGCTTTGATCAGCTCACTGTAAAGTCCAACTTCGGAGAGCTGTGTAAAGTTGGGGGGCTCCCCTGGCTAATCACCCTGTGAGTCCTGGTGTTTATGAGTGCAGGTTTGGGGTACCCTGTCAATAATGGACAGAGAGGTGTCTTCAGTTAAAGAGGACAGCAGGGTTAGGGATGTAGCTAAGTTAATAGAACTCCTGCCTAACATACACTAACCCTGGGTTTGCTTCCCTGTGACACATGAACCAGATGTGTGGTGGCCTGAGGTTGTAATCTCAGCACTTATCTAAGTGAGGATAAAAAGCCACCCTTGGCTACATATTAAGTTTGAAGCCAGCCTGGGTGGGTGAGACCCTGTGTCTAATAATAAACCAAAATATAGGATAGCTAAGAGCTGTCACCTGGAGGTGCCTGACCACACTAGAAACCCATCCCAATCCTAAATTGCCCTCATTTCATTAATGGGGAAACTGAGGCACTGGTCACATGATTCAGGTAAAACTTCAAGAGGATTTGGAAGAGCTTGATTATTTTATTTTGTTTGGAGACAGGTCTCACTGTTTAGCCCAGGCTGGCTTTAAACTTGAGGTAATCCTCCTGCCTCAACCTTCCAAATGCTGACGTTACAAAAATGAGCTAGTACACTTAGCCTAATTAGCGGATTTTGAGCTGGCCACGTCGCTGTGGGGAGCAGCCTCGACATCTGCAAAGCTCCCAGCAGAGGTCAAGTCCTCCTTGCCTGCCGATGGCCTCATTCCTCACTCAAAGCAGCCTCCTGAGATGGTAGTGGCAATGTCCACTTCTACAGATGAGGAAACCGAGGCAGGAGAATCATAAGCTCTAGGGCTGGTAATTGGAAAGCCAGGCTTGGAATCTGTCTCTGTGGGAGCAGGCTGGTGTCATTTGGAGATTTTGGAAGCCCTCTGGCACGTGCCCACCCTTCCAGATGTCTGCAGTGAGAGGCAGATTTGTATCTCCACACTTTGGCCCTCAATGATCTGAGGAAGCTCCTGTTGGCTTCCACGGAAAATGGAAGTTCACGAATAGGCAGTGTGAAGCAGTTGAAGTTTAGTTAAAAGCAGAAAGCAAGGTGCTCAGGAAAAGAGAAACACACAAGAGGAGACCTCACAATGAAGAGTTGTGGTTTATTAAAAGAACTTGCAAGGGCTGGAGAGATGGTCCAGCACCCATGTAGTGGCTTGCAACCACCTGGAACTCCAGTATCTAATGGATCCAAAACCTTCTTCTGACTTTTCAAAAAAAAATTTTATGTTAAATTATGTGTGAGGAGCGAGTGGGTATCTGCATACGAGGGGCAGGTTCCTGCAGAGACCATAGAGGGTGTCAGATCCCCTGGAGCTAGCAGTTGTGAGCTACCTGATGTGGGTGCCAGGAATTGAACTTGAGTCCTTTGCAAGAGCAGTACAAGCTCTTAACTGCTGAGCCTGAGCCATCTCTCCAGCCTCTAAAAGGCATTTGTTGTTGTTTTGAGACAAGGTCTCTCTGTGTACCCCTGACTGTCCTGGAACTTATGTAGACCAGGCTAACCTCAAACTCACAGAGATCCTGCTGTCTTTGTCTGAATGCTGGGATTAAAGGTGTGTGCCATGCCATCATGACTATCCACTAAAAGATATCTTGACATAAATTTTAAGCACTGGGGTTTAAAGAAAGAATAGCACTCAAGGAAAGGTTAAGATATATCCAAGTGTGGGTATGGGCTTCTCAAGGGAGAGCCAGTAAGAGTCTTAGCATCAGCCATACAGACCATTTTCATGGCTTTCAAGTTATATCTCAAAAGGTTGCTAAGAACCTCCTCTCAGACAGGCGGTGGTGGCGCACGCCTTTAATCCCAGCACTCGGGAGGTAGAGGCAGGCAGATCTCTGTGAGTTCGAGGCCAGTCTGGTCTACAAGAGCTAGTTCCAGGACAGGCTCCAAAACCACAGAGAAACGCTGTCTCGAAAAACCAAAAAATAAAAATAAGAACCTCCTCTCCCTGCCCCGTCTTTGCTAGGTAAAATAATGGGGTGGCTCTGGAGGTAGGTTATATTCTGATAAAGTTAAACCAAGAGCCTCTAAGATTACACAAGGGTCTTAGGATGTGTTTTACTGTAAATGGGGTTTTAGGTGAAAGTTCTAGAAAATTGCAGGTTTAGAGCTAGGGATGGAGAAAGACCTTAAGAGGTGTTGAATATGCTAGAATTCTGCTTCTCACCTAGGGAGAAGCTTCAAGCAGACTTATGAGCGAGGGCTCCTTTCCTTTTTCATGCCTCCATTATTTTCCATGTCTTTCTATCCTGCGTCACAGACGTTAGCACAGGGATAGAAGTAAGAAGCTGTCTGTCTCTCACCTATCTCCCCCACTATTTGGTTGAATTTGATGCCTGTGGAAGATGTCCCACAGGTATCTGGAATCTTCTTGGGTGGCTCCCGCGGGTGGGGACAGACTTGGATCTGGGGTACTGTGTGGAACTTCTAATAGCCCATTTGTCCAAGTTTCTGGGTTCCTTGAACCAGGGTTGGGTGAAGGGCTCTTCCTGAGCCACTGCTTTGGGTCCCCATCTTCTCTCACAGGCATCCTAAAGCGGTTAAAGCTTGGAGGATAATGTGTGTGTTCAGTGGAGGCTGTGCAGCAGTTAACAGCTGGGGATGGGTCCCCACACGCGGGCCACAGGCTGTTTGACCTTCAGTCAATTATTAGCCTTGTTTCCCTGGGAAATTCCAAACTCCAGAGTTATGGAGGGGTCAAACTGAGTTGATTTACCCAGAGTGTCCCAAAGAGGCCCCACAGTTTCGTGAGAGATCACATTTGTTAGCTTTAGTCTGTCTGCGGCCTTGCAGAGCAAGCCTAGGTGTTGTTTGTGTGCCACTGTCCCTTCCCTGCTGAAGGCCAGCCAGCTCCAACTTGGGAGCAAGAAACGACCTTTCAGTTGGAGGGAGCAGGAGCCAGAAACTCTCAGAAGGAACTGGTTTGACAGGTCTGGATTCTGGAGACTTCTAGGAGCCATCATTGCCTTTTCTCCACCTGCCTTAAAATTAAACTCTACCTGTCAATGCAGCAGGGACGGGATGCCTGGGCTGGGTTTTCCTGGGTTTGTGGTCTGTGCCCCCCCCACCTCTCAGGCTGCTCAGGTGTGCGCGCGCGTGTGCGCGCGCGCGTGAATCTGTTGGTCAGTACCCTCAGAGGCATCCCATCCCTAGTGTTGGAGTCCCAGGCAGTTATGAGCCATCTGATGTGGGTGCTGGGAACGGAGCTCAGAACCTCCGGAAAAGTGGGAACTCCCAACTACCGAACCATATCTCCAGCCACCAATTTATTAATTTTGCCATAATTTTTTTCATTATGCATACATGTGTGTGCCCGTGTGTCTGTATGGGTGTGTGCGTATGAGTGCAGGCTCCCAGGGAGGCCGGAGGGGGTTTGGATCCCCTGGAACTGGAGTCACAAATGACTGTGAACTACTCTGGAAACTGGACTTCAGTCCTCTAGAAGAGCAGTAAGTGTTCCTAACTACTGAACTATCTCTCCAGCCCCTTTTCATCTGCTAGAGATTTATTTAATTATTTGTATTTTATTTTATTTAAATAATACTTCTTTCATTTATTTTACATGCCTATCACATTTTCCCTCCTCTCCTCCCGTTCTGTACCCCAAGATCTACTTACTTATTTATTTTTATTTTATGTGTATGGGTGTTTTGCCTTTATATATGTCTGCGTGTGCAGTGACCCAGAGGGCGTCAGAGCCCCTGGATCTCGTATTGTGGATCGTTCTTAACTCCTGTGAGGAAGGACGGAAGGTCGAGGTAGGACTGTTGAACCCAGACTGGACTAGGACTTGGGCTTCAGCCAGTGACGGCAGTTGACGCTGTATGGATCATTTGTCTTGCGTGGGGCTGTGTGTTCTAGGTAGCAAGAACAGTGTGTGCAGAGGCTCTGAGGTGGCCGCAGTGTGGTATGTGAAGAGTGCCTGAGGACCATGTGGCTAAAGCAAGAGGCATGGGGTAGAAGTGGCTGGTCTTGTTTCCTGGAGGGCAGCATTTGGGTGGGAGATGGGGACTTCAGGATGCTCCTGCTGAGAAGAGACTTGAAACAGGAGGCATTGGCCAGGCACTGGGCAGGCATCAGATGGTCATGTCTAGTGCTTGGGGAGTGTTCTGTTTGCTTTTTATTCTTACTTAACACACCTAGAATTACCTAGAAAGAGGGTACCTCAATTGAGGAATCACCCAGCTCAGATTGGCCTGTGTGGTCATGTTTGTGTGGTATGATTGATGATTGATGTGGGGCAGTCTATCCCACTATGGGCAGCACATCCATAGGTGGGTGGGCCTGGGATATTTTAGCAAACTAACCAAGCTTGGACCAGTGAGCAAACCAGTAAAGAGCATTCCTCCTTGGGTCCTGCCTTATTTCCCTCAATGCTCAACTGGGACCCAGAAGGGTAGGATGAAATAAGCCCTTTCCTCCTCAAAGTTGCTTTTGGTCAAAGTTGTTTTTTGTTTTTGTTTTTGTTTTAAATCACAAGAACAGAAAAACAAACTAAGACAGGGATGCTTGGGACTGAGACTTCAGCATCCTTTCAAGAGAGAAGAAGGCCAGGGCCCCAGGCCAGCACTGAGCATGGGTGGTGGTAACTATGATAGAGGTACCGGCTGTGACCACATGGTGATAGGAGGGGCTCCAGGCTGTGAGGGTGGACTAGATGGGAGGGGCTTTGAACTCCAGCCTCCTGCCAGTTAGCCACAAGGACTTCACCACTGTTGCCCTTCCTACCCCCTGGTATCTCACCTAGATCACCTATCTCTCCCTCTGGACAAGTGAGTAAGGTCTGTGTGTGTGCCCCTTGCCAGCACCAGGGACCTTGTGGCCTTGGTGGTAAGGAGCGGGCAGTGGTGGAGGGCTTGTGGCCACTAGTGTGGCTGAGACAGAAAGATGGATCCTGCTGTGGTGTCTGAGGCAGATCTGACCAGCGCATGCCTCTTTTTTCTGAGCCTTAGAGGGTTAGGAAGGGTGGTGTGGGGCCCCTCTCCTGAATTCTGAGAAAGCCTGGAGGTGAGCACATCCGCCGAGTTCTTTATCTGTGTGCCCCACCCCCCATGTGCTGTGCTGTTTAAGGTAAATCCGGCATTAATTTGCCTGAGGTAAGTAGGTGTTCATTTGTAGCGACAGCATTAAGATAATTGCTACGAGGGTCTGTTTGTGTAATATGCAAACACATTTTGACAGCAACAAACCATTTTGCCGTGAATATAAATAGACCCCTTGGGTGGTTTGGAGCCTGTTTTGCATAGCACGCCTGCTGCTGGATCGCCTGTTCTGGTCTTGGGCACCAATGAGGACCGAAGCTCTCCCAGCCGCACAGATGCCGAATGCTCCCCCAAGAACAAGCCCCCACATGGGGGAGACTTCTGGAGTCCGCTGGGCTACAAAGGGAGCAAGTGGAGGCAGTGGACACAGGCAGAGCCAGGCAGGCAGGACAGGGCTGGGGCTCAGAAACGCTGAGCAGTGCCGAAGATCTGTTTGCCCTGTGATCTGTCACTCTGGCATTTATGGGGGGGAGGGGGCTTTGACTATGCTGGCCCTGCATGGGGCACGTGGGGCATCTTGAGTCCCTGGGAAACTTTACTCCACCTAGGGAGACTCAGAAAGCCAGAGAGTTATGAGTTCCTGATCATCCCTAGCGCGATTGCTGTGATTTGGGGGCTGTTGCCAAGAGGGTTGATACTCCTGCGGGAAATGGAGAATTCCCCTCCAGAGTGAGGATGGTAGATAGCGGCCAGACCATGCCTGCAGCCAGGCTGGGACAGGAGCTTTAAGGTGTACATTGGCGCGAGTGAGCAGAGATGGCTCAGTGAATAAGAGCACTTGCAGGGCAAGCATGCAGTTCTGCGTCCAGATCACCAGCACCCTTGTAAGAAGCTGGGTGTGAGCATGCACCTGTAAGCCCAGCCCTGCACAGGTGGCCAGAGACAGGAGGACCACTGGGGTTTGCTGACTGCCAACCTAGCTTTGGGTTCAATGAGAGATTGTGTCTCTAGGGAATAAAGCAGAGACTGGTAGGGTACCTGCTGTCTTCCTCTGACCTCTGTGTTTGCACGTATGTGCAGTCGTGCGTGCACGCGCGCACGCACTCACACATACACACACACGCACCACATGCCAGATATATGGAGTATGGAGATTGGAAGCCGTGTGACTCAGTGGAAGAGCAATTGCCTGGCATATGCTAGGACTGGATGTGTGTGTGTGTGTAAAAATGAGCATCATTTGCTTTATGTGCTGAGCTCTTTCAGCTACACATGAGTTTATGTTAATGAGGTGACTCAAAATAGTTCCAGCCTAGCTTCAGAATGGAGCCTAGGCCTGAGGAACCAGCCTGAGCTGGGGCTGGAGGGTTAGATAGCACCTGCCTATGTTAAAGGGGGTCATGTGACTTAGATGCCAACATCACCCACAAATATCTTCACAGCAGAGACTAGTGTTTGAACAGACACCTGGGCACTGGTGGCCCAACCAATTGACACATGCAAGGGACCCTATCATGGCCCTGTGTGTACAGCCTCACCTTGGAACAGTCACTCCTGAGGGACCTCTATTGGTTAGCATCACCAGTGACTCCTAGGCTTGGAGAAGGCCAGGTAACCACGTAGTACCTGATGAAGACAGGATACAGGATAGCCATGTGGTACCTGATGGGGACAGGATACAGGATAGCCATGTGGTACCTGATGGGGACAGGATACAGGATAGCCATGTGATACCTGATGGGGACAGGTTATGGGATAACCATGTGGTACCTGATGGGGACAGGATACGGGTATCTTCACAACCTTCTAGACCTTTCAGAGGCAGTATGGTCCAGCTTTCTTCTTGGGTCTGTTCAGACTCCTTCCTCTGTCTTCTCTCCCACTGTGCACATCACCAAGAGTCAGGTGAGGCTGAGAGCAGTGCAGAATACTGGAAGAGCCTTGGTTTAATTCCCATGTGATGGCTGCAGCAGGAAGGGGACACAAACTCCTTCCTGCCAATGGTGCAGCAGGGCTGACAATGCAAACTTTAGAACAAAGCATTCAGGCTATGCCAGGTGATAAAGTGCTTGCTCTTGTAAAGGCAAAAGGATCCACGTACTGGTTGGCTAAAGCAGAGGACAGATGAAAAGGGAGCCATCATTGCTACAGAGACCTTGGCTGTGGGCTCTGTGCAGCTACTTGACCCAGTAGATAGCGTGAGGGCTGGCCTCTCAGCCATTACTGGTTCCTGGCCAGCTGCCTCAGGCAACATGTGTCCTGGGCTGTGGGCTCTGAGGGCCAAGTTCTTTTTGCTGGCTTTTGTAGTAGGTTTCCCTTGCTAGGTATTGACTCAGGGTCCCAGCCTGGGTATCATCCCACACCAGCGAGGTCCCCAGTGAGCCGCTCTCCAGCGTGGATAATTTTGCACTTGAGGAGTGCTGGAGAAAAGGTGAGCTGAGGGACCCTGGCACTGATGTCCTGCACCCTGCCAGGGAGCAAACCTGATCCCGAGTATGCATCTGAGGCTTGGGCCAGTGACTCCCCAGCTCAGGGCCACAGCATCTAGAGTTAGGTGACACAGTACCGGCTTGGGGAGACAGTGGGGAGGCCACAGGTCAAGTCTCTTGTGTGAAGTATAGGAGGGCTGAGGTGTCTCAGCTGTCCACATTAGAGTAGGAAGGAATGACACAGGGAAGGGTAGGGAGGTAGGTGGCCTGAATTACAGGATTCGTGTGTCTCTATGTTTGTTGCAGGTCTGTAGAAGGGATTCATGGGAAACACAAGACCTCTCCCTGCTTGTCTCCTCTGGGCATCATACACTGGCTCTCTCTCTCTCTCTCTCTTGGGACCTTTGTCCTCTCTTCCTCCCCCATTCTGGATGCCGTTCTTTCAGGATCTCCTGCCAGCCTTGCCCTGGCAGCCCCAAGGACTTGGCAATAAATTAGCAACCACCCTGCCTATCTGCCCACCCACCCAGATGGAGCAAAGCTCCAGGCCAAAGCCACACAGCAGCATGATGGCAGAGTCCTGACCTGGGGCACAGATGGCTGAGAACTTTAGGGAGGGTAGAGGAACAGCATGGGGAGGGAGAAGGGTGTGTGGCAACTGGACAAGGAATCTAGAAATGTCACTGTTGACACAAGAGAAGCTATAGCACTTCCTCCTGATGGCCTACTCTCCTGCTAAAGATGACCAGTTTAACAACACCCATGCGGGGGGGAGGGGGGCTTCAGCAGGGAGAGCTCACTTACATCTCCTCACCTGGTGGAGAACTTGCAGAAGCACAGAACCAAGAGTCTTCCTGCCCTGGGCACTGACCTGTGCGTGACCCTGGGCTGGTGTCTGCACTGAAGCAACACAGAGCTTCTCCCCAGGGCATTGTGGTTGAGAAGGGTGCTTCCCCTCAGTCTTTGCTTCCCGCTCTTAAATATTCTTTAGCCTGAAGTTTGGAGGGGGGTGTTTTTATTTTGAGACAGAGTCTTGCTGTGCAACCCACACTGGCCTCACCCTTACTGGTCAGTATCGTAAGTTCTAACATGTTTCATACCTTAGCCTAGAGAGGTCTAACCTCCCTGCTTATCTGCATGCAGAGCTGCTGTGGTGTCTGTAGTGATGTCTCCTAGTTACGGTTTTAGTTTCCCATCTGTATTTGAAGATGAATACTCTACTCTGTTTTAGTCACAGCACTGAAGTTTGATTCTCTCCCTCCCTTACCCCGGCCCCTTGTGTGTCTGTATCTGCGGAGGCCAGATGTCAATGTCCAGTGTCCTCCTTGGTCACTCTTCACCTTATTTTCTGAGACTTAGATCTTGTTGATTCCACTAGACTGGCTGGTCAATGAGCCCCAGGGCCCCTCCTGTACCATCTCCCTGGTTGCTGGGCTCGCAGGTGTGTTTTGCTAATAAACTTGGCTTCTGGAGGATGTGAGCTCAGGTCCTCATGAATATACATTGAGCCATATCTTCAGCCATGAAGTTCTTTGGTGTAGCTAGGAATACTAACTTGTGCCATCCCTAAAGCTTGGTTCTTACTAATTATTCTAAGTGTCAACCAGAGCTTTAAGAACAGAGTTTAAGAACAGGATAGAAATTTTGTGATATAAGGGTGGCCTGGGACTTGTTAAAACAGCTGGGTAGTGGCGATGACCACCTTTAACCCCAGCACTTGGGAGGCAGAGGCAAGCAGATATCTGTGAGTTCGAGGCCAGCTAGTCTATAGAGTGAGTTCCAGGACAACATAGAGAATCTCTGTGTCAAAACAAAAACAAAACAAAAACAAAGAAATGTAAAATAAAGAAAAAATGACTTATTTCAATTTCATAAACATGAGTATTTTGCCTGCATATGTGTACCATATGCATCTAGTGCCCTTGTAGGATGGAAGAAGGCACTGATGCCCCTGAAACTGGAATTACATACAGGTGTCTGCTGGAACTGAACCCAGGTCCTCTACAACAGCAGCCAGTGCTCTTAAGCACCGAGGAATCCTTCCAGACCCTGTAGAATGGTTTAAATTATTGGGTGTGTGGGAACACACACAGGTATGCCACGACCTGCACGTGGAGATCAGAGGACAACTTGTAAGTTCTGTCCTTCCACCGTGGGTTCTGGGGATGGAACTGGGGTGTCAGACTTAATGGCTACCTGAACCATCTATGGACCCTACTATTTTCTTTTTAGCTCTTTCTTCATCATTTGGAAGAGCTACTTAAAAACAGAAATTCTAAGAGGGTGGGTCTCTTCAGGCAGTGTGCTTAAACTGAAGACAGAGAACACTCCGAGTCTCCCTGTTTCTCAGACACGTGTCTTAAGACCCACACACACTGGCCTCAGTTTATAGGTCTGTGGGGATGTCAAGGGTCCACCTGCCCAATGCTAGCCTCTAGTGGATGTGGCTAGTTCTCCCCTCCTAGTCTTCTTGGGGTATAACTAGAACATCTCCCTTGGCCCGCATATGCTCCTGACAAGTTCTGTTTGCACTTGTCTGAGGGATGCTCAGTTTCCTTCTCCATGGCGGTCAGCCCTCATGGGGCCCCAGCACTTGGCAGCTGTTGTAAAACTTGGCATCTAACACCAGCCAGTGGTGACAGCAGACAGCATCCAGCAGCAGCAGGTGGCACTTACTAGTGTGACAGCTCTTAAGACTGGGTGCCAGGATCCCAGCACTCCACAGTAACTGGTGTGACAGCTCTCAGGCAGGGGGGTCTGAAGCTCTGAGCTTTGTGACAGCTCCGTGGAGCTTCTCCTAGCAGCCAGAGCCCTCAGCTTCTTCAGACCTGTGCAGCTCGTGTCTCCGCCACATTTGTTCTTCACGGCTTCCGCCTTAGCAGTCTCTGGAAATCCTCATCTGTATTCTTGTCTGTTTGTTGTTTTATTTTTGAGAAAGCATCTTACATATAGTCTTGGCCAGCCTGGAACTTGCTACATAGATCAGGCTGGCCTTGAATTCATAGGCATCTGTCTGCCTCTTTGCCTAAGTACTGAGATAAAGGCAGGAGTCACCACACACAGCTTCAGACACCCTCTTATTGGTACTCCTGTATCTATGGCTGCTGTTGCCACCACCTCCCCTTCTTCCTGTTACCTGCTCAGTCCACTCTACATATAACCCAAGTCAGAAAAGACCCCAGTATGGAGAAGGGAGGTAGGCATGAAGTCCTGTCTCGAGTAAAGGAGCTGTTGGGAATTGGTAGTTACTAGGAGAGGGAGGGTCAGGGTTTGTTTGTTTATTTGTTTGTTTTTTTAAAATATTTGTTTATTTATTATGTATACAACATTCTGTCTGTGTGTATGCCTGCAGGTCAGAAGAGGGCACCAGACCTCATTACAGCTGGTTGTGAGCCACCATGTGGTTGCTGGGAATTGAACTCAGGACCTTTGGAAGAGCAGGCAATGCTCTTAACCTCTGAGCCATCTCTCCAGCTCCGTTTGTTTTTGTTTTTAAGAATGTAACTCCTGGGGCTGGAGAGATGGCTCAGTGGTTAAGAGTTCTGGCTGCTCTTCCAGAGGTCCTGAGTTCAATTCCCAGCAAGCACATGTAGATTCACAACCATCTCTAATGAGATCTGGCGCCCTCTTCCGGCCTTCAGGCTTACATGCAGGCAGAACACTGTGTACATAATAGTTAAATCTTTAAAAACAAAACAAAAAGAAAAAAGAATGGAGCCCCTGGAAGTGAACCATGCTCCAGTGGAAGGCCACAAATCTAAGAATAGATGGGCAGCCCAAATTTGACTTTCATGGCTTTAGAGAAAGAAACAGAAGACACAAGTTGGGTGGGGAGAGAAGCAGAATTGGATCTTGGAGTAGTTGGGGGGGAGGGGGGTCGTGATCAAAGCACACTGTATGAAAAAACTAATAAAAATGAAGAGGAAAAAGTAGTCAAGAATGAGCAAGAAATGTACCCCAGAGAGAAGCCTTTAATGGGCCCAGGGGGCAACACAGGAAACTGCCTTCCTCTGACTCACAAAGGGCTGCATTCACATAGCCTACTCTACTATAGATAGATGGGAACAATGGCTGTGGGAGCCTGGCTGGGGCATCTTTAACAACTGTGGCAGGCCTTCATTCAAATGAGGGACTCTGCCATTCCCAGCCTTTTGCTGGGTCTTCCTCAGATCTGGGTAGAATTGGCTACAGGGGCATGCAGAGTGCACAGAGGCTGATGGCTGGGTGTTGGAGTGGGTGTGGCTAGACAGCTTCAGGAGACCAAACTGTGGCAGAAGTCCAGGGCTGGGTGTTGAAGAGGGAGTGGCTGAACAGAGCGTTAGGAGACAGCACTGTGCTTCCAGGGCGAGCAGCTGTAGTTGCCATGAGACTTCCTCGAGGCCGTGTGCAACGTTCAGAGCAGCCACGCGTGGCTGGCTACTTGGACAATAATCATTCACTCAAAACAGCAAGGTTACCAGGGAAGGATCTAAAAACTATTGACGAGGGAGTCAGCTTCCATCTGACTCTCAGCATCTCAGTTTATAACAAACATACCCCTGGAAAAGGATCGTTACACTAAAGGCTGACTATGAATGGTGTTTCAATAGCATCTAAGAGTGATTCGTCAATGCTTAGCCATAGGTCCCCCTAATCTAGCTTGCCTCCTGACTCCCTTTAACCTGTATCCCCAGCAGAGCTACAGAGAGACAAGGAAGCAACAACCACACTGGGAGCCACTGGAGGGCCCTCAGCGGTGTCCATGGCTGGCCAGGACCCGACGCTGAGCATGAATCACCCATTCTATGACGTGGCCAGACACGGCATCCTGCAGGTGGCAGGTATGTGACCCATCTGACTGGTCCCCGGATCGGGCAGTACAGTCTTCTAGGTCTTGCAGGATAGTGGGCCTCTCAGTCCACCATGACTGTTTCCAGTGACCACTTAGTGTAGGACACATTGGGCAGTCTCCCACTGGGGTCATTCTTGCCACAAAAGAAGTCACCTCTTTCCTTCCCAGGGCCTCATTCAGCATTCAGTATTGACTCCTGAGTTTCCAGTGGGCTGAAGGGCAGTTCTGGGCAGGGGCCACCTTCCCTCCAGGACTCCTTAGGAGTCAGTTATATCCTCCAGGTGTAGCCAGATATGGCCTCACCAAGGAATACTACAGCCTTCCCAGGGCCCCACGGCCAAATCTGGAGACTTGTTAAAGGTAAATAAAGAAAGGTATGACACCTGAGTGGGTGCGTTTGGCCAGTCAAGGTGCCGTAGAAGCCATGGGGACTTCAGCACACTAAGTGGTCAAATGGAATGAGTGATGTTTTGGAGTCTGAGGCTGTGGCCTATGGGGTGGGGCTCAGTAGAGATCATGTGGAGGGGAACAGACAGGAGAGGGAAGGTTCTGAACCTAAATACCAGAGAAAGGAGGCGGGAGGCAGGCTCTTGGAGCCGTGGAGGGGAAGAGAAGAATATGCCAGACCTGAGGCGACAGGTGTCCCGATCATTCCACCCAGCACAGCACAGCCTTCTGGGCTTTCCTGCAGGACAGACGGACTCTTGCAAGTTTTCCCATCTCCCTCCAATTTTGAGGGAACCCTTAGCAATGCTAAACACAAAACCCCAAATGGACCAACTCCCACACCCCTTGAGTAGAGCCCTCAGACCCTCTGCTTTGTTTCACCAGACAAGATGGTGAACACGGTGTGCCTGCTCTATGTGACAGCTCTGGGAAACCTTCTTTTGGGCAACTGATGGGGCTCCTCTGGCCTGGAGACAGGGAGGCAGCTAGTGACACTGTGCTGTAGACAGGGGGAGTCGCCGGCAGGGGATGAGTCTCAGGCCTGTGGAATGTGCACTCACAGATAGTGTTCATTTCCTGCTGCTGATCTCATTTTGAAGCCTGTGTGATGCTCCAGTCTGTGTTGTTGGAAGGGACGTTTCTTGTAGTGACTGGTGTTGTGAATGCAGATGTGACGCTAACAGCCTCATAAAGTGGTGTATGGCTTAAGAGGTAGAGGGAGGTAGGGGAGGGAGAAGGAGAGGAAGACAGCGTGTCTGTTCAGGGGTGTCTCCTGCCTTCTGAGGAGTGTAGAAACCCATTTGGAGCAGCGGGGGACAGCCCTCTGTGGCTGCTGGGGCCGGGCAGAGACACCCCATCCCCTGCCTGCAGGAATGGAATCTCCTGACTTCTCCTGCCCTGAGATGCTGTAGCCCTCAGTGAGCAGTGGCTAACTGATCTTTGGATGGGGCAAAGGGGGGAGGAGGAAGAGGCCACAAACAAGAAGATGGCGCTGAGGATCCTGGACCTCACGGATGATGGCATGAGGGCTGCAGGAGATGGTGCGGGGAAGCAGAGGAGGGTGGGAGCCACAGGCGGCTGCTCTTCTGTAGGACCCAGGCTTTGTGTGTGTGAAGAGATCTGCAGACTGATGCTGTGGCCTGGCGGATCTGGTCTGACTTAGGCTTGGGGAATGCCTCTTGGGTTTCTGACCTTGCTGGGCCAATTTAACTTTCTCTTTCACCATTTAATCGCTGTGTCTTTTCGAGCATCTGTACTGTGACTCAGAACCAAGGGAGCAGTGACCCTCAGCACAGGCTGCAGTTGCCTTTGGAAGCCAGTGGCCCAGGCAAGAGGACCCAGTTTGGAAACATCGCTGTTTTCTAGTGTTGTGCCCAGAGCCCCTGCTGGACAAGGAAGGGGACTGTGTGGTGGGTTAGAATACAGAGCTCTGAACAAGCAGCGGCCTGGCCAAAGTTCTTAAGGACGGGAAGATGAACGGATGCTGTATTTACAAGTAGATTGTTCTAGAATCTTAAACATCCCAGACTCTGGAGCTTCCCAGAGGAAGGATGGTGTGGTGTTGTACATACCAAACAGCTTCCCAGCTGCAGAGGTGAGAATTAGGAGCCTACCCAGGCCCATGCAGTCAGCGCATGGTTCATTCCCTTTCCGGGCATGCATCCTTCCGTCTCTGCATCATGTTTGGGGGAGCAGGGGAGGGAGCCCTGAGCATGGCTGTAAACACTTCTTTACAGCACAAGCGAGTCAAGACAAAGAGAGCCTTGTTGTCTTTTGGGTTCTGTTCTTCAGGCAAGCAGTCAACCATGATTGGACCTGTAGAAAAGGCGGGATCCCTCAAGGGTGCTGGAGGGGTCTCTTCAGACTTGTCAGGGATGAATTAGGACTGTGGACATCCAGCCTGCTGGGCCCCCAGAGGCCTCTGGGATGGGGCCAGGCAAAGGTGGGAGGAAGAAGAGGCCACAAACAAGGGAAAAAGGTGGCGCTGAGGAGCCTGGACATCACAGGTGGGGGCATGGGGATGCAGGGAGGAGAAAGGGCAGCAGGTCTCCCATACAAGGCAAGCAAAGGAGATGGCAGGAGCCACCGATGGCGGCTGTTCTGTGGGACCCAGGCTTGTGTGTGAGACTTGCAGACTGATGCTGAGGTCTGGTGAGCAGCAAGGGCTACCTTTGTCCTGTGCCATGGTTCCTGCTATAGATGAGAAAGGCTGTGGGATAGAAGAGACTTTCTCAGTTCTAATAGAGACACGTGTGCCCTTCATTCTGAGAGCAGATATGAAGGCAGCTCGAGGGGCAGTGGCTTCCCCCAGGAGAGGACAGCTAAGCCTCGTCATAGCTCTGTTTGCATAGCTCTGGCCTCTATCCCATGGATTCCTATACATTGGAAGACGGTCATGGATGCAATAAATTGTATTGTTTCTCTCCACGGTCTGTGCAAACTATAAATGAATCCATTTCCCTCCACCAAGCTCTGTTTCCTAAGACTCTCCGGAATATAGAGAAACTAAATAAGGTTATGGATCCAAGCAACAGGTAACAACACTAGAGCTGCTGGAACGGAGTTTCAGATAGCAGACATTCACTCTTACGATTCTGGGGTTCAGAAATGAGAATCCAAGGTGTAGGTGGCCTGGTTACTCCTGGAGGCTCTGGGAAAATTCACCCCAGTCTCCCCAGCATCTGGGGTTCCGGCATTCCTTTGACCTCTTGACCTTTGACTCTCACTGCACTCCCCACCTCCTGTGGTCCGTGGCTGTGTCCTTTCCTAGATCAGTGTCTCCTCTTTGTTCTAAATCCGGGATGATCCTATCTTGAACTTTAACCTAATTAAATCTGTGATGACCCTATTTGTAAACAAGGTCACATTTGAGACTCTAGGAAGTCACGAGTTGCTTTGGGAAGAAAGGAATAGTGTTCAACCCAAAGCTCCCTCCATAGCTACTTTCCCTGAAGTCTACCCCGATGTCCGCTCAAGGGCAGCACTGCCCAGTGTGATGGAAATGCCGTGTCTACCCAATCCAAGATGGTTGCGTCTCACCATGTGTCACTACTGAGTGTACAGCGTGTGTGGCCAATACCCAAGAGTACCGGATGCCCATGGCAGCCGGCAGCCTTTCACACACCAGGATTCCACAAACACTGCCTATCGTTGCTGGGTTTTCTTTCACTCTAGGCCCACATTGGGTGCCAAAATGTTGTTTTCTGTACTCTTTTTTTTTTCCTGGCTCTTTGTTTTTTGGAGGGGTCCACCACCCAGCTCCCAAATAAATCACTCACAGAGGCTTAATCTTAATTGTAAACACCTGGCCTTTGCTTGGCTTGTTTATAGTCAGCTTTTCTTAACTGTAAATTATCTCTGACTACCTTTTGCCTCTGGGCTTTTTCCTTTTCTTACTTCTGTATAACTTAACTTTCACTCTTACTCCGTGGTTGGCTGAGTAGCTGGGTATCTGACCTCTGATGGCCTCCTCTCTGTGTTCTCTCTTGCTCCTCCCTCCTCAGTCTCTTTCTATTTATGCACTCTACCTGGAAGCCCCGCCTATCCTTTCTCCTGCCTTGCTATTGGCCGGTCAGCTCTTTACTAATTAGACCATCAGGTGTTTTAGACAGGCAAAGAATGACAACTTCACAGAGTTAAACAAATGCAGCACAGACAAAAGCTCCGCATCTTTACATTGTTAAACAAATGTTCCAGAGCATAAGCAAATGTAACACACCTTAAAATAATAAATCTACAACAGTCTGTCTTCTCTCTGTGTGCATGGGTGGTGTGTTCACAGTTGTGGGCACACTGTGGGGGTCAAGGGGCAATAGCTTGATTAAAAGGACAGGTGAGTTTGGATGTTGGGGGAATCAGGAGGGGTGACATCCAGGGCTGGGACAGGAGGATGCCTTCTATGGAATGAAAGTCAGATGTGGTGGCCATGTCTGCAGTTCTAGTGTTTGGAGACTGAAGTCTGCTGGTCAGCGGTTCTGGAGAGAAGCAGCCCAGCACTGCCAGATTTCTTCTCTTTGGAACCTCTACTAGAGTAAAGCTGGTCTCTTTTGTTTGTTTTGTTTTTTTTTCAAGATAGTGACTCTCTATGTAGCTCTGGCCATCTTGGAACTCACTCTGAAAATCAGGCTGGCTTTAGACTCAGAGATCCTCTTGCCTTTGCCTCCCAACTGCTGGGATTAAAGGGTTCACCACTACACTCAGCTAAGCTGGGTCCTTGACTGCACTGCAGAAAAGAATTTCAGGATGTAAATAAAAAAGAATAAAAAAAAATAAAAATTTCAGAACAATTCAAGCCAGGCTGTGGTGGCATATGCCTTTAATCCCAGCACTCAGGAGGCAGAAGCAAGTGGATCTCTGTGAGTTCAAGGCCAGACTGGTCTACATAGTGAGTTCTAGGACAGCCAGGGCTGTTAACAGAGAAACCTTATGTTGAACCCCCTCACCCCCCAAAAAGAACAATTCAGAATTAATCAAGTTAGCAAGGTTTTGTTTGTCTTATGCTATGTGTGTGGGTGTTTTGTCTGCATGTATGTCTGTGCACCACATGCTTGCCTAGTGCTGTGGAGGCCAGAAGAGGGTGTTGGATCCTCCGGAACGGGAGTTATAGATGATTGTGAGCCATTCATTATGTGGGTGCTGGGAATCGAGCCTGGGTCCCCTTCAGAAGCTGCCATCTCTCCAGCCCTCAAGGTAGCGAGTCTATTGAGCATCTAGGGAAAGACTCTCAGGAAAGGGGCAGCACACACCTGAGTCCCTGATGCGTCTTTACAATAGTTGTCTGTATGTGTACCACGTGCATGCGGGTGCCCACAGAAGCCAGAGGGCACAGGATCCTGGAACCGGAAATACGGGCAGTTTTGAGCTACCTGATTTGTGTGCTGGGAACCAAGTCAGGGTCCTCTACAAGAGCAGTAAGCGCTCCTACCTGCTGAATCATCTCTCTAGTTTCAGCGGTTGTGTTTATGATTCTGTGCCTTTAGAAGCTACATTGTTCAAATAATGTCATGCAGGACGAGGTTGAAAGATTAGGCAAAGTTAAAGGAGCATGGAGATGGGAAAGGTCTTACCACACAAGCTGGAGCACCCTAGGTCATTCCCCCAGAGCCCCTGTAAAAAGCCGGGCAGAAAGACACGCTCCTATAATCCCAGCACTGGGCAGGTGCAGACAAGCATCCCCGGGGCTCCCTGACTAGCTGCTCCTGTGGAATCAATGAGCTCCAGGCTTAGTGACACAGCCCGTCTCAAGAAACAAGGTGGAGACTGAGGAAGGTGCCTGACATCAACACAGCCTCTGCCTGCACACACAGGAATATGTACCCGCTCTACAACACACACACACACACACACACACACACCATTATGTACACACTCTACAATACACGCACACAAACATACACAATAGGATTATGTATACACACTACAATACACACACAGAGGAATATGTACACTCTACAACATATACACAGGCATATGTATATGTTCTACAACACACACAGGAATATTTACACACTCTACAACACACAAAGGAATGTTTACACACTCTGCAACACACACAGGACTGTGTACACACTCTACAACACACACAGGACTGTGTACACACTCTGAAACACACACAGGACTGTGTACACACTCCACAACACACACAAAGATATGGGAAGCTTAACTATTGAAGTTTTAAATTTAAAAATTTTTAGGGCCTGGAAAGATGACTCACTCAGTGGTTAAGAGCACTGTCTACTCCTGCAGAGGTCGGGAGTTTGATTCTCAGCACACACATGGCAGCTCACAACCATTTGTAACTCCAGTTCCAGGGGATCTGATGCCCTCTTCTGACCTGCACAGCAATGCATGCGCATGACACACAGACATATGTGCAGACAAACACCCGTACACATAACATAAACTAATTTAGTTGGTTTTAATAACCTTGTTACCTTATTTCTTTTCATTTCTTTTGTGAATGTTGTTGTGAGGTGGATTTATGGGTTGCATGGCTTAAGTTTAGGGATGAGAGAGGAGTGCTGACTCAGCGAAACTCAAGGCCACAGCATTTCTTTCCTAAGCAAGCACAGCCCATTGGTTTCTGGTCTGCGTTTTAAGAAGCCTTTAGAAAACACATCTTTGCACGATCAGCCCTTTTGTCTGTGTTGAGCCAAGAGTCATCAAGAAGGACAAGCAGGATTCCAGGCTGAGGTCATCTGTCCCTTCCTCTGTCTCCTTTACTTTTCCTTTTTATCCTGACTCAGGAGGATCTCCCATTTCAGGCCAGCCTGGGCTACATATTCTGGCCTCGTTTCAAGGGGAGGGTGGGTACTGTTGAGATGGCTCAGTGGGGCGAGGTGCCTAGCATCAAGGCTGAGTTTGTGGGTCCCACACTCGTGGAAGGAAAGAACCAACTGTTGCATGTTGTCCTTAGCACACGTCCCAGTTTTGCTCACCTGTGCCCTGTGTTTACCTGTGACACAGTTTGCAGGTCAGAGCTGGCTCAGCCCATCATTTTCTTCCTATGTCTCTAAGGCAGAGCTGTGGATAAAGCCCCGAGGATCCAGTGGGCAGGGGCTGTGGCTCCAGGCTGCTGTTCCCCATGATAACATGTTGCTAGTCCCGATCCTGCCTTTCACTGTGCATTTTGGGTTCCATAGAGAGAGAAGAAAGGTCCAGCTGTGGCCTGAGGAGTAACAGATGCAGCATTTGGGACCCCAGCAGCTACCTGTCCTCTGGAGAGAGGCTGTGTGATCACCAAGTGCTACCGTGTGCCTGGCCTGTGCCTGGGTTCAGGGACTGGCCTTCAAGTCCACTTGAGAGTCATCTGAAAAGGCTCCTGTCACCAAGGCTACCATGGCTGCCACCAGCACCATACGTATGCTGGGACCAGCTTTCTTCCTTCCTAGCCAACAGAGCTGTGTGTACTCTCTCTGAAGCCGAAGACTGTTCCCTGTCCTGGGTACAAGGAGGCCGGAGCTCTAGATCCGGTGGCCATTGCCAGTCCTCAGGATGCCTTTGTCCTTGAGGCCTCGTGGCTGTCTTGTGTATTGAGAACTGGTCACAACACAAGGTGACTTGACCTCCACAATGCAAGAAATAGCAAGCATGGGCCCCTGTACTGATGTGTGGTCCTGTCCTGTCCAGAGGCAACTGTCCCTTGTACTCTCTGGCCTTCTCCAAGACTCAGAGTTCCAGGAAAACACTGAGGGGCACAGCGAGAAGGCAGCTAGACCCTGTACTTGGAATCAAATGAAGCTAAAGTTAAACCCACGAGCTGCCAGCTGATGGGACCTGGTACTGATGAGGTAACCTGGCAACCCCAGTGCTCCATCTGAGAAATGGAGTGATGGACAGTCGGAAGGTTTTCTCAGAAAATGGGCACATCGCATACTTCCCTTGGATGTCAGCTGCCAAGCCCCAGCCTCATGCATCCTAACTCCTAGTCACACCTCTCTCTGTCCCTCCAGGGGATGACCGCCAGGGGAGGCGCATCTTCACGTTCAGCTGCTGCCGCTTGCCACCCTCGCACCAGCTCAACCACCAGCGCCTGCTGGAGTAAGTACTCCCCTACACTCTGCCCCATGCGGCTGCCTCCCAGGGTGGGCATCTTTGTCTCAATTCCCTGTGTGGGTTTGGAATCACGCTAAGCTCAGGATCTTCTGAATCCACTCCAGAGCCATCTGGGGAGGTTCCCCCCACCACAACTACCATGGCTTCACCAGCAGCGGTAGAATGGTGGACGTTGGCTTGATTCCAACTCTTAGCCAACTGAGCTATGGGCACTGACCTCTGAGTCCCAGACAGGATGGTCCCCTGTGCTGGATGCATGGAGGTTCGCCTTTCATCCGTGATGGACGCAGGCTGTCTAGAGAGCAGGAACGCATGTTTCTGGTAACAGCAGATCAGCAAGACATCTGAGGTGGATAGAACCATAGTGCTGGGGCAAGGGCAAGGTCGGAAGTCACATGACCCTGAGTTCGAATCTCAGCCCCTCCTTGAACAGTTTGCCGTGGCTACCTTAACAAATGATCATGAATTTAGAGGCATCAACAGCAGAACGACATTCTATCCAGAATTGAGGTGTGTGTGCCAGGCGTGCTCCCTTAGTGCTCCCAGGGGAGAGCAGGCAGTTAGTCTCCTTTAGCTCCAAACACTAGGCAAATCCCTGAACCTCCTGCCAGGGCTGTATCACATCTGCTCTGTCTCCATCTTCACATGCGTTGTCTCTCCAAGGACCTTCACTACGGACCCATGTAGAGACCTAGGCCTGAATTTGCCTCTCTAAGAGTTTTCCTGAAAGCTACCCTAGCAGGTCCAACATCCACCCATCTTTTAACACCCCAGATTCACCCACAAGTACCTTTCTTCCAAACATGGGGTGGTCACAGTTTCTGAGGCTTTCCTGTGGATTTCTTTGGGGCGATGTCCTGTCTCCTTGCTGTATGATCTTGGGTCAGTGAGATCACGCCTCAGGTGTCACCTAAAGAACAAAAACAGAGAGTTTCCACGTGGTTCTGGATATGACCTGAGCATGGCCTGCTCCTGGCACCTGCTGACTGACCGTGGCTTCTGTTTCACGGACATCAGTAACTCAGTGTAGAGCGAGTGACTGTCCTAAAGGAACCCTGTATCTTGTGCCCCTCAGGTATCTGAAGTACACGCTGGACCAACATGTGGAGAATGACTATACCATTGTCTACTTTCACTACGGCCTCAGCAGCCAGAACAAACCATCCCTGGGCTGGCTCCAGAATGCCTACAAGGAGTTTGACCGCAAGTGCGTACAAGGCACCTTTGAGGGGGAAGGGGACACAGAGCGGGCTGCACTCGAGACTGAATGGTGGAAGGGTCATGGGCTCTGCAGTGGGCCGGACAGATGCTAGTGTCTCATTTAGTCATGGAGAGAGCCCATCTGGGAGAAGGCTACAGAATCGCAATATTTCTGGCCTGTTACCAGAGGCAGAAGTGTATAATGTAGCTGGGAGGTTGGCATCTGAGCCAATGGTGGTGATTTATGTTTTTTTTTTGAAACAGCTTCTCACTGGATAGCCCTGCCGCCTGGAATGCTCTATGTAGACTAAGCCTCTGTGTCCCTAGTGCTGGAATTAAAGGAATTTGCCAGCCACCATGCCTAGCAGGCCCGTGGTTTTGGAATGGTCACGTCTGCAGGTAGAGGCTGGAGGCCACCCAAAGTCCAGTGTGAACAGACATTCACACTCACGCTGAAGGGCAAGAGACAGTATAACTGTGCACCAGCAGGGACGAAGTCCTTGCCGACTGCCTGTTTCCTGCTCTTTTAACCTGGGTCAGTAGCGCCAGACAGGGGTGGATGGAAGACATGGCTGTGGTCTTCAGACTGGGGACCTGAACTCAGTGTTTTCTATCCCACTCTCAGCTGGATGTGGGGCATGCTTGTAATCCCAGCCCTCTAGGACCAGAGTTCAAGGTCGTTCTGGGCTATGTGAGTTTGAGGCCCGGTTGGGCTACATTTGACCACGTTTCAAGAATAAGACCCAAACAAAACAAACCAGTCAAGATTTTCCCACTCTCTAAGAAAAGGTAGTGGGGGCAGGGATAGGATTGTCTATGTTGGCTCCATAGAGACAAAACAAGGGGCACCAAAACTATAAACAAAGTGATTTGTGGAGGGTAGCGAGCCCTCTGTCCGCAACTGTGACTCCAGCTCTGATTTGTGCTGGCAGAGACTTCACATCACCTGTTATACCCTAGAGGAATCCCACCTGTTTTCTCTCTGGGTATCACCCTCAGGCCAGGCCACACCTGCTACCTGTCCTTTCCTTACACAGCCTGATTCCAGGGCCACTTGTCCTGTTCAAGGCTTCTAGTAAGAGCAGCTGCCTCCTTAGTGGGTGTGGAGTAGCTCCAGGCTCCCCTGCCTTGCAGCCAGAGGTTTTGAGACAGGATCCAAGAGAGGCTCTTGGCTGATCCCCTGAGGCCATGCGGCTGTAGCACCAAAACTTTGTGCTGCCTTCACTCCGTCTCAGCGCAGAGGGGCTGGGTCGGGATGCAGCATCGGTCTGCACTGACAGGTAGGATGTGCCCCCTCCTCTCCTCTCCCTTACATCAACAGGACACGCGACTTGTGTCATTTAGCGGGGTACGTGTAAGAAAAAAGTCAGTGGAAGGAAAATGACAGAACAGACTCACTTAGACCTCGAAACGACAAGAGCAGATTTGCTGGTCTGAGAGGCTGGTGTCCTCAGGTCTATGGCTTAGTCTCCAAGGGTACAGGAGACTGCACTGTCAAGAATCTGAGAATCACTTGTTTTTTGTTTTGTTTTGTTTTTTGTTTTGAGACAGGGTTTCTCGAAAATCAGTTTTTGTAGAGAGTCAGGGGTGAGGGCTGACTTTTCAAGTCCCAGAAATTGTGAGTTTTGGTTTTTTTTCCCCCTGATAAGCTGTTTCTCAAAACTGTGAGGTAGATCAGTTGGAGTGCCTGTTTTTGTGACCTTCTGACCCTCCCGGAAGCAGGGAAAGATGAGTCAAGTGACCTGTTTCTGTGACCTCTGAGCTCCAGGGCACATAGAGGGGGTGAAGCACATTCTGGAATTCTACTACAACAGATTTCTTGAAGCCTGTCTCATGACCGCAGTTTGGAGTGGGGACTTCCTTTTAGGATTTATTGCTCACGCGACACCGATTTGCCTTCACTGTTGCGCCTCAGCCTGGCTAAGGGTCCCAACTCACCCTTCAGTCTTTCCAGGCTTCCTTCCCCCTTTGACCTCAGCCCTGGAACCTGGCATTCCTCCCAGGATGCCGCCTCCTTTCTGAGGACTGTGTATTTAGAGGCCCTGTTGCCTTTGCTCCTTTGGGTTGTCACATTGCTGGTCAGCCTCATGAGTTGACAGTGTGGGTTCACAGGAGCCCTGCACCCACTCCTCTGCATGCTCCCTCCAGCTCCCATCTTACCTCTCCCTGGTCCAGCCTCTCTTCAAGCCTGGCTCCCTCACCTCCAGATGTCCTTACCCACTCTGTTCTGGTATCCCATACCAGGCCACCTCAGCCCTCTGCTTAGATACTTTCTTTGTCTGAACTTTGATCCCTGTTCCAAATGACCTAAGTCACACTCACCCCCAACCTCTCAGCCAGTCCCGGCTTCCTGAGGTGTTGCAGTTTAACAACTCCTCATAATGATCTCTGGAGTAAATCCTCCCCCGCCCGCCTTGACCTTATGCACACTACCCGCAAGATGTCACTGTTGGCGAGCCCTGTGGGCAGGTTTAATTCTGAACGCTGCAGCCAGGTCATCCTTGGTTAAGACTATGCTCCATGCCCTCCACCCAGCATCTGCGAGAGCATTCATGGCCACAGGCTCTACTCCACACACATCACCTCATACACAAGCCGGGTTAACTATGCAGTGGGTGGGCCCGGGCCGAGGGATCAGTGTTCTGAATTTAAATACCTTCTAGTGTGTGTGTGTGTGTGTGTGTGTGTGTGTATGTGTGTGTGTGTGTGCGCGCGCGCGCACATGTGTGCATTGTGCAAGCCAGAGGTTAACCTCAGCTGTCATTCTTTCTTAGGCACCATCCACTCCGGTTGTTGAGATGGGGTCTCTCATTGTCTTAGAACTTTCCTTGTAGCTGGGCTGTCTGCTAGGATTCTCCTGCCTCTGCCTCCCCAGCACTGAGATTACAAGCACCTGCCACCACCTGCCCAACTTTTCTTACATGGGTTCTGGGGTTCCCAGGCACTTGACCAACTGAACCAACCATCTCTCCAGTCCCTTCTTCTTCCGGTTTCTGATTTTGTTTTGTTTTTGAGACAGCCTCACTGTGTAGCCCTGGATGGCCTGGAACTCTCTACACAGACCAAGCTGGCCTCAAACTCACAGAGCTCCACCTGCCTCTGTCTCTTAAGTGCTGGAATTAGAGGCATGCACCCCCCCCCCGACAGTTCTTTCTGGGTTTTAATCAACATCCTTTAGCTGAGCCTGTTGAGGAATGGAGTTTTTGAGGTTTGGGCCTGCTGTGCAGGTACTCAGTGTGGAACGTGCTGGAGTTGGGGGCACTGACATCACCTCACCTTTTCCTCCTCAGGTACAAGAAGAACCTGAAGGCGCTCTATGTCGTGCACCCCACCAACTTCATCAAAGCCTTGTGGAACATCTTCAAGCCCCTCATCAGGTGAGCTTGCGCCCAATAGACTCTCAGGCCACCATCTCTGAGGCACACCTCTAAGGAGGGCTCCATGTAGGTCTGTCTCTGAGGCATACATGGGTTCTCCTGGGGTCAATGACCACCCAGGTCATGCACTGGGACTCTCTGAGGTTGTGGACAGGAACACTGGCCCATGACATTGATGTCACACTTAATGATGACATTAAATATCCCATAACCCGAATGCCCATATTTTGCATCTATATCTTGGTCCCCAAGATCACTGTCAAGTTCACAAAGCCCAGGAAGGGCTCCAGTGTACCCAAGCAGGGTAACTGTGTAGATGTAGAGCCTGGGACACAGGCACAGGGCTTCCATCTTGTGTCTTTGGGACATGATCTGGGATAGCCTGTCCCCTGCAGCAGGTGAGGAATCTTGGCTGTGTTCTGTGCCCAGATGTTTTCTTAGGGTTCCATGCCCAGATGTTTTCTTAGGGTTGAACTTGTAGGTGCGGACACTCCACAACTGCCCTCTGTGACTCTGTCTCCATTCGCTGTGGGTATGACTGGCCTCAGCCACTCCCTCTAGATACAGACAGACCACCCAGTGAGGTTCTGCCTCAACTGTCTGCTGGTACAAACTCTGTGTTTTGGCTCATGGCTATGTTCTAGGCTTCCCCTCTGGAGCAGGTGAAGGCACAGACTTTCCTGGAAGCTCAGGATAGGTGCCCCAAGCCCATGGCTAGCTTTTTACTTCCTGTACCTGGGCAAACAACCCAGAAATTTGGAAGCTTCTCTTAGCTCTTTCCAGGATGTCTGGACTCTTTCTCACTGGACAATGATTTCTCTGGGCAGTATTAGTAAGAGTTCCAGGGGATCATAAGACTTGGCTCTGACAGGGCTCCATGGGCACCTTCTCCATTTAGCCGCAAGCATCAGGCACAACTGCACTCAGTCGCTTGGTGAGTGGGTGAGCTTCATTCATGAGGGCTCAGTATTTGCATGGGGCAGGTGAGGTAGCACATCCAGAATGGAGGTGGCAGTGTCCTTCCTGGTCAGTCAGGAGGATTCAGGAAGGTTTTTAGAAGGAGCATTTTAGTGCAGGGAGGGCACACACATGAGGGGTTGTCACCCTTTGCTGGACACAGCCCTCAAAATCCTTTGCTGCCTCCTCCTCCTCCATCATGTCCTCGTCACCTCCTTCCACCTCTTCTCCCTACAGTGACGCAGAGGCCTGTAACTAATAACGCACTTCACTCTCTCAAGCCCACGGCCACACAGGAGGTTCACGTTGTGCCTCATGTATAGGAGAGAGAGCAGGACAGAGACAGAGACAGTCAGGCATTGCATCCACTCTCTATGTTCCCGTTTCTCCTCTGACTTCAGCACAGCAGCCCAACCCACCGACTACATGGAAATCTCTATTTCTCCTGCCTTCCCGTCTCCTATCTGCCTCCATGGGGCCCAAGCTGTGTGTCTCACCTTGCTGTGTCCTCGAGTCTCCGTCACCACACGCAGCCTTCAGGACACGGTTGGCATCAGTCTTTGCAGCCTGCAGACCCTTTTCCACTGGTCCATGTATGACCCTAGAGGTCTCTGCACTTGGGTCCCAGCATGTCAACTATGTCATGTTCCATAGTACAGGAGCTATGTAGATGAGATTAAGGCAAGGGGATGCAAACAGAAGACAACTCGGGATATTCCCCTGAGCTCCGGGTGTTCTCTGGGCTCCTTAACGGACAGCCTTTCCCAGCAATGTCGGGAAAGAAGTTCAAAGATGCTGCACTGCTGGCTTTGAAGATAGACGCAGGCGTCCCCCAACAAGGGACACAGGCACCTCTAGGAACTGCAAGAATCAAGGGGCTGTAGCCTCGTCCCCTGCTGGACTTCCATACTGACTGGACCTGTTGGGGGTACACTGGAGCCATTTTAAACTGCTTCATTTGCGCTGGGTCCCTGAAAGCTGCCTGTGGACCACCCACCTATATGTGAGGGCTCCAGGGCCCACTACTACATGCTATTGAACGTCTGCCTGCACTTATGTGTGTGTGTGCACACACATGCTTATGTCACGCATTCTCACTCCCATGTGCATGCTCATTTGTGCACACATAAATGCACACACGTACACACACGTGCACACATACACATACACTCATCATCATCATCACCAATGGCTTCTGGGTAGAGCTGCAGTACTTCTGACCTCAAGCCTCATCTCTCACTTCCAGCTGCCCTGCAGCTCAGCCTTCCTCTCCACAGCCCTGGTATTCTACGGAATGTGGTATGCACCACCCTGCCTGATTTTTTTCTAGAATGGTTTAAGCTGTCCTTTTGGGGTTGAATCATCTATTCACCTTATGTAACACACCAAAACCATCTTACGTTGTCAGCCATGACTTCTCTACTTCGAAACAGGGGAGGTTAGTGCCTGAAGAGGTGACACAGCTTCCCCAGGTCACACAGCCAGTAAAGGACTCAGGATTGGGATCCAACAACAGAGGGAAGCCGTAACACAGGAAGAGAGGTGGACCCACACAGGCTCGAGCTGGATCCTGAGAGTCATCCTGACTCAGTCTCTCCTGGAAGCTGAAGTCTCTCATGGGAACCTGTCCCATGCCTGTGCCGAGCTGCCCAAGGCCCTTCCCCCAGTGTGGAAGACCAGATGGGTCGTGTCTGCTTGCCCAGTGGGTGACTCCTTTGGGCAATGACACAGAGAAAGGTGGTGTGCGGCCCCCAAGTGGGCAGGAGTGGCGTGGGAAGACCCCACAGTGCTGAAGCAGACATCACTGACTGGATAATTCCACAAGATAGCCAAGCTCAGTGGTTCCTCTTGTCCACACAGCCAGCATTTATAACATTTCATTCCCCAGAGGAACCTGTAATGTCCTCGGAGCAGAGGCCAGGCTGTCCCTGAGTTGTCTGCTATCTGGATGCACAGGTCAGGACATCCCACAAGGCCTGCCCCAATCCCTTCCCCAGGGTCCAGAGCCTGCTGTCTTCTGCAGTACGGGGTCCCTGATAGCACCCTTGCAGTCTGGGAAACTAACTACCTTGTTTGTGACTGAAATCTGGCCTCCAGGTCCAATCCACTCTTGACCACGAGAGGGAGCCAGTGCACAGGCCTTGGCCTCCCTTGGGGTGTGGGAACTGGTTTAAGCTAGAGTTGGCACAGGACCCAGAATTGTACTCTGCTCACAAGGGTGCACCATCTATCACAATCCCTGAGGTCTTGTTTTGTTTGGGCAGTGAAAAGTTGGAGAACCTTAAAAAAAAAAAAACAAAAAAAAACTTTTATTTATTTATTTTTAAAAACTACCTTTTCTCATTTCACATACCAATCCCAGTTCCCACTCCCTCCTCTCCTCCCATCTCCTCTACCTACCCTCCCTACCCGCCCCCATCCACTCCTCAGAGAGAGGGTAAGGCACATTGCTTTGGCCCTCCCTACTATATCTAGGCTGAGCAAGGTATCCATCCTCTGGGCACGCCTGTGAGGGATTATCTTATTAACTGATGTGGATGACCTGCCCCCTGTGGATGGGACCATTCCCTGGGCAGAGGATCCTGGGAGAGGAGGAACTGGCAGTACCACGTGTGCATGTGTACATTCTCTTCTGGCCCGGACATGCTGTGAGCGGCTGCTCCAACTCCTGCTGCGTTGACTTCACTGCGGCGATGGGCTGGACCTTGAACTTTGAGCTAACAGAAACCTCCCCTTTAGCTGCTTCTGAGTATTTATCACATGACAGGGAAAGAAACTAAGACGTGTCCATCCACTCCACACAGGAAGGGTCTGCTCTGTGTAAATTCTCAGCCAGTTCAAACTGGAGACCCATAATTATTTTATACAGGCGAGGCTCCAATACCTTTGGCCCCTCCCGGGTCTGTGCTGCACCCCAACCCCTGCAGCCCTTTCTCCTTCACCTCGTTATTTTATTGTTTTTCTTTCCTTAGTCACAAGTTTGGGAAAAAGGTCACCTACTGCAGCACCCTGCGTGAGCTCCAAGAGCACCTTCAGTGCGACCAACTGCTCATCCCCCCAGAAGTAGTACGGTGAGTGCTTTGCCGTCCCCAGGCGCGGCTCTGGAGTCTGCTATCCATGCACATGCGCAGGAGACCAAGCCATGAGGGGTGCATGTGGGTGGGAGGCTCTTCTCACTGCCGTTGCAAAACTGATTAAAAACACGTCGAGGCACAGGTTTGCAGTTCTGCTTCTGAGCCGGATATGAAAGGGATTCCCTGGTGAGCCAGTGAGCCGTGTGTAGAATGAAATGAACCAGGGGTGGCAAGCGTAGGGACTCCGGAAGACAGCTAGTGCTGAAAGTCTCACTGAGTGTCTGTGGCACGCAGGGTTTCAGTGATAGAGCAGACCCGGCTTCAGGCCTGTGCCAGGCATGCCAGCTCCAGTGGGGCTCCTGAGCTTGGTCTGGCTCTGAGCCCTTCACTTCTCTCCGAGGGTGCAGCACCCTGCCCAGGATGTCTGAACTTAGACAGGAGACATAGGATATGTGGGTTTCCCTTTAATATCGATCAAAGCCTGATCTACACGTGGCACTTGGAGATGGCTTCCATGGCCAAACGGCTGTCCCCTTGTGAGGTGACACTCTCCTGTTGTGTCCACAGGTATGATGAGAAGCTGCAAAACCTGCACAAAGGCCAGTTGCCCCCTCCCACCAAGACTCCGCCCCCTCGGCCACCTCTGCCCACCCAGCAGTTTGGAGTCAGCCTACAATAGTAAGTGGTGGAGGGTGGAGGCTGCTCTGCTTCCTTGAACACTAGCACCCCTCTGTGTCCTGGGAGGTTGCCCCAGCCTCTGCCCGCAGTGGCTAAGTTTAATTCTCCAGGATGGATTGAGCCAAGTGCCCACTGAGGCTGACTGCCCACTGCTCTGTGTGGGTAGGCAGAAGACGAGAGCTTTCTGGTCACCCTTCAGTTCTGGTTTCCTGCCCTTCAGGCCTCTGGCTAGGACCCCTCCTCTCACTTCCCAAGTGAGATGTGCTCCTGAACTTTGACTCTTAATGAGTCTGCCATCTTACCTTACCTGTTTACCAGGCCAGCTTCATTCCCACTCACCTGGGGCTCCTCCTCCAGAAGCTTTCCCTGGTGCCCAACCACACAGGCATCTTAGCCTAGCTCCAATCCAGGTTCCTATATGCCTCACCCTCTGGGCTGGAAGTTTGTCCCTCTTTGGGTCTCCTGTCCTGTTAGTAGACCTAGCCAGTGAAAACCTAAGGCAATTTTTTTAAAAAAAAATGTATTTATTTATTGTATATTGGGGTTTTGCCTGTATGTATGTCTGTGAAGGTGTCAGATCCCCTGGAACTGGAGTTACAGACAGTTGTGAGCTGCCGTGTGGGTGCTGGGAATTGAACCCAGGTCCTTTGGAAAAGCAGCCAGTGCTCTTAACCGCTGAGCCATCTCTTTAGCCCCTCCAGGTGATCAGATCACCCACACTGTGCTCTCAGGAAGAACTGGGCCTGCTGCACTGCAGGTGCCTGAGACCTGCTGGGTGTTTCACTTCATCAATCGCTTTGTGTCAGAGACTTGCATGAGATTTGTTTTTTTACTTAAAACTGGCTGTCTTTAAGGTCCATGCAAACTTGGGAACCTGGGAAGACTTGAAAAGAAGTCTGGTGGGGTTTAAATTTGCCCCTACCCTTCCTGAATCATCAGGATAGAGTTCCTCATGTCCTCCTATGGGCTCTGGGGTAAGACCCATCTGCATGCTCTCCTGGCCTATGATGCAGAGGGCATGTGTGGAAGGCAAGGTATGCCCCATGCATGTCACATCCATCCCCTAGAACCAGTGACTGTACATGGCTTCTGAGAAGGACTTTGCAGATGTGATTAAAGACTTGAGATGGGGGCTCTCTGGGTCACCTTGGTGAGCCTAGGGCAGCCCTTGGGTTCTATAAGCAAGAGGCTATGGAAAAGCAGAGTATGTCCCTGGAGACTCCAGGTACCAGCCCCACACCTATTCTAGACTTGAACTGTAAGGCAATTCAGAGGGTCGTTTTAAGCTAATTAGTCCTCACAGCCACTGGGAAGCTGTAGGCGGTGGTGGGGCGGCTGTCAACGTGGTTCTATACCTGTCAGCAAGGATGAAGCAGTGTTCCCTGAGCAAGGCAGAGGTGCCAGTGGTGACCCTAGTGGACAGAGGAGGGTGAGCCTGCAGGGGAGAAGGGGAGCATCTTGGGGTATTATCAAGGGGATTGTGACTCCCTATGTGTGTGTCCCTGATCAGCTTTGTCCCATGGGGCTTTCTGCCATCATGGCACAATCTGCTGAACCCACTCCACTTTGAATGAGTACATGGCTACATCCTGTATGAATAGCATCTGTGACTGCTCCTACTGGACTGCACAGTGCCTCCCCACCCAGACACATGCTCTCAGAAAGAAAATGGTGAAATAGTTGGCCCTCAAACTGGAGCACAGACTCGCCACTGAAGAGTGCTTTCCTGTTCATGGATTGTGAATGCATGCTGCTCTGGCTCCTTGGTGGTCCACACATTATAGACGCCCCTGGCGGCCACCCCAATGGCAGGGCAGGGCAGGTACTTGCAGCAAACATGAGTCCCTCTAGGTGTCGCTAGTGAGAGCGTGTCCCTGGGAGACCCAGGCTATCTAGTAACAGTTTTCACAAGGTTTCTGGAACCTTCCTCCATGGTTCTGCTGCTGCTGTCCCCAGTGGCTCTGCCACTCAGAGTTTCTTAGTGTAGAGTTCCTTAGTGTAGTGTAGAGGCTCCAGCAGGGCCACCTCTGTCTCCTCATCTACAAAAACAAAAACAAAAACAAAAAATGGGGCCTGGAGCGCTTGCCCCGTTGCCAGAGCACACTGTACTTCACCATATACCATGGTGGGCTGTGCGCTTGTGATCCCAACACTGTGGAGGCAGAGACATACCTGGCGTTCACTGACCAGCTGGCCCAGTCTAATTGGAGTGTATAGTGAAGAATGACACCCCAGGTTGTCCTTGGCTGCACCTCACACTCACTCATAAGCACACACGTGCACACGCAACCGCTGGAAAAAAACAAGCATAATGGACAGGTTTGTGCAATGTGTGTCTGAGCGATGTGCACAGGAAACTGCTGGTGGCTGTCATTGACCTCTCAGCTCTACTGTGTGACTGACTTCCTGGGGGAAGGAAGACTTGGTTTGTGTTTTGTTGCCTGTGGGGGGGGGTGTTTTGCCCGTAAGCATGTGTTTGCACACCATGTATGTGTGTTTTGCCTGTGTGTATGCACCATGTATGTGCCTGGTCTCCATGGAGACCAGCAGAGTGCATCAGTTCCCCTGGAACCAGGGTTACAGATTGTTGTGGATGGCAGGTGGGTGATGTGAACCAAACCTGGGTGCTCTAGAAGAGTGAGCGGTGCCCATAGTTGCTGAGCCGTCCCTCCACCTCTGGAGGAGACCATTTTTGTTCAGATGGGAGAGATTGACAGACTAAAGGGGAGGTTCTGTCCAAGTCTATTCTGCAGACCAAAGCGTTGATGGGATCACTCATGGGAGCATAGGTGACTCAGGCGACTGCATCCTTGAGAAGCCCCACAGCCAGCATGGGTGATGGCCCAGGCCACATCCCTGGAGCACCTGGGGATTTTGTAGAAATCTCCAAGAATGTCCCCTTCCCAGCCGTGTTCACTGTTTACATAACCTTATACAAGCCACAGAAACTTGTAAGTTTCTGGTGAATGTCACGAGCTTTGGGAACCTTCCTCCTTCTTCCCACTTCCTCCCCTTTCCAGGAGGGGGTATTTCATTCCTAAGCAAACAGCTACACAACCAGGTCACCAGGGACACCTTTGGTCTTGCGACCTGAGCACGTGCAGGGTGTTCCCACATAGAGTCAGTGCATAGGACACTGCTGGGACTGTCACACTGCTAGCTACTCCTGTCCCAGGGCCAGTTACTGCTCTTGACAATCAGTTCATCAGACAGACAGAACTGGGGTGCAGCTTGGTGGTGGAGCACTTGCCTAGTCTGCGTTACCACCGCGATCCACTCCAACACCAGGCAGAAAAGCCCGCTTCGTTATCTCTTTAGGGAACAGCGAGCAGCGTCAGATGCCTTTGAATACATTCCATGCATGCCACTTTAAGAGATAATCTGTGTGATTGCTCCTTTAAATTAATATTTTATGTTGTCTCATTGCCAATGACTATAATAAAATGGCAATAAACGTATTAAATAAAGCACCAGATATCTAATTTGTTTGGACTGCGAATGAATGGAAGACATTAAAATTCATAACCAAAGCCTATTCGCCAATGTTAATTTGCTGATTTAAGTTCACAACAGAAAGCCACACTTGGAACGAGCTGCTTAAGCCAACAGAGGAAGGCAGAGTCGGGAAGTCAGAGGTCTCACTCAGGCTGAGCCAGGGCTCAGAGTGGCTTGTCTAGCATGTGCAAAGCTGTGGGCTCCATCCCCGACACTGCAGAAACATAAAGGCTGGCTTGTCATCCCCGAGGAGAGAGATGTGAGTTCCCTCTGGGTAGCCATGAGTCTGGGAAAGAGGACAAGTCCAGAGATGAACCTTTGCTCTCCTCGTAACTGTGGGCCTTGCCACACAGCATGCCGAATATGGTCCCTTCGCTATCCCCTCCACCAGGAAGCCTTCCCTGATGGTCTCCTACGTCCATGCTCACAGTCACAGTCAGACTTTCTTGTATCTCTCTGTGTGTCTTCTTGTCTGTAATGCTTTTTTTTTTCTTTCACTCTTTTGTCCTCTGGCAAACTTCTACTCATCCCTCAAAACCTCCACCTTGAAGTAGCCCCCGGGAAGCCTCCAGTCCCCAGGGTTCTCCACAGTATATTCTGGGTTGAGTTACAGCATTGTGTTGTCCTTCCAAATGTTTGGACTCTCGTGTCTGTGGGGCCTGAGCTTGTGTCTCTCCCTGGACATTCCTTGATGTTCTATTTTCTCAGAAAGGGGAATCCAAGGGCCTTGTGCTGGCCGTGCCTGCCATCAAGGTCTGGAATAAGCCAGTACTCTTTTCCTCCTCAGCCTCAAAGACAAAAATCAAGGTGAACTCATCCCCCCTGTGCTGCGGTGGACAGTGACATACCTGCGGGAGAAAGGTAAGGAGCTAGCTCTGGCCTGGTCACTCAACAGTGCCTTTCTAGAAGGACTTTGTTTCAGATCCTGAATACCCTACAAGCTGCTGGAGCTGAGACCTGAGCAAGCATTAGATGCACAGTGGCCCCAGGTGTGGCCTTAAATGATCTGATTTTAAATACCTGTGTGTATATGTGTGTGCATACGTGTGTGTGCATGCACACGTGTGTGTGTCTTTTGTGTGCTTGCTGTGTGACCTGGAGCCAGCTGCTTACCTTATCTGGGCCACCATCCCCTGGTCTGTCCAGCGGGGTTAATACCAATACCTGACTCACAGAGTTTTGGGTGTGTGCATTCTTGTGAGCAGCAGGTTCACTGACTGGGCTGAGCCTGGGTCTGCAGGCTCCATGGCCCATGGGTGGGTATACCCTTTGACTTGGAAGGCTTGGGCCTCACAGCTTTCTGAGATCATGGCTTGAAGGCAGAAAGAAGTATTGCATGTACAGCGAGGCCACCTTGGGTATGTGTGCATCACTGTGGGTCTGTGGAAAAGCTAGGAAGGAGATGCAGGAGAGGCCAGAAGGACTTTAGCCTCCAGGCTGCTGCCTAGTGTTCTCGTGTGTTCTAGGGTGCTGTTCCCCATGTAGAGCAGGCTTAGGCCTGACTTTCTCTCCTGGTTGGGAAGCCAGCCGAAGCCTGGTGATGTTGAAACTGGTGGTGAAGAATCAGGGTCACAAGCTGCTAGGCGGCAGGGGCGACTGGAGCTCAGGCCTGTGTGTTTCTGCACTCCTTTCTCTTAGGGAGAGAGATTTAGGTGGGACATCGGGTGACTGGAAAACCTGACCTGTGGCCATGGGAGGTTGATGCCGCAGACAGGGGATTCGCAGAATCTCAGGCAGGCCAGAGTTCTGGGAACTGAGGTGTCCAGTTTCTTCTTCCTGCAGGGCTGCGCACGGAGGGTCTGTTCCGGAGATCAGCCAGCGCCCAGACTGTCCGCCAGGTGCAGCGACTGTACGATCAAGGTGATGCCCCAGACCCCTCCCTCCTGCCTGATTCTCGACTGCCACTCCCCTGTTCTCGGTAATTCCATACCCCACCTAACCCTAGAGACAGGTCTGGGCAAGGCTGCTGCCTGGAAACTCCAACCACCATCCCATTGTAGAGCAAGGGGATCCTGTGTCCAGATACCAGTCTGCTAGGCAAGGCACTGCCCCAGCTCCTATTGCCTGTGTACCTTCTCCACTGACACCACGTGGTTACATGGTTTGAACTAACACTTCAAGGTAGGGAAATCAAGTTATGGCTTTCCAGAGGCAGCCCCGACCCTGCAAGCAGAGAACTGGCATCTGAGCTAGGGGTACCCCCAAAATATCACTAAGCAAGTAACTCTCTTGCTCCCAGGAACACTTGCCCCCCCAGCCCCGCTTTGAGCCTGCCATGTTCCTGTAATTATACATTCAATCATCAAACATTAGGCCCGCACAGTCCCGAGCTGGGCATTAGACACCAGCCTGGTCCTGTGTGGAGCCCCCCCTGACCTTGGAGCTTCAATCTCCGGGCAGAGCCAAACCTTACCTGGAGGGAACCAATGAATGGCTGGCCCCATGGGCACCCTAGAAGAGGGAGGGAGGAGCAGGAAGGGGTAGCTGGTGGGGAACAGCAACCCGTATCCAGGTGGGGATGGAGGCCTCCCTGGGACACACGGCTGTGACCTCCCCCTCCAGCTCGCAAGCCGTCGGCTGAGTGAGCTGCTCAGCTGTGCCCTCCTGTGTTCAGGGAAGCCCGTGAACTTTGATGACTATGGAGACATGCATGTCCCAGCCGTGATCCTGAAGACCTTCCTGCGTGAGCTGCCCCAGCCGCTGCTGACCTTCCAAGCTTACGAGCAGATTCTTGGGATCACCAGTATGTACCTGAGCCAACTCCGGCCTCTGTCTCGGCTGAGGCAGCGTTTGCCCAACCTTGGCCTCATTTCTGCCCTCTCTGCGGATCAGCAGAGGGGAACTTGGGGCCACCCCTCTATTCAGTGAGGCTGTAGGCTGCTGCTGACATCGAGTGGGCCAAATTGTCCTTAGGGTTCGGGAGAGTGACCCTAGCTTGCCTGGTGGCCCTACTCAGGTGGCAACAATTCTTGTTCAAGTGAAGTATGCAGGCCCTTCCTGGGAGCTCTGTGGAAGCTTCCTGATGACCATAGTCTCCAGAGACAAGGAGAACACTGGTTACCCAGGAGTCAGGAGAGTCATTGCCCCTGTCCAGAGCTGACTGTCACCAGTTGTGTGACCTGGGGCAGCCATGCAGCCCCTCTGCTCTCACTTCCCTCTGCATTCACTGGGGCTCTTCTGAGGACTGACAGCACAGCAAGGGGTAGGGATGCAGCTCAGGGAGCAGAGCTCTCTATGGGCAGGCAGGAAGCCCCAGATCCCACCCCAGTGCCAAATAAAGTAGGCGCGGTGCTATGTAGATGTAACTCCTCCCCTGGAAGGCAGAGGCAGGAAGATCAGGACCTCAAGGTCACCCTTGGCTCTGAACAAGTAATAATATGCTCAGCTGACTGCTGTCACAGTCATTGTTGTGACATTCTGCCGCTCTGCCTGCTTCCCCGGGAAGGGTAAGGGGGACCACCATAACAGCCAAGGTGGCTTGTGTTCCTCCCATGTCCTCTCTGAGGCCGTCATTCTCTGAAGAGGGGCTTGAGACAGTGTCATCCACAGTTTGGATCTGGCGGCCACTCGTTTCCCTGGAGATGGGAATGGCAAGGACACTCCTTGTCCACCATCCACCGAGACGACGAAGCAACCACAGCTCGGTTCCCTTTTTTATTAGAAAGCCTTCAGGCTTTTCATAGGCGGGAATCCTGGGTCCCGGAAGGAGCGTTCATACAGCTCCAGGGTCTCCTAGTCACTGCACAGGCTTAGCAAGGGGACAGTGGTGTGTCAGAGGCTGGGGGCTCAGGAACAGGGTTGTGCACACGTCTGTGGGTGGAGGGTCTGATGGTGTAGATTGGTTGGTAGAGCGCCTGGCTTCCATCCCTAGCACTAGATAAACCAGGAATAGTGGCATACGCCTGTAATCCTAGCACTTGGGAAATGGAGGCAGGAGGACCGGGAGTTCAAGGGTATCCTCAGCTATACGACAAGTTTGAAGCCAGCCTGGCTTTGTCTCAAAACAAAACTCAAATCGAGGGCAATGGTGGGAACTGAGGGTCTATGTATGAAAACAGTTAGATCCAGCCCCCTGTCTCCACCCCCGAATGTGGGGCTTTCCAGAAGAACAGCACAGTGTGGTGATCTGTGTACTAAGACTCATGGGAAGGAGATTTATTCTAGAGGAGGCCAGAGAGTAAATGTTTCAGCCTTCCCAGCCACACAGCCTCCATGCATCTGCTGGCCCCTTCGCTGTAAGCCTCAAACAGCCCCAGGCAATGTGTCAACGCACGGCTACATTGTGTTCAAGTAAAACATTGCTGATCCCTGGCATGGTGGTACACGCCTCTCATGCCAACACTTGGGAGGTAGAGAGAACAAATAAAGCCTTTATTGACAAAGAAACACGCTGGGCCAGATGTAGGCCGCAGTCTCTGTGTTAAAATTGCTGGCCCTGGTCTAGCCTTTTCCTGTTTGCAGAGTGACACACTGCCCTGCTTGCCAGCGATCAGTCGTTTCTGAGGCAATTACATAGAGGAGGAAGGAAGGAGGCCGGCCGAAGTAGTAGGGTGTTAGAGAGTTACACAGCCAGGCTGGCCTTGGGACTGTACCATCCAGGCCAGCAGCCTCATGCCATTGCAGGTGTGGAGAGCAGCCTGCGTGTGACCCACTGTCGCCTGATCCTGCAGAGCCTGCCGGAGCACAACTACACCGTCCTCCGCTACCTCATGGGCTTCCTGCATGAGGTAGGTGGAGTTAGCTGCCTCCCAGGATGAGGAAGCCCAGCCACAGGACTGGCCCCGGAGCCTCTCATCAGCACAGACCCACACTGTTTTTCCCAGATTCAAAGTCACGCCCACTCCACTCTAACCACCAAAGGATGTCACTCAAGGTCTGGCCAAGCTCCTCTGCGAAACTTGACTGTCTGGTGCGATGCCCAGGGATGGGAGCCAGGAGGGACAGAGGGGACAGTCTGTCATATGATGTCACATTCTTGGCTTTGCGTGTATGGTATATATTCATGTACATGTTCATGCCTGTGTGCATGCAGGAATATGTGTGAATGTACGTGCAGAGGACAGATGTCAATGTTAGAGGTCTTCCTCGGTCACTGTGTTTTGAGACAGACTCTTACCTAGAGCACATGTATTCAGCCAGTTATTAGCTGGCCAGTGCAATCCAGGGATAGATAGTCCTGTCTTATACTCCCATACCCCAGGGCGTGAATTGGAAGCATAGGCTACCACACTTTTTTTTTTGTGGGTGCTGGGAGTTGAACTCAGGTCCCGTGGCAAGTACTTCAGCTGCCGAGCCACCTCCCTACCTGCCCTCTACCCTACCCCACATCCACTACAAGCAATTCTGTCACTGTTGCCTGGTGACTTTTCTCTCAAGCAAGGATGTGCTCAGACCCTCTCAGTGGAGAGCAGATTTCTTAGGCTTCCTCCTCAGGCACTGGTGTGGACTGGTCTTTGTTCTGTCGCTCCTACATAAGGGCTCAGAGGCAGGTCTTCTGTGCCCTTTGGGCTCAGTTTCCTCATCTACAAAATGGGGAGCACTGAATCCTACTTATCCAGGTGGCCATGTCAGAAGGATGGGAGTCTCTCCCCCAGGTACTTGGTTTTCACCACTGTACCCACAAGTCTGAGTTCAGTTCATCAAACCATATCACAGAAGTCAGAGTGTACCTGGCTGAGATCTATAGTGCTGGGTCTCCCCTCCCTGAGTCTGCAAAGTGGAAGGGGAGTTGATGGGGGCATTCATGAGATCCTGGAAGTCAGAATGTGGTGGTGGGGGGGTGCAGAGGGTCATCAAAGCACCAAAGCCAGAACCTTTCAGATGGAAAAACTGAGAAACTGAGGCCTCAAGCGGGGAAGTGGCCACATAGGATTTTGATATTACCTGTGGCCCTCCATTCCAGAACTCTTTTTGTTTATTATTTATTTGTGTGTTTGTGTGTGCATGCACACACATGTGTACATAGGCTACAGCATGCATGCCACATGGTGGTTGGAAGACAGTCTGCAGGGAGCAGCAGGTTCTCTCAGACAACTCTGTCGGCCCCAGGGATTGAACTCAGATTGCCAGGCTCCGCAGAAGCTATTGTTACCCATTGAGCCAGCTCACTGGCTCCATTGTTGTTTCTTGAGACGGTCTCTCCCTGGCCTGGACTTTACCAAGTAGGCTGGGCTAGCTGGCCAGTGAGCCCCAGGGATCCACCTGTCACTGCCTCCCCGGTGCTGGGATTACAGGCTTGTACTAGATTATTCGGGGGACCAAACTGGCTGGTGTGGCAAGCACTTGGGGAGACGAATTGAGCTGTCTCCCCAGTCCATTCCCTCTGCCTCCAGAGCTCTTTCCGCCACACTAGCCCCTCGGGGTGAGGACATAATCATCTAGAACTCTTCCTACCACACCAGTCTTCTTTGGGGTGAGGACAGAATCTAGGCTGCTGATGCCTGGGGACTCATTTCTTGGTTTCCTCTGCGGCCTCTTTCAGGTATCTCAGGAGAGCATTTCAAACAAGATGACCAGCTCAAACCTGGCATGTGTGTTCGGGCTGAACTTGATCTGGCCGTCTCAGGGGGTGGCTTCCCTCAGCGCCCTGGTGCCTCTGAACCTCTTCACGGAGCTGCTGATTGAGTACTATGACAAAGTCTTCAGCACCCAGGAGGCCCCCGGGGAGCACACGCAGAACACTGTGGAAGTAGAACAGGCTGGTCCTGTCACCAGAGGATTCACGCAGACAGGCACGCCCCGGGCCTCACCGTACTTGCCGCGCCTCCGCGTCCCCTGACTGGCGGGGGACACCTCAAGTTGGAGATGCCGCCTTGCAACCTGTGTTGCATCTGTGTCCCCGTTTGTCCTATAAACTTATTGTCTGTAAGAAGACACGGGAATTAAATGAACCCAGAACTTTTTAGTGAGAATTTTGTGGTTCTGATTGCTGGGTCCATCATGGTTCCTGCCTATGGCTGAAATGAAATACATTGTGTGAGGGTGGGTGGCTATTTTGAACCACAGTGCAATGTGACCTAAAGGGGATGTAAATGTGTGGGCAAGGGGCCCAGAGCAGTCTCTATGTGACAGGCCATCGGACCTAGTGACTTGCACAGCTGTAGGTTGGCCACAATCCATGGGTTACCTGACAGTTCAAGGGTTCATGGGGGACTCACACATGGCCCTGCTGGGTTGGTTATCAGCTGGGGAGACTTAGCTGTCTGACCAGTTACTCCTATCCTCCAGCAGGTGGCACGGGGCACATGGTGCCTTGGGCAGGGGCACATGGTGCCTTGGGCAGAGGCACCGTAGAAAGATTGTCTTCAAGATCATGGGCAGCAATGCTTAGGGCTCCGTGGAAAAGCATGTCCACTGCCAAGCTGGTTGGCCACAGTGGGGAGAGGAGCATGGTAGGCACTCCACACAAGAGCTGCTGTTGGGCAGCCAGTCTGCCAGAAGGTTCCAGATCTGGGGCCTCAGACAGACTGTCCCCTCGGGGTTGTAGAAGGGACCCTGTGCATTATCAAATGCAGTGTAGCAAAGTCACCAGCAAAAAGATAGATATGTTATCCGTATTGCACAAGCTTAGGTCACGTGCTCACCCTGGACCAATCCCTGTGGCCAGAGGATGCAGTGAAGGGCTAGGCTTGGGTCACAGACTCCCTGCTGGGATCCAGATCATCCACAGTTAACCATTACCACAGGGAGAACTGTATGTCAGCTGCCTTCACACTCCTGCTGCAGACAGAAGGGGATGGATGCTGGGGACAAAAGCCCACCTCAGAACCTCCTGTCAGTCCCTCCAGGCCTGCATGGGGGCTGTCCCAAACTGTGTGGTGACCCCAGTGCCTGTCCAACATGGTGTTAAAGGAAGGGCTGTATTGTGGGACCTTCTTCTCATGGGAAGTAGAATTGAGGCAGGAGGTTAGGTCAGGCTATGAGCCTCACAGTCCATTCCTGAGTGACCCACTTCCTCCTCTCCTAAAGTTTACAGAAACTTCCAGAACATTGTCACAACAATTTGTTTTAAACAAATGGTTTAAAGGCCGAGTTTTAAACACAGGACCCTGTGGAGAACATTCTGCATTCCTGAAGGCACAGACTTTACTCAGTGGCTAACACTACGGGACTCAAAGAGAATAGAGACCTGCCTGAGAACCGGGACCCTGCTAACACATCATTCTGATGCAGACGGTGTTGCCACCTGGTGAGTGGATCTGCAAACACCTGATTCCTGGGGACCCACTTGACTGATCCTGCAGGGCAGCTCCCTCTCTTATAAGCAGTCATTGAAGCATTTCCTCTTCTGCCCCAGAGATGCAGAAGACACAGAGAGATTGAGTCTGCTGTTGAAACACAGTGCCCAAAACTTCAGCTCACAGGTTACAGGCATCCATGAAGGGAGGGCAGGGCAGGAACCCAAGGCAGGAATGTAAGAGGCAGCAACTGAGGCAGAGGCCATGGAGGACTGCTTACTGGCTTGCTCCTCGTGGATTACTCAGCCTGCTTTCTGGGCTGGGAGCACCAGCCCATGGATGCCACTGTCCCTAGGGAGCTGGGCGATCGTATATCAATCACCAGTCATGAAATGCCCCACAGACTTGCCTACAAGCAATCTGACGGAGGAATTTTCTCAACTAAGATTTCTCTTTCCAGATGACTGTAGTTTGTGTCAGAAATTAACCAGTATAGCTGTGTCCAAACCTGTAAGGGCTTCTGCTCTGTGGTTTTCACGGAGAAGTGAGGCTGAGGAAGGCTCTGGGCTTTCTCTTCCCTCCTGGACAGTGGGGCCTTATACCACATGCACCCGTCCGTCTCTGGAAAGTCTAGCTCTGTGGTGGCTTGAGCTAGAATTGCAGTTCCCAGCCCTGGTCTGTTAGCCTCAGCATGCTTGATCTCCTCTGCCTGATTCCTGTCTGGGCAGAGAGCACCAAGAAAACTGAACGCTCTCCCGAATGTGGATGTCTGCTTATTTGTATCTGCCACTGAACAATCATGTCGACATTATTCCCTGGTTGTATCAAAACTGCTCAGCATGTCTAACCCGAGGCTCAGACACGATCCGCCCTAGCTATGGACATAGCACAACCCAATGGATAAGCTGCTAAATCCCTGAGAGTTGCTGGGGATTGAAACGGGGAGGGGGTAACTCACAGTTCTTGAAGGTGAGCGATAGGTAGATGATGCCTTGTCACACCGCAGAAAGGCTGGACCCTGAGAGATGGCTGAGACAAATAGCTTTGTCTTCCTGGTGTCCATCTCCGCTGGTCAGCACTGTCACACATGTGTCACACCTGAAGTGGCCCTCAGCTGACATACCCTTCACCAAATGCCCTGCCTGCTGCCGAGGGCTCAGGTCTGGCCTGCACTGCCTCCGAAGCCTGGCCTGACCCTGGTGTTGAGAGGAGCCCTGGGTGGCATTCGTGCGTACCTCCTGGATTCTCTTCTCCACAGCCCTTCCTGTTGCCCGCAGCCAAGCTCCAGTCACATGTGTTGGCTACCCGGTGACCCGCCCACCAGGTTCTGTCTGTGTTTTCTGCTTTTTCTGCTTCTGTCATTCCCAGTCCCAGAGGCACATGGATTCCCCTTGGCTTCATGAAACTCGTGGTTTCTTCTTCCCCTTCTCCTTTTTTCTTTCTGTTATCTTAAGAGCCTTTCTTTCTCCCTTCGTTTCTTTCACTTTGGTTTCTTCATTTCTTTTCCCCCCCCTTTGCTTTCCTTTCTTCCCTTTTTTCTTTCTCTCTTCTCTATCATTCATTCTTCCTTTCTCTCTGCATATCTTTCTTTCTCTCTTTTTCTCTCTTCCCTTTTCCCTCCCATCTCTCCCACCCTTTCTTCCTCCCCCTCTCTCTTTCCTTTCTTCTTTCTAACAACCCTTCCTTTCTGACCCCAAACAGTCAAAGTGGGCTCCCAGCAAGGCTCAGTATGGCACCTGAGGCAGCTGACCCACCAAGTCCCCGCCACAGCCTCTGGAAAGGCCACCATGAATGCGCACATGCACCCCGCCCTCCCCCCCATCATCATGATGTCTGTGCTCACAGAATGCTGAATAACCCCGAAGGGTCTCAGAGTTCTGCTGCCAGGGAGAAAGAAAGAAAGAAAAATGATGGCTCCCTTAAGAGCCTGCCATTGTGAGCCCCGAATTAACAATGACATTAAATCAAGCCTCATGCATTATGCAGCGGGGTTTACAGGGAAATGCGTGTCTGTGAAATATATGTTTCAAATTTCCTGACTTGGAGAGGTGCCCCAAGATGGTCTCCTGCCGGTCCTTTGATAACAGTTTCTCTTCACAAATGGTAATTGTAGAATCCCAGCCCAGCGCTGCGTGGACCCATCACCTTCCTGTGTCTCGGCACAATTTCCCGATCATTCCCACAGCAAAAGAAAGTGATTATTGCGATCGCATGTGGGAAGCACACAAAATGTCCCGGCTTAAAACAATGCCAACAATGCCTGGACAAGGACGCCAGGGTGTCAGCATCTCCAGGACACCCCGGATAAATTAGTCAAACATTCACTTTTGCAGAAACGATAGAGATTGCCAATGACTCCAGAGGTTCAGCAGGCTACCCAGAACTTGTGGCTGACATTCACAGTGAACCACAGGCACCAGCCAGACCCACATGCACCAGGGTTCGCCATGGCAGGAAATGTCAGGGAGGGAAAATGGAAGTCAGAAAAGAGAAGTCACTCATCAACGGCTGAGGCACAGACTGATGCAGACGCTGGGAGAGCGACTCAGTGAGCTGGGGAAATCAGACTGTGTGTCTAGGAATAACCCGGGAGGGGGAGCAGAGCATTGCTGCAGGGCAGTGCAGCCAGCCTGTCCTTCATCAGCAGGAAGAGCAGTAAGTCGAGGTGCGGGGACTGCAGAGTGTCCTACAGCCAACATGACCAGAACTGACGGATGTGTCGATTTGTATCCGAGTTTCTCTTGATGACCATCTGTGCTTGTCACACCTCTGTGACCCAAAAACTGGCAGGAAGTCTCTGCAAGCCCACAATTGCTCATCACCGAATGATTTCACGCACGTTGAATGATATACAAGCTGAAGCAGTTATTGAAAACTGGTGGGGGGCTGGAGAGATAGCTCAGTGGTTAAGAGTACTGGCTGCTCTTCCAGAGGATCCCGGTTCAATTCCCAGCTCCCACATGGTATCTCACAACGGGAGTCCGTAACTCCCGTTGCAGGGGTTCTGACACGCTCACACAGACATACATGCGAGCAAAACACTAATGCACATAAAATAAAAATAAATTTTAAAAAAGACTGAATGTTGGATGCCGTGGGATGGCTCAGTGGGTAAAGGTGCTTACCTGTATACAAGCCTGGTGACTAAGGAAACAACTACTTCTCCACATGCGTGTGCCCACACACATGTGCACACATATACACACACACATACACACACATATGTGCACACACACACTAAACAGAAAAAACTGAATGACGGGTGCCTAGCGTGTGTCCCACCCCTCAGTGGCTATGGGTTACACCCCTCAGTGTTCGGGATGGAGGGAGAAAGGGATGGGGTGGGAGGGGGGGTCACGAAGCATGAGGACATAAGCAAGCCGAACACCTGGATCTATGCAGTGTTTACTGAACATCAAACTCAACAATTGAGAGGGTGTGGCTACCAGTGTAGACCAGAATCACGGTCCTAAGACAAGCCTGGGTAAATTAAAGGAATTAAAATCAGATGAAGAATACAATGGAATAAAATTAATCTTGAAAAAAAATTCAATATCTGGAGGGGGAAAATTCAAGTATATAAAAATGTTTTTTTAAAAGAAGAAATACACAAGTCAGTGTGTTAAAGAAGAAGTCAGAATGTAGGCAAGAAATTAATTTCTAATACATGTGCCCGGCGGTGGTGGCGCACGCCTTTAATCCCAGCACTCGGGAGGCAGAGGCAGGCGGATCTCTGTGAGTTCGAGACCAGCCTGGTTTACAAGAGCTAGTTCCAGGACAGGCTCCAAAGCCACAGAGAAACCCTGTCTTGAAAAACCAAAAATAAAAATAATAATACACGCACGCATGAGGGGTTCAGTGTGCCCTGTGTATGTGGAGGTTGGAGGACAACCTTGGGTGTTATTTCTCAGGTTCATCTATTTTTTTTTTCGGCTGGTCTGGAACTTGTTATGTAGATCAAGATGGCCTCAAACTCAGAGATCCTGAGTACTAGGACTAGAGGCATGTGCTACCACGCCTGGATGATTTTATTTTTATTTTACATGTATGAGAGTTTTACAACAGGCATGTCTGCATATAATGTGCATGCAGCGACCATGACAGCCAGTAGAGGGCATCAGATCCCCTGGAGTTAGAGATGGTTGTGAGACACCACATAGGAACTGGGAACTGACCCTGGGTCCATTTGCAAGAGCAGCCAGTGCTTTTAACTGTGAGCCACCTCTCCAGTCCCATGGTTTTTGTTTGTCTGTTGTTGTTTTAAATCTTTTGCTGTGAATTATGTGTACACACGTGATCTGTGTCAGGGTGTGGGCCTGAGTGTGTGTGTCTGAGGAGGCCCGAAAGGGTGTTGGACGACCTAGAGAAGTTTCAGGTAGTTGCTCTGTGAAACACCAGGCATGGGTGCTGGGAACCGAATGTGGATCCTTTGCAAGAGGAGTAAGCAAGAGCTCTCAGCTGCTGAGCCATATCTCCAGCCGTACCATTAGGCTGCACTGGTTGGCCAGCAAGCCCCAGAGTTCTGCCTGTTTGCCTTCTCGTTAATGGGATTACAAGCAAGTGCCACAAGGCTTTTTTTTTGTTTTTTGTTTTGTTTGTTTGTTTGTTTTTTGCTTGTGTTCTGGGGTTCAAGTTCTGAGGTTTATACTTTGCTGACTGAACCATCCCCTCAGCTCCCAAGAAAATAATTTGAATTCGCACTGAATATAATCTAAAGACATGCTAATGTCACAACATATCAACATTCATGAAGCATTAAAGTAGGATCTCGAGGGAGAGATAAAGCTTGTAGGGAAAAAAAAACAAAAGAAATGATCTAAAAACAGTGGCTGGTGCTGCACTGTAAGAGACAAGGGAAGGAAATAAAAGGTAACAGAAATTCTCTCTCCTATCTCTCTCTCTTCTCTCTCTCTTCCTTCTTTCTTTCATTTTTCTTTTGACATAGAGTCTTACTACAAGTAACCTTGGCTGTCCTGGAACTCACTATGCAGACCAGACTGGCCTTGGACTCAGAGATCTGCCTGCCCCTGGCTTCCAATATTAGGATTAAAGGTGCGAGCCACCACACCTGGCCCTTGGTTTGTTTTCTATTGCTCTGATAAACCCCATGACTAGAAAACACCTTGGGGAAGGAAGGGTTTATTCGGCTTACACATCCCAGTCACAGTTGATCACCGAGGGAAGTCAAAAGACACGGACATGGCGGCAGGAACCGAAGCAGAGACCAGAGAACCGCACTGCTTACTGACTTGTTTGTCGTGGCTCCTTTAGTTTGCTTTCTGGTAGAACTCAGGACCAGCTGCGGAGGGCTGGCCCTGCCCAAGGGGAGCTGAGCCCTCCCACACCAGTCATTAGTCAAGCAAATGCCCCACAGACTTCCTGCAAACAATCTGATGGAGGCGTTTTCTCAACCCAGGTTCCCTTTTTCAGACGACTCCAGCTGGTGTCAAGTTGACCGATAGAAAGAAGTGACCAGCAAAAGCTCGATAATGGTGGCACACACTTGTAATTTTAGTCCGCAGCAGGCTGAGGCAGGAGGATTGTGAGTTCTGGGTCAGCATGGGCTATATAATGAGAACTGTCTCAACCCTAAAAGGAAAAAGAAAAAAGAAATTGGGGCTGGGGTGCAGCTCGGCACCAGAGCCCTTGCCTTGCCTTGGGTTCTATCCTCTATACCCAAAGCAAACAAAACCAATAAATCAATAACAGACGATAGAGAATATAAACAAACCCAAAAGTCAGTTCTTCGCATAAATACATGCATTCATAAACCCCTTGATAGACAACAAATCAAGCTGAGAGGAAGCACAAATTAAGAAAGAAAATGTGCTTATCACTTTAGAGCGTGCAGAGAGAAAAATGATCATCAAAATGTCGAGAACAATTTTATGCCAACATCAGCCTAAGTGATAATTCCTTGAATAACTCAACGGATTGAAACTGACAGGAGAGAATTTCCCAACAGCCCCGTGTATGAAACATACTGAACTGTTAAGTGGAAATGTACCACCTTCCTGCTCTAGCTCCAGACGGCTTCGCTAGGCTTCGCTAGTGCTTCCAAACAGAAAGACTTCCGGGAAACAAGCGGACATGTTTCTGACTTATTTAGTATAAAGGTGTCTGAGGCATCAAAAAGACTAGCAGAAATTTAACGTCCCACGGAAGTATCGGTACAAAACACTGCCTATCAGCAAGTCAAATGGAGCAGCATGGAAGGGATGCTGAGCCATGAGCGAGGAGGGTTTATTCCAAGAGTTTAAACTTGGTTTAGTGCTTGAAAATTGATGTAAATAATCACATTTACTGAATCAGGAGATACTCAAATGGTTTTAAAGTCATGGTATATGCATTTGGAAAAAATTTTAAAAACAACCACAATTTTAAAACAAACAAACAAAAAACCTTTGGCCTGGCGAAAGGGCTTGAGGCCCTTGCAGAAGACGGGAGTTTGGTCCCCAGAACCCACTTGGGCAGCTCATAACTTACGTTTAACTCCAGCCATTGAATCTGGCACTTTCTTCTGGCCTCTACATGTATCCTGAACACACGCACGTGCACGCACGCACGCACACACACACACACACACACAAATAAAACTCAAAGGAAACTAAGACTAGCAGAGACTTTCCATCTATCATAATATTATCAACTTGATGTGATCTAGAATCTGCTGGGCATGCCTGTGAGGGATTTCTTACATTAACTAAGGGGGAAAGACCCTTCCTGGATGGGTGGCACCTTCCAGTGGCTGGGGCTCAGATGCAAGGATGTCCAAGGGAAAGGCATTTGTTTCTTGCCTGTCTTGGCCTCTTGCTGGTGAGGGCTGATGTCCTCTACTGATATCTGAAGTCAGCTTCATCAGCCCTCCAGCCCAGATTGAACACCAGTGTCTCCCTGGGAATCCTCCAGGCCTTTGGCCCTGAACTGAGGCTGCTGGTGGTTCCCAACCTGTCTCGTGTGAGACAGCCATTGTGTGACTACCCAGCGTGTACCGTGTAGGCTAATGTAATAAACCCCCTTTAAATATGCATCTGTTCTGAGCATTCCATTCCTCTAGAGAACCCTGACTACCACAACACTTATGGTGAAGTTATTGAAATATTATCTCTTAAATGAGAAACAAAGCAAAAGGTGCCGAGTCTCACCTCTTTCTTTCCGTGTTGGACTAGACATCCAATTGCTATAGGAGGCAAGAGAAGTGAGAGCTACAAAGATGAGGAGGGAGGTCCGCAGGAGGTGGTGGCACACACCTTGCATCCCAGCACTTGGGAGGCAGACGTGGGTGGACCTCATAGTGAGTCCCAGGCCAGCCAGAGCTACATAGTGAGAGTCTTGTCCTCCAAACCAAAACAGATAGAAAGACAGACAGACAGACAGACAGAAGGCAAGCAAACAAGGAAGGAAGAAAGGAGGGAAGGAAGGAAAAAGAGGAGGGAGGTAGAAGCAGCTTGCGGATACCATTTGTTTTTGTGCTGAGGTGGAAAACTGTTGGACAATTGTTACAATAGGCAGGAGGTAATGTTGGTCAGAGATGGTCCCTGGTTACTGTCAGTTACAGATAGCCAAGGCAGGGTGGAGGAGAGAATAGGCAGGCAGGATTTGGGTTATATATAGTTATTTATTTTTAATTCTTGAGACAAGAGTGTCATTATACAGCTCTGGTCGGCCTGGAACACACTAGGTAGACCAGGCTGGCCTCAAACTGACAGTTCCATCCACTTGTGCCTCCTGCATACTGGAATTAAAGTGCCCAGCAATAAATATTTTTAATTCACACATGACGGTTGGGGCTATAGTTCAGTTGGTAGAGTGCTTGACCAGCATTCACAAAACCACAGGTTTTGTCACAGCACCAAACAAACCAGGAGTAGTGGCGAAACCTGTAATGCCAGAACTTGGGAGGCAGAGGCAGAAGGATCAGAAAAACAGACTCCTTAACTACATAGTGAGTTAGAGGCCAGTCTGGGCTACAGAAGACCCTGTCTCATGAAGAAAAAGGAGGGGCGGAAATCATAGGGGCAAGTTCAGTTCCCAGCACACACAAGGTGGCCCACAACTGCCTCTGACTTCTTTTCCAGGGGATCTGATACCTCTTTTGATCTCCAAGGGCTCCGACATGTATGTGGTGCACATATATACACTCAATCACATACATATACACACAATAAAATAACTAAATTTAAAATAAAAAAGTAAATCAATGAATGCATGAACAAATATCAACCAAACAATTTTAAAATTTAAAAACAATTTTAAAACAGGGAGGGACCAGAGAGATAGTATTAGTTTCTCTCTCCACGCATCTTTTCTCCCTATACCTCTTCTTCCTGGACAACTATGGTGGGAACTGCTTTGCCCAGCCAGGCCTCCCACCATCCACCATGAGATGGACTCAAAGTCTATGATCCATGTTTTGTTCAAGCCTTTTGCCTAACACACCAATAAAGTCTCATCTTCCTGACAGAGAAAGTGTAAAATGGGCTGTGAAGTCTAAAGAACCAACAGGAAGAGGTGGAGGTGGGCAGGCCATGCTGAAGGCACTGCTAGGTAGCAGGGAAAGCTGCCGGGAGAGGACGATGGCCAAGGTCAAATCTCGAAGCAACCTGGGGAGGCAGTGAGCAAGAGTATGCAGAACAGAGGCCCTGTGTGTGCAAGGGGCCTGCAGTGGGAGCTCGCTTTGTGAACTGAGGCAGAGCAGGAGGTGGAGATGGTGGGGAGCAGCAGAAAGAGACCAGCAGGGGCTGAGAGCCCTGTGGCCGCAGATGCCGCAAGGAAGGCTGGTTAACTTTAAAGGACTTGAACTTTAGCTGAGCACACAGGGCACAGACTTGTTAGCGGTGGCCCCACCCACACCTGTTACTACAGAGTAGGAAGCAGCAGGTAGATGGTGGCAGCAGAGGTCTCAATCTAGGTGACAAGACAGGGGGCTGAGGGCCAAGCGACAGAGATCTTGGAGCAGAAGGGAGCTAGGTTCCATTTTACTCGTCTCTATGACACAGCTGACGGACTTACCAGAGATGGGTGTGGAAGTCACGGGATCAGGGGTGACTCTTGGTGCACTGCTGGGGAAGGAGCCTATGCTGAAGCTGAGACGTCCTCTAGTGACGTCAGTCCGGGGTGGCTTCCTATGTAGACACAGGTACTGAGGGGACATCTGTCCAAGAAGCTCTGCAGAAAGCAGAGGCTGATGTAGATGGGGGAGTCTCCAGCATAGGGGGGCCAGGTAGGCGGGAGCAGCCTGGAGTAGACACTGGACAGTCACTCGAAAGCCATGTGGGCTGCTTCAACGTGGACTGTCATTAGTAAGTCCCGTGGGCTGCGTGAGCAGGGCACCCACTGGATCTGTTCCAAAGTCACTACTGACTGTGGAGATTGTCCTAGAGGAGCATTGGGATGGGGAAGAGGGTGGGCTAGAGAATAGGAGGGATCTGGGGACCGGGAAGAAGGGTGTGAAGATTGCTCAGGAGGCAGAAGGGTGGGGAGTGTGTAGACAGGGCAGGCAGAGTTCTGGACCCCCCTCAAACTGTGTGCTCCCCGTTGAGCGAGCGCACTAGGCCATGGCTACAGTGAATGCCTTACAGTACATGAGCGTGCATATGTGTGTGTGTATGCGGGGGTGCAGGCATGCATGTATGTTTTTATTCCCAGCTCCACACGCAGCATCCAAGAGATCAGCGGCAGGTGCACAGGTGAGCCCTGATCTCCAGGCTGATTCAAGCCCCTTGGAAGGGTCTGGAGCTCATGCTGGTGGTCTGCCTTTCCAGGAGCCTGCTCTCAAAGAGAACACTGGGGTAGCAGTGGGCTCACATGTCCAGGAGGCAAAATGAGTGGTGGAGAGGACAAGGTGAGAACCCTGACTGAGTGAGGCCCCGACCAGCCAAGCTAGTTTCGGTGATCTTCATAATCTGCCGCCTCTCAGATTTCCTTTGGGGTAGGGGGACAAACGTAACTCTTAGCTGTTTTTGAAATCCATTCAGTTGTTCTCGGGTTCCCCAGAGTCTCACACTGAAAGCAAGGACACAGGACCACCAGGCTTTGAAATTGGGTTTAATGCATCATATAGAAGGAAAAACTACACTGGTATATTTAAGACAAACACTTTCTCTAGCCACTATCCTCCTTGGTACCCTCCCCAAAAAAACTAAGTCTCAAGACACGTCAGCAGCTCCCCATCCCGGGTCCAACTTCCACATCCTCCCACGTTTCTTACAAAATCGAACTCAATGCATCCAAGAAGCAAATCAAACCAACGAAAGAAGAACCTGAAGACAGTTACGGTCACCAGCCGCGCGGTAATGCGTCATCGGCACCTCGTAACCAATATATAGGCGTGCACCTTGCACGGGGCGCACGCCGTTCATCGATAAAAGAATATAAAAATCTTGTTCAACCCAGTGTAACGTGTATTAAAATAGATTTGTATCCTACAGCACAGTTTCTCCCGGAGTCGTGAAAAATGACAGGAGGGACAGTAGCTGGCGGTGGGGTCGCAGCCAGCCTTCCCACTCTGCGCGTGTGTCTGCGGGCACAGGTGTGCAGCCGTGGCCCTGGCGCGGGCATGAGTGCCCGCCGCAATTCGGCACCATGTGATATGCTCGGGGGAGCCCTGGGGCTCCTGATTGCGTATGGGTTGTGTTGTGTCCCTCAGGACAGGGTGGGGCTTGCAAAGTGGGCTGCATGGCTCACAGAGGTGCAGGAACCCCCAGGGTGCTTAGGGACCTGCACTCCCTGCAAATGAGGAGACAGCATAGAGGAGGAGGGCTCTGGAGTCTCCAAAGGTCAGGCCCCCAAATGCACCACCCTCTCTGCCTCCCCCTGGATCTCTAGATCCCTTCTGGGTGCTCCATCCGGCCCCTCTCAGGGGAGGAGGTTACTTCATTCCTGTACTGGAGCGGAGACTACCAGGTCAGAGGAAGGCAGGCGGGGTGCAAGTTCACATTACGGATCGTACAACAGAAAACGCTATACAAGAAGTGTGAAGCTCTTTTTGGCATAGTGTCTTTAACTGGCAAGAAGTGGGCAGGATGCTTGGCAGCTCCTACCATGGAGAGTGCGCTAAAGGCTTCCATTATGAGGGGAAACCTGCCACGGGCCTCCCGTGGTGGGCGACTGCTCTGTCTAACCCAGAACTCCAGAAGGAATATTCCAGAGATTGGCAATAGGAAGAAGTGGGCTGCAGCAAGGGCGTGAGCCAGGGAAGAATGAGGCAGAGGCCAGGCTTGGCAGCCCAAGCAGCAGTGACCCCAGGAGAAGCTGGCCTGTCATTTGTCTAGTTAAATGACTGAGTTTCAACATAGTAATACTGATGGATTAGGGGCCAGCGGGTCACAGGGAGCCTCAGGGCCACTGAAGAACTACCTAGGTTAGCTATCCTTTCTCTTACCAGAGGCTCACCCTGCCACCCCACTAACCAGCTATCTGTTGTCCCTTGCCTCCCCACAGGCTAAAGTCTTCCTCCCCTGAGGGGAACAATGCAATGAGAGAGCTGGCCATGACAGCTCGGGGTGAGGGCTGCCTGTGCCTTGGTCTGAGACACCCTCAGGTGGACCCAGCAACTGGTACAGGGATCTACCTCATGCTGGCTCTGGCTCTGGCTCTGGGGTGCCCAGCTTACTCCTTTTTCTCTCCGTCACTCTGTCTAGTTTATTTTTGTCTAAAATTCATAGAGTCTATGAATTAAGGCCGACAGATCCCCCCAGGTCTTGAGAGCAAGGTCCCAGTAACTTTCCGTGAGTTGTGTAATTCAGGTCCCTGGGGTCAGTTGTGGCTCTGGGGGTGCTGGAGGGCAGTGCGCATAGTGGTAGTGGAAGGCTTGGTCCAGGGCCCCACCAGAAGCGGGGTGGGGCTGGTGGTTGCCATAGCGACCTGAAGCACCTGCTCACCCTGGATCAGTCTTAGCAGGGCCCGGATGCGGTCCAGCGATGACTGTGTGCCCCTTTGGCGGGCCAGGAGACTTGTCTTCAGTTCCAGGCATTTCTGTCAAGATCAGAAGTGTTGGAGATGGCCTCAGAATTGAATTCTGCAGCATCCTGGGCCAGCCACACTGATGGGCCCACCTTTTCCCACAGCCTCCCAACCCCCAGCAGAACCTGAAACAGGCCAAGGGCCTCACACAAAATGGGGTTAAGTAAAGGATTGGAGTGTCGTGTTGGCTCCAGGAATGTCTGCCCCTGAAGCTGATGGTCCACCCGGGCCAGCGGCAGCCAGTGAAGCCCACAGACTTGCCAGCTTCTTTGTGTGCCACACAGAGACAACACTGCGGTGGAAATGAGGCCTATAGCCACATGACCATGGTTCTAGGTCAAATGGTGCCAGTGGCATATTGACCTCCGTGGGGCACCCCTCACACCACATGGATAATCAGGGATTTTATAGGGTTTAGGATAGTGATCCTTGGTTGTCAATTTGATCACATATGGATTTATCTAAAACTCAAACAAATGGGAACATTTGTGAGGAATTTTTCTTCTTCATTAAATCGTTTAAAGTAGGAAGACACACTTCTAATCCGGATCTTCGCGGTGAGAAGATCCACCTTTATTCTGGGCCACACCCTCTGCTGGCCTAGAAGTTTTGGTTCCAGAGTAGGGAACACTTCTGTCAGGAGCTACAACAAACATTCCACTGAACTGGAAGCTCAGATCTCCCCAGCAACCTCCAGCCACTTGGGCTTCTGATGCCCTTAAGCCAACAGGGAGGGGTGATTGATCCAAACTAGCATGGGAAATTGGATTGCTTCTCCACAATGGAGGTAAGAAGGATTATGTCTGGAGTGCAGGAGATCCTTTAGGGCATCTCTTGGTGCTTTCATGTCCTGTGATTAAATCAATGGAAGGCTACACCAATCTAATCCAGGCAGGATGACAAAGGGCACAGACCCTTGAGGAATGAAGGCATTGGTCACTCCTCCAGGAAAAGAGCTGAGAACCTGCTAGAGTGCTTGCTGAGGGTGGAGGACATACAAAATGGGTAGTGGAAGAAGGTGGTTACCCTAGCTAAGGCCGCGTCACCAGCTGCAGAAATGAGAATTGTAGTTGACATGAGTGTTTCTGTCATAGTTCGTTAAGAATGTACTTGTTTGTACAGATATTTGTGTTTTCTTTCCTTGATTTCTTTACCATGTAATATCATGCTTGTGATAAGAATATGAAAATTTCTTTATCAAGTAACATCAATTAAGAGAATATCAGTAGTTATCATACGTAAGTTGAGATGCCAAAAGAGCATCCTTCAAGGGACAGTAACACCTGTTCTATGGATTTGTGGTTGTATGATGGACAGTTATGTCACGTTAGGCATAATTATGACCCGGTTGAATATATAATGCATCTGTCATTATGCACGGGATAGTAATATCATGTTGTGTGTAATTAAATTCTAGTTATTATTTTCATTTGGAAATTAGGCAGGACATAAGGAGATAAATTGTGTGTCAAGCTGATGAGGGGTGGACTTGTAATGGCGATTCTTGATCATCAACTTGACTACATCTGGAATTACCTATAACCCAAATGGCTGAGAGTATACCTGTGAAGGATTTTTTTCTTAATTTAATCATTTGAAGTGGGAAGACCCCACTTCAAATCCTGCTCTTTTTGTTTTGTTTTATTTTAATTTGATTTTGAGATAGGATTTCTCTCAAATCCTGATCTTTGAGGTAGGAAGATCCACCTCTAACCTGGGCCACACTTTTTGCTAGTAGCCTCTATATAGAGGGCATGGAAGCAGGAAGCTTGCTCTCTTTGCCTGTTTGCTCTTACTGACAAGTCCATTCCTTCACTGGCTTTAGAGACTACTTTGGGATTCTGGCATATACTGAAGACAAGCTGAGACAATCCAGCCTCATGGACTGAACAGTTCCTGGACTCTTGGACCTGTGGGTAGACAGCCATTGTTGGGCTAGCTAGACCACAGTCTGTAAGCCATTCTAGCCAAGCCCCTTTACGTGTCTTCACAGATTCATGCTATCAGCTCTGATCTCTAGAGTCCTGACTATCGAGACACTGCATTTAGAGAGCTTCTCCATCCTGAGATCCCAGATCCTTGGGCAGATGAAGGTGAAAGACAGTGAGTTCAAGGCCTGCCTGGGCAACTTACTAAGACCTTGTCTCAAATTGCTAAGGAAAACACCAGGCAATGCAGGGAGAGCGGGGGAGATGGCTCAGTGGGTAAGAGTGTTTGTTCTGTGATGTGAGTTGCTGAGCTGGAATCCCCAGCTGTCACATACAAGTCACTCATGACCATATGTGGCTGTAACCCCAAGGTTGGGAGTCAGAGACAGGAGGATCCTGGGAACTCAAAAGCTCAACAGCCAAGCCAAAATGGCCGGAGTCAGGTTTGGTGATAAAGCCCCTATGTAGGGAATAAGTGGAGAGTAACAGAGGAAACATCTGACAGCCTTCTCTGGCCTCAACACGTGTGCACAAAGTATGCGTACCTGTACATGCATTCACACCTCTAGCCCCCCTCTTTCCCTCCCATCCTCCATGCCTGGGATATAAAATGTTTGTGTAACATGCGTGAGACACTATGCTCAATCCCCTGCACCATAAAAATAAATAAATCAAATAAAACAGAAAAGCCAACCTCTTCCAGGGCCCAGAACTGCTATTAGGACTACCGTCACTACAACTGCCAGCATCATTTGCCATTTCCATCATCACCATAATCATCACCATTGGCACCACAACCAT